>NC_079318.1:21584824-21888158 GCF_029931775.1 Euleptes europaea | reverse complement strand
AAAATTTTGGTAATGTTACTGAGACGGGGATCTTTGAAGCCTGCCTAATATTTCAAGTTGCTGCTGTGATGTGGTTTATCTAGAGACTGGTCAATGATCATGATTATCATTATATCACAGTCTGGCTGGATGGTTAGATTATTTTAATCCTTTATTTTAACCTTTTGTTTAATCCCAAAATATGGTACATTTTATATATTTCATACTTAATTGTATGGTATGTAGGGGCCCTGGTTTGTTCATCAGGGATTGGTGTGATCGGTTTTTGATCGTGAGAATCTGTATGAGCTGTCTTTTGTACTATGCCTATTAAATGTTATTGAATTGAACTGAATAGCAGGTGTTTGAGCATCTTCAAGATCGACAAGCCAGACCTAGCTAATTTATTCACTGGGAGATTTATGCAGGACGAGGGTGAGATTTAAGGAAGGGCTGGCTTTTACGCTCACTCTGAACCACAGAGCATTAATAACATGGGTGGGCATCTTTAAACAGATTAAACAAAATTAAGCGGTTAAAAAAATGGGATCGTGTCCCAGATAAATGCAGGAAATATCGTGGGGGGAGGGGAGTAGACCTGTGTATACACACACATCCACATAAGTAAGTGCAAGTTGGGCTGGAAAACCGCATATAAAACAATCATATTAAATTACATCTTGTAAAAGGGAGTGTAATTTCAGAATGACTTCAGAAGAATTTTGTTCTACGGCTTGTGATTTCCCCAAGTAATACACTTTGTGCTTGTTCCGGAGCTCAGTACTCAGCTGTCTCTCAAGTTAGAGCTTGCTGCAAGGGGTACCATTTTAGCTCCAAAGTTCAAAGTTTCCATAATTCAAAGCTGTAAATTTAACCTTGGCGGAACTGTGGCCACATGAAGGCTCAAGGATAGTTCTAGAAAATGAACACTCTACTGGAATATCCCTAGCCATATACAGCATATATTGCTGATTTATTTATTTTTTAAAATGATCTCTCTTATTTGAAAACCATATTGAGTTATAACTCAAACGGATTCCAACGCAGGATTCATTTGCATACAGTCTTGCAAATGCGTGCATGTCCTAGGGTTGCCAGGTGCCCGCTGGTGGCAGGCAAACCCCTGGCAATTTGCCCCTCTGCCAGCCGACCACCTGACGGTCGGTGGGCAAATGGGCACGCGTGCATGCAGATTGCACACGTCCGCCTCGCGAGGGGCCTTATACCTCTTAGTTTGAGTGGTAAAGGGCTGCTTTACCACTCAAACTTAGAGGTATAAGCTCCCTTGCGAGGCGGCACTTCTGGTTCTAAACTGGAGGTGACAAGCAGGCATCGGCGCGTATGCACGCGTTCACGCTACAGCCTCCCGCCGGAGGAGAAGAAGGACCTGGCAACCCTAGCATGTCCTGAATGGAGGAGAAAATGGGCTTTTACCACATGATGGTTTGAGGAATAATCTTCCTCATTATTACAGCTATCAAAGAGGCAGTTTTATTATTATGTGTCTATCAACAAGTTATGGATCACTACTCTAGTTTAAACTTTGTGGTTTTGTATGAGCTATAACATCTAATCAGTTTCATCCGTAGACATAATTGCTTCAAAAGCAATTCACGGTTAACAGTTTTGCAAAGCCCGTGCTTTAAAACAAAATCATGAAATGAGAGTTGCCCTCCAGTACCCTGAGGGCAGAACCTGCCTACAGCGATATTTTGAATTTCCCACTGCAAGGCTTATGAATTTGAGTTCCAAAACATGGATGACTCCTTCAGTTGTGTTTTTCCTAAATGAAAATGAAAGGCTGACACTTGGCTTGTAGAGTTTATGTATATTGCAATTTTCTGAGAAGATGTGGATTATAAAATGGCATGCCTCTAGGTATTTTCAGAAATGCTTATTGCCACCAAAGGCCTTTAATCTAAACCCGGGGCCCTGCTCTTCTATTGCCCTGAGCTTTGGGAGGCATCTGTTTGCAAGGAAGAAGCAGAATAACAGCCCATTCCTGAGCTGAGGCATACGGGGACGGCGGGGAAGAGGCGCAGTGGTGCCTCTTCCTAAGCTTTTTCCCTGATGCTGTTAAATTTTTAAAAAGCTGTTTCACGGCTTTTTTCTGTTTAACTGGGGCTTTTCACTCCATTGAAAACAGTGAGGCTGAGTCTGCTAAATAGCAGGCGTGGCAATGCTGTTCCGGCCTCCAGCGCAAGTGGCCGAAAGTGGTGAGGAAGCCACCCAAGGCACTGTCCCGCGGTGCTCAGCCGCCGGCGGGACTGGCCTCGCCGCCAGCGTGAATACGTGTAACCGCGTGATTACACGCATTTATGCCGGCAGCCAGGTCACACCACCTCCTATACATTTTCAGCCCCGTTCTCAGGAATGGGCTGTAAGGGTGCTTAACCTCCTCTTTCTCTCAGCTATGACTTTTCCACCAGTGGGGAGATGTGTGCTCCCCCTCCCCAGGACTGGAGGAAAGCAGCTGCAGGAGGAAAAACAAGGGTGGTGGGAAAGTTTCAGAAATTCAGCTTTTCTGTATCCCATGTAGTCCTAACCTTATGCATCTCAGCCCTGATCCATGCATGCCCATGTGGCATGACTACTGCTTCTGTGTGGATGAGATCCCACACTGTTGCAATAATGCCTGGAGCCAGGAATGACGCCAGTTATGTAGATGACATGGTTCCCAGAAGCAGCAATTATTCCACAGAGCTGGAACTCAGATTACTTGAGGGATCTTTTCTTTTTTTAAGTCAAGCATGACTTTAATGAATGAATGCCGTCTTCTCAAAGCACTATGTGATTGGTAGCAATTACACTATTGCAAATAGGCCCATATTAAGGGTACGGTCATCCAACAACCTGGAATTATCCTACCTCTGGGATATGTCAGTTGTTGCCCCTCTTGTTTCAGAACTGCAGAGCTAAAGCTGAATCATTGTCCTGTCAAACCACCGATTCCATCTGCTTGAGCAACGGAGCAAAGCTGATGAAGTGATTTCCAACATAGGCTTTTTGCTTTGGGGAAGGGAGTAGGAAATGTGTCTCTCTTTTCTCTTTTCTAGGAGACATCAGTGTGGATAATTGTCATGCAGATGCATCCTGGCGATTACTGGTATCTCCTGTTATGCACAGATAATGTTGTCTCTCTTTTCCGTACTCTTCTTAACATTCTAACGTATTTATGGGATCCAACTTTATAGGACTCACAGTCAGTTGAAAAACTAACTGGCAAGTATCACTGATCCTTTCACAGCAATCATGTCTTCTTTTCAAGTACAATCCAGCTGTCTAGCATGTGTGAACATAACTCACTGATCTGAAGTCATTTGAGTTTTGCACAGAAGATATATTAAATGAGAACCTTTTAAATACTATCAATGGGACAGACTTATGCAGACTTATGAATTAAGGTTCATCCAAATCCAAGGTTCATAGCTGCATTCAAATGTTAGAAAACCATATGGAATCTAAAGAGAAGACCATTCAATCCAGTGTGAGACTAAACAGCCAACAATGGCAGAAAACAGTAGCTTTCTTCCCATGCTAAATCTATGACTCCAGCAACTTCCTTTATGGCACATATATTGGGGTTCTTGAATTCCATGTGGAAAAGAAGCATCTATAGCTCACTTACAACATATATAAAAAGAGTTATAAAGAATAACAGCCCATTCCTGGGGGAGGGTTTACCATGATGGCCAGGACGGCACAGCTGAGAAGTCTCCTCAGAGGCTTCCCGGCCACCATGAAGGAGGAAAAAGCCCATGGGGAAAGTGGGCCTGCGCCACCAAAAATGGCGGTGCAGGACTGCCGGCATCCTAGTAAGCATTCCTGGGGTGAAAGGAGTTTGGAAGCTGCCTAAAGGCAGCTCTGCCCCTCAGAACGTCTCCCGGGGTGCTGGTGCAGGGACTTGTGCCAGGAGAACACCTGAGGGGGGCTGTGCCGGAGTCCAAAGGCCACACTACTGCCGCGGTCCAGGGGTGCTGGCGTAAGTGGCCCCACGCCGGCATCCATGCCAGTTTGCACAGCGCGAGTGGCACAGCGCGAGTAGGGGTCACGCCACCTCCTAAGGCGATTCGGCCTCCAGCCTCAGGAATGGGCTGTAAGTCCTTCATTGACAATATATGTTTTACCTGGGCAACGAGGAGTTTTATGTGCTACGGCTGTACCACTGATTGGACGACCATTTGGAGTAACACACCAACAATAGCCTGTATAAACGTGGCACTGAACCTATAAGGAAACAAGAGCAAGCATATAAAACTGAGACTGCATATTTTAATATCTCAGAGATCCGTTAATGTTTATCCTGAGTGAGCACCTACAAATACAGAATTTTCTTGTAACCTTTCAATATTATTTTTTATTATTTTTTTCCAATTTGTACCCCACTCTATTTTCTGGCCAGGGCCAGAAAATATACTATTCCCAGTCATTTGCCACAATCAACTTTTACTGGTTTCCACTTGTTCCTATTCTATGGGATAAAGTAAAAGGAATGCACTCTGGAACACAGCAGCAAAGGGAAAATGCCAGACACTCAGCCCAGTTTCTGTGATCATGAGGGACACGGTCAGCCTTCATCCAGGGATGCTCCATCGAGACTGCAGTCCTTTCTCCTGCATAGCGAAATGGCCACCATGAACTTATACAGGGTAGAGACCATATACATTCGACCCTATAAATTCACGCATACTCATTTTACTTCATTGTAAAGAGCCCAATGGCACAGAGTGGTCAGCTGCAGTACTGCAGTCCAAGCCCTGCTCACAACCTGAGTTCGATCCTGATGGAAGTTGGTTTCAGGTAGCCTGCTCAAGGTTGACTCAGCTTTCCATCCTTCCGAGGTTGGTAAAATGAGTACCCAGTTTGCTGGGGGTAAAGGGAAGATGACTGGGGAAGGCACTGGCAAACCGCCCCGTAAAAAAGTCTGCCTAGGAAACATCAGGATGTGACGACACCCCATGGGTCAGGAATGACCCGGTGCTTGCACAGGGGACCTTTACCTTTACCTTTTACTTGCTTTAAAACATGAATACTGAAGTGTTAACATGACAACATTGTGCTTCTAAGTCAGCCTGAACGTAGAGGCATGCCAAAGAAAGAATCAAAATGTTCAGTCAACCTGGCTGTAAGTGCCATCGTCATTGCATTCTGGTATAAACACTTGCTGGAACTCCTTGCGGGCTTGTTCCTGAGTGTATTTCCTCTCTGCCACACATCTCGAAACATCTAACGGGAGAGAGCAAAAACAGATGATAAAGTGTTAGAGCCTTTGTGAAATATAAAAGAGTGTCTTGGAATAGAGGAGGGTACAAGTGATGTTGAGTGTACAAGTTGGCAGTATACCATATTCTGCTCGGCCATCTGCCTGTTGCTGGAAGGATGACACTAGTTAGGAAACTGAAGTCAAAACCACAAAGGACATTCTGGTGAGACTAATTTCCTGATTTTTATGTTAAGCTTTGCACAAAATGTAAGGATTCCAACTCTCAAGGCAACCAAATTTTACCCAATAAGCCACCCTCAAAACTTGAAGGCGCTTCCACAGTAGGCCTTAAGGTAGTACAGTAGGTTTGCCAATCTCCAGGTGGAGCCTGGAGATCCTCTGGGATTACAACTGATGCCCAGAATACCGAGATCAGCTCCCATGGAGACAATGGCTGCTTTGGAGGGTGGACTCTATGGCATCACATCCCTGCTGAGGTCCTTCCCCTCCCCAGGCTCCACCCCAAATTTCCAGAAATTTCCCAGTTGGCAATCCTATGGGAACTGCTATCAGAAAAAACGAGTGAGAAAATCTAGTGCTCCCAAGAGCTCTCTCTGGATCGTAGTCCAAGGTGCTTCTGCTTCCCAATGAGAGGTTGCAGGGGGTGTCTGAAAAGCATCTGGTGTAGAAACCGTGCTGAAGCAACAGGAATCGTGGTCTGATGGAAGACCTCCTGGGAACTCTACATATGCTGCCTGGGGTTCGTGGGGGCAAGGCAAGATCGAAAGGTCTAAATAAATAAATAAACTTTATCGGCTAACCTTTGAGGAAAAGCAAGTCTAGGATTACCCTGTTGTTCTGTTATGTCCAGTAGCGGACTGGGTCTAAAAATATTGGTTGCCAGGAGACAAAGGGGGCCCACCCACAACTATAAGGCTATCATTTAATGTTATAAGCAATAAATAAAATTTTCAAAACATACATAAGTGGGGAAAAGGTACAATTAATTTTTTTGCGAAATAAATGTGTATTTTTTTAGCAATTACAGTGTGAATATATTGTACATATTACTGGCAGTATACAGTAGATACTAAAGGTAAATACAGAGTTTTTTAATTGAATTTTTAATTGTTTTAATTTTAAATAAATAATTTTAAATAAATCTATTGTTTTAAATGACTAAAAGGTCATTAACATTTTAAACATATTGTCTAATGTTTAGGGTTGCCAACTACCAGGTACTAGCTGGAGATCTCCTGCTATTACAACTGATCTCCAGCCGACAGAGATCAGTTCACCTGGAGAAAATGGTCGCTTTGGCCATTGCACTCTACGGCATTGAAGTCTCTCCCATCCTGAAACCCCGCCCTCCTCAGGCTCCGCCCCCAAAACCTCCCGCAGGTGGTGAAGAGGGACCTGGCAACCCTACTAATGTTTTAGGGGGCTTACAGGGCCTACTTGCCATCAGGCAAGCTGACTCAATGGCCAGTCCACTACTGGTTATGTCTAATGATGCGCAAGCACTTGCCAGTTCAACCCACATCATGCCACCCAGTTGCAAGCGGAGAACTGATTGTTCAGCATACATTTTTTAACAGTATGGAGGCATACATCCACAAACGTCAGTAAACAGAGGAAGAAGTGCTACTGAGTCACCGATTACAACACATTTTCAACACATTTTCAAAGCAGGCATCCTTCCCCTCTGCCAGTGCCTGCAATTGTAAAAGAGTATAGGAAAACGTTCTGCTTGAAGGGAGACCCGCCGTTTGGGTGTCTCAGTGTGCTTCTGCTCCTTATGATCATGAATCTGCTTACCCCTCTATTTAATGATGTTTGTGGAAGTATGCCGCTGTAATTTCCCCCCTAGTTCCAGCTCTTTCACGCTAGTACACCATGGCCATTTTTGCATGGTAATTAGCAGCGCGTTCCAGGCTGAATTGTATATTTTTTTAAAAAAATCACGTTATTCCATCATTCCGGAATTGACTGCGAATCTGGCGCATACCTACTTCGCATTACTAAACAGCCCATTTAACACGACCTTTGGAGTTTGCCGCAAAGAATCCCCCTGAAGGAACCATGCAAAACAACAGAGGCAGGTTAGCTATGCACATGCTAATGGCTATGCAAACAGGAATGAAGGAGCAGGCGAGTGGGGGGTGGAATTTCTCCTTTTGCGCCAGGACTGTGAATAGGCATTTTTAAAGCTGCATTTTAAAAAAGAGCTTTGAGCGAGGATCAAAATTGACCACGCAAAAAAGACACATGTCATCAGGAGTAATGCCTAATAGTAGAAATAGTGCTGTGGTGTTACAAACAGCAATTTCAAAACAAACAAATGAATAAAATGAATACTCCGTTAGAATGGCAAGATCCAAAGAGTCAGCTGTCGAATAAGAGCAGTTGGTTTTTATACCCTGATTTTCTCTACCTTTAAGGAGTCTCAAACCAGCTTACAAATGCCTTTCCTTCCTCTCCCCACAACAGACACCTTGTGAGGTAGGTGGGGCTGAGAAAGTTTGGAGAGAGCTGTGACTGGGCCAAGGTTACCCAGCAGGCTTCATGTGGAGGAGTGGGGAAACCAACCCGGTTCACCAGATTAGTGTCCGCTGCTCATGTGAAGGAGTGGGGAATCAACCCCGGCTCTCCAGATTAGAGTCCAACGCTCTTAGATGAGAGTCCACTGCACTATGCTGGCTCTCTACTACTGAATAAACAGCTAGTGAAGAGGATCGATCCAACTTTGCCAAGAACCATTAAGGTGATCCAGTCAGGAGCTCACTTAGCATCTGTTTGATGGAATCGAGCGAGGTATGTTCACCTAGTGATTTGGTTCAAGTCAAAGTTCACAACATGCCTAGTTACGTCATGACATTTCTCTGACTTGGTAGAATACCGTAAAAGCTCACTGGATATGGATGTCAAGCGAAGTTGAGCGACACATTACAGAATTTGACATTTTTGGCAGGAAGCCCCTGTTTCTGAAAACGTCAAACATGGATGCAGTGCTAGAAACGGAGAGCTCTAGAACTTAACTCTGAATTCATATTGATAGCTATTACTGATTTCAGCCAAAATGTTGCTGACGACTTTGTTCAGTATAACACAATCTGAATTGGATAAAGAATTTCTAATAATTATGAATCAAAAAGAATATATTAGCAGCATGCAAGGTTATTTTGAGTGGGTTCTTCAATTCTCACTGTAGGCTCTTGCTCTTGTCAGGCTATGCTATGGTAAGATTTGCCCTGTCAAATTTTTCTGAAAAAATAAAATACAATGATTTAAACCAGCTTTCATACCATATGTCTTTATCCTAAGCTTATAAGATTGCTTATACGTTACTTACTAACATGTGGTTTTAATGTAGTGAGTGTTTTAACTGAAAATAAATCTCTCCTTTGGTGGACTTCTGTCTTCATTTTTACTACAGCATGTGGTTTGAATGTCAAGAGGAAAAGTGATCGAAATTCCAGTACATAAGGGCTACAGACCTCCACACACTTGCTTAGGAGCAAGACCCATTGAGATGAATGAGGGCTGAATTGGCTCCAAGATCTCTACTCAGTGCTGAGAGATTTATAAATCATTTCTTATATAGGAACTATTGTAGAAGGATGCCAGAGGGAGGAATTCCTACAGATTTCTCCTGGCTGAAGTATCCCTCTTGACAGTTTATCAAAGAATTCAGAGAGTATATAGAGAGGAACATGGCTGGGGGTTTCTAGGATTATTCAAGCATAAAGGTCAAGGTCAAGGTCCCCTGTGCAAGCACCAGGTCATTCCTGACCCATGGGGTGACGTCACATCTGGACGTTTCCTAGGGGGTGGTTTGTCAGTGCCTTCCCCAGTCATCTTCTTTTTACCCCCAGCAAGCTGGGTACTCATTTGACCGAGCTTGGAAGGATGGAAGGCTGAGTCAACCTTCAGCCGGTGACCTGAAACCGACTTCCGTTGTGATCGAACTCAGGTCGTGAGCAGAGCTTGGACTGCAGTACTGCAGCTTACCACTCTGCGCCACGGGGCTCCTATTCAAGCATAGGAAACACCTAATAGCAGGAACTGAACTACTTCTTTCTGCCCCATGGCAAAGGTTATTGAAATGTTTTATCAGCTAAGGTCATAGGTTTGAAAACCTATGGAGAGCCCTTACTGACACCTACCAATGAGGGTGTGGTACTCCCTTTTCCCTCTGTTGGCCTTCAGCAGCCATGACCAAGTACTGTCTCCCACTCTTCCTCACAAGCCACATCTCCCACTGCAGTGTGGAAATTAAAGATAAAGCAGTTACCTGGGTAGTCAACTTATTTGCAGGGTGCAAATTCAGAGGAATTCTGGGGAGATTCTACAGTGCATTTTCACTAGTTCACATGGGGCAATGGCTGGTACAAGAAAACAAGATGGCACTGAGAAGAACTTGTGATAGTGGTCTTTGATTCAACAAAATTTACAAATCACTGGTTTAATGCATCAAAGTGTATGGTATGGGTAGGACAAAGAGAGAGAGAGAGAGAGATACTGATGGAGGGAGGGGAGAGGAAAATGACATTGACAAGATACCAACAATCTGTGCTCCAGATTGTGTCTGAAGACCCACCCACTATGCCACGTATCAATCAGCATGGGTGTCTTGCAGTTCTCAGATGCAAAGAACACTAAGGCCTTTTATGCAGGTACATTTCCCAGCGGTCACCTCCCTGACTGCTTTGGGGCTTCCTTTGGCTTATACATGCCTTTTCTGCCCAACAGAGGTCACCTCGCTCTCTCCTCACGTTTTGCCCAGGTTTTCCAGATGCTGTTTTATCCAGAATCTGGAAAATATGGGCAAAACGCGCGGGGAGGCGACCTCTGTTGGGCGGAAAAGGCATATATAATCCAAAGGAAGCCCCGAAGCAGTCGGGGAGGTGACCGCTGGGAAATATCCCTTAATAAAAGACCTAAGGAAAAATAACATGCACAGCAAACATTGTAATCCGCATAATTTGTAATTTAATAGTTTAGTTTCTTGCTTTAATTTTATGCATAGGAATGCTCAAACACCTGCCAGTTTGACTCAGTTCCTGTTCACCAGTGGTGATCAGTGGCCAATTAACTGATGAAGTGTTTCAGATGTTCACAGCCTGTTAGCGTGTATTCACAGGAGCAGGCTACTTGCAGCCACCCAGAACCCAACTCTTGGATGATGAGGGATCAGCCGGGAGTCAGCTTCTGATCTGCTTGGGAAAGTTTGCTCTGTACTCAGGAAAGGGGTTTTTTTGGGTGTGTGTGTGTGTGTGTGTCAAAAATCAACTTCCAGCGGATCAGCTGGAAGTGGTTCTTTTCATCTCCCATTATGTATCCTTTGCTGACTCCCAGACTTGCTGAGATGCAGCAAATTTAGGGGGTGGGCTGATCAAAAGCTCCGCTGATTTCACTTCATTTCTCTCCTGTCCAAGCTGTCAGCTTAGGCTGCAGAGAAAAAGAGAGGTACCAGCTCTTTACCACCTCCTTTTTGCAATGCACAGATTAAAAGCTTTGCACTTGTCCCCACCAGGGCTGCCAGCCCTCTGCTACCATTTCCCACCACCATTCTGAGTAGTGGGGTGGGGGGGGGATATAACAAAAGGTTGTTCATTCTACCAGTTTCTGGCAGACCCTAGAGAGGTATGATATCACTTCCAGGTTTTCTCTGAGAGTGATATCACATTATCGCCAATGGCCATTCCTCATTTCCCCAGTCTTAGGCTCCTGCTGGTTGCCAGGCCCTGCTGGCAACCCGGTCCCCACTCTGATTGAAGACAGGGCAAGAAAACTCCTTGTTTTACAATGCAGAGATTAAAATCATTGGAGAAATGACGTCTTCTTATCCTCCATGTTGCAAAGCAGAGATCGAAAGCAGTGCTTCTGTCTGTGGCCAGCTTGGATGAGTGGGTGGAAAGAGCTCCCCTTTGCATCTTTGCCATGTAGGTATTTTGCTGATGAGGCAAAGTGGCAAGAACCTCACTTACAGCTGATTTCTCCATAAAAATGCTAAGAACAAGTCATGGCAGACCAGTGGGAGAGTTTTTAAAAAGGAAAACAAGCATTAGCAAATATGAGACAGGGGTTCCAGAATCGACTGCATTGTGCTCCATCAAAACTATGGAGGCTTGCAGAATCTGGACGTCCAGTATGAACCCAGAAGCTTAACTTGGCTAAGCCTTTCACGGGTATGCCTTGGTGCCTAAAGCCTATATAATTTATGTATGCTGACTTGGAAGTAAGTTCCATCGTTTTCAACAAGGTTTAATATTGAGTAAGTATTCACAGGATGCAGCCTTAGTATGTGCCACAATTATTAGCATTTAATTTAAGATGCTGTCAGGCAGGGGTGTTAAACATAAGGCTTGTGGGCCGTATCTGGTCCCTTGAGAGCTCTTATCCAGTCCGTGAGCCAGCCGAGGCAGCCACCCCCCTCTCAATCTGGGCTGGCGAGGCATGGCCTGGCCCGACCAAGTGACATTTGTGTCAAATCCGGCCCTCTCAACAATTGAGTTCGACACCCCTGGTGTAGGGTCTTCCTTTCCTTTCCTTTTATTTCAAGCTCATCTGACCAAAGATCTTGAGTGCAACATACACAAGACAAAAACAAAATTTACAATATTATAGAATGTTAAAATATTAAAAAGATACATAAGATAAAAACAAAATTTACATCATAGAGTGATAGAATATTATAAACAATATGGCTTTAAAATCTTGGAATTCATAAATTACTTTAAAATTACAAGTATAAATAAATAGATAAATATCTTTATAGGGAGCAATATAGACAGTGTGTGTGTGTGTGTGTGTGAAGTGCCGTCAAGTCGCAGCCGACTTATGGCGACCCCTTTTGGGGTTTTCATGGCAAGAGACTAACAGAGGTGGTTTGCCAGTGCCTTCCTCTGCACAGCAACCCTGGTATTCCTTGGTGGTCTCCCATCCAAATACTAACCAGGGCTGACCCTGCTTAGCTTGATAATATTTCTGTTTAGCACATTTTAACTTTATCATGACTTTAAAGACAGGACTATTGCCAAATATTTGGTGACACCTCTAGTTATTTCTGGGTCTGGGTCTCCCATCAGTAATGAAACCACCCAGGGCTGGGTGTAGGGTCTTCAATATTTCAGCATACAGCAATCCAATGGACAAATTGGAAAGGTATGAAAAGTGTGAAACATGACTTATGATGGGCCCAGCAGTTTATTGCATTGTTCCTTTACATCTTCAACGACAGCCTCAGAAGGAAGATCATTATTATTTATAATGTTTTCAAATGAGAAATTGAGGGTGGGCAGGACAAGGTTCAGTTCCCAGCCCATACGTATAGGTGACCCCCTCAGACTTTCAAATGTCCATGTGTTGACTGTTTCTCATATAAAAAAAAAATCTAAGAGATATTCAGCACCCATCTAAATGAATAGCATTTGCAAACACATGCACACCAAAAAGGGTTGCTAACTGAGGGTGGCAAGCAGCTGATAATTTCTGGATTTTTTTTTTTAATCTACTGTACTCTGGGTTGCAACAAAGAATCAATTATCATAGCTGGAGCTGCTGGCATCTAAACAGAGCCCAGCTCTGTGTAATTCCCATTTGCAGTCACTCAGCAATTTAGATATTTACCAAAGCTTTGTGCTAAAGTCAGGAATGTTTTACTGGAATCTTCACCTTTTTTTTTTTGGCACCAGCATAAAACCTGGGAATCTTGCCTAGTTTTGATTCTGTTTCAAAAATCCCCATCCCTCAACTGCTGTGAAAAGCCTGCGAAGTGACCTGGGGACAATTTATCAGCAGGTCTTGATCTTATACAATTCTGAACACACTGGACCAACACCTACAAAGGATTTAATAAGCACCTTGGCCTTCTTTATATACATAACAGGCTGGTGGAGACGGGATATGGCATCCCCCTTCAGTGGCCAGGGGGACCTGTCAACCCCAGCTATGCGTGATATTTCTGGGCATCATTCAAAGCAGCCCTTCAAATAGGGTTGCCAGGTCCCTCTTCGCCACCGGCGGGAGGTTTTTGGGGTGGAGCCTGAGGAGGGCAAGGTTTGGGGAGGGGAGGGACTTCAGTGCCACAGAGTCCAATTGCCAGAGCAGCCATTTTCTCCAGGTGAACTGATCTCTATCGGTTTATTCACGGTGCAGCCCCTCTTTGTCTTCCATTATCCATCATGCAAAGTTTATCCATTTTTGCCTGAACATCAGTGATTAAGGCTTGTGTTTGTTGTCTCATTCTGTTTTTAATGGTTCCAGGCTCAAGGTTTTATAATTTGGGCTTTATTTATTTATGCTGATTAATATTTGTTTCTTTTTCATATATATATATATATAAAAAAAATAAAAAAATTTTGCTTGTAAGCTACCTCAAATGCCCCTTGAGACAGAAAGGTAGTGTATAATTTGTTTAAATAGATAAATAAATTTCAAAAGAGAACTGAGATACAAGAAGTTAGCTTTTCAGTAGCCAACAGGGAATATTTTTTTAGGATACTTCAGGAGTGTCAGATATTTACCTTATTTCAAAATGCCATAAGGCATAAAAGAGGTCATTTACTTTACAGCATTACAGCTTCATAAAACATACAGACCTCCATGGCCCTAAACTTATTTCAGGTGTGATGTCACATACATTTATGCCACTGTTATTGAGAAATAAAAGATAATTTGATGTCCTGATCTTTGGCTGAGGTGCCATAAGTTCCGAGCACAGCCATGAAACTTGGTAGGAGGAATGTAGTTGGCACTGTGTGGGAATCTGCTGGTCTTGCTGAAAGCCCAAGCGAAAAAATTCCCTTTTTGTCCAGAATCTGAATGCAAACTTGGCATATGTCCTTTGGCATCCAAGGGCTTTGAACCACCAAAAACAAATTTATGTGTAGAAGGGCTAAAATGTCTTTGGAGAAGTTAACCTGGTCTTGCTTCAAGCACCGCTTCTTCCAATCTATCCACTGGAGCTGTTCGACCAGGGAAAGAACTGTTGGCAACTGAACAATTCCTTTTGACGTTGCTCCAGAAAGAGAAATCTGTTTTCCTTCCACTAGACACTTCTGTTATAGATATTGCTCACACTGAGACAAGACACTGTCAGAGATGGCAGTGACCTGGGAATCGAAGGTGTGGGATAAAGAGGTGCCATCAAGCATTCAACCTCCATGTAAATTAACAGCTGAAGGGTGTAGGGAGGAAACAGCAAGGCTCTCACTTCTGTAGTGGCATGTACAATGCTACTTATGGAATAAAATTCTCCTCTTAATTCTAACAGGTGGTATCATGTAAGTATGTGTGTATCCTCTTATTAGAAATGGTTTTTTTTTTCCATTTCATTCTGTAATCCTTTCCATATCGACACCTGCAAAGGAACTCCCACATGCAGCAGAATATTCCGGGGAATGTGCACAGTTAATTCATGAATCAGTGTCCCCCACCCCTGAAATGTGGCACATTGGAACACACTCAACACCCTCCCATTGCTATATATTAGAAGAAGGAGAAGGAGGAGAAGGAGAAGAAGAGTTGGTTTTTATATGCTGACTTTCTCTAACACTTAAGGGAGACTCAAACCGGCTTACAATCACCTACCCCTCTCCTCCCCACAACAGACACCCTGTGAGGTAGGTGGAGCTGAGAGAGCTCTAACACAGCTGTGACTTGCCCAAGGTCACCCAGCTGGCTTCATGTGTAGGGGTGGGGAAACCAACCCGGTTCACCAGATTAGCCTCTGCCGCTAATGTGGAGGAGTGGGGAATCAAACCCAGTTCTCCAGATCAGACTCCACCGCTCCAAACCACTGCTCTTAACCACTACACGCTGGCTACACAATATAAGACTGGCCTTTTCTGTTGTTAAAGTTTGGCACTCAACCATTGTGTAAGGAGAGCATGCTACCCGCAATAGTCCCATTAGGTGCAGTAGTCATTTTGTGTGAACAGGATATGTATACTTTTACACCTTCCATATCTGTAACTGTGTACTGTAAAAGAAACAATCCAGGTATCCAATTGTGTGTACCGAAGCTGAAGATACACACGTTGCCCTCTTCGCACAAAATGGTGACTGCATATTGGAAGGATTGTGGGTAGCATGATATTCCAGTGGGAGAGCCAGCGTGGTGTAGTGGTTACACAAGCATGGTTAAGAGCAGTGGTTTGGAGCGGTGGACTCTGGTCTGGAGAACCGGGTTTGATTCCCCACTCCTCCACATGAGTGGTGGAGGCTAATCTGGTGAACTGGGTTTGACTCCCTACTCCTCTACATGAAGCCAGCTGGGTGACCTTGGGCTGGTCACACTCTCTCAGCTCCACCTACCTCACAGGATGTCTGTTGTGGGGAGGGGAAGGGAAGGTGATCGTAAGCCGGTTGGATTCTTCCTTAAGTGGTAGAGAAAGTTGCCTTATAAAAACCAACTCTTCTTCTTCTTCTTCTTCTTCTTCCCTTACATGTGGTTAAGGTGCCCAAATTTTAACAACTGGAAAGAGCTGTAGATATACACCAATCCAGCTACAGGCTTTTAGTAATGAGTAAGCTCCCAGCCCCCTGGTTTACCTTGCAATTGATTTGGTTATTTCAAACTTTCCTGGAGAGCTGTTATAACACACTCAGAATCTATTTTAGAATTATTTGAGAAAGGCTGAAAAGACCACACTGGAGGGAGCCCCCACTCCCCACTAATTCCTGCCCTTTCCCAAGGGTTAGTATTGTGAATAAGGGGTCCAGAAGCATCCCAAACTAAAGGAGTCAGTTCTTTAAGGCATGAATGCTTTGCCACTGGGACCCTGGGAAATTGAGTTTGCAATGTTTCACAGCTCAAACCACTGATCAGGGAGGAAGTGGGAATAGGGTTGCCAACCTCCAGGTACTAGTAAATCAAAACATGCGCACCTCTGTGCCTATACCGTACAGGTTAGGAAAACAGCACAGGATTAGGGTACAAATAAGCACAAAAGACGGAGTACAAAGTAGACAAAATCTAATGTGGTTATAATATGAGAGACAAAGTACAAAAGTGCACAGTCAACAACAGGTTCTAAGTGTACTATCCTATAAATATTTACATATGTACAAAGCATCCATGCAAGCTCTATGCAAGGCAAAAAATTGTCTGTCCTTCTAGGTAACAGAAAGTGTTACCTAGTGGCAAGTGGACTCTATGGGATTGACGTCCCTCTTCTCCCCAAACCCCACCCTCCTCAGGCTCCACCCCAAAAACCTCCCGCTGGTGGCGAAGAGGGACCTGGCAACCCTATCAACAGGTGTTTTTGTTGAGAAGAGTGATCTGCAAAACCATTTCTACTGTTTTAAATTATAACCCAGTTCTTGTGAAACACTTCCCCTATAACATTATGAAGTTGTATTCAAATCCATGGGACCTTTTTGAAAAGGAAATTATTAACAAGTGTAGAAGTCATTTTCTTTTTTCCTGCAGTTATAGCTGACATTCCTGTCTTTAGACTGTTTTAAAGAATACAAATGCTAAGGAAAACAAAGAATCATATTGCTGGCTGGGACTTCTTGGTCATTAAGACCCACCCGCTATATTGTGGCAGGAGTCAGACCTAAACTCTCTCTGACAGATGTTTATTTAAATATTGAAAACAGAGGAGGAATTATGAAGGTTACTCAGAATTCTTGGCTTTTGCATCTAGTACTCATATTCTGAGGATAATATATTCTCATATTTTTTTTATGATTTTGACCCCAGTGCATATACTACACTGGTCTTTTAAATAGATTCTGTGTTTTGAGCTTACTCGGGATTTGGCAGAAGACTATTTTTTTCATGAGTCCCACAAAAAGAAGAGGTAGAAGTGGAGGAAACTTACAACAAAACCATGTGTGCAGATGAGGAAGTTTGTGTCATGGAGTGCAGTTAAGGGAAAGGCTGGGAACCCAGAAAAAAATATATCCCTCTACTCAGCTGGTGACTTTTTGACTTCCTCCCACCTACTCTGGTGTCAGTTTATGTGAGCACTTTCTTGGATCCATGGATGACGAGATGTCAGAACACACATGAGATTATATTCATAGGCATCCCTTAAGAGTCTGCAGCCTTTCCCCTGCCTTGAGATCCTAATCAGTGGTAGCTGTTGAGGTGGTGTGGGAGACCCACTAAAAATCTGCTAGAGGGAAAGAAAGGTGCACACATAGGGTTGCCAACCTCCAGGTGGTGGCTCGGGATCTCCCACTATTACCACCGATCTCCAGGCGATAGGAATCAGTTCCCCTGGGGGAAATGGCTGCTTTGGCAATTGGACTCTATGGCATTGAAGTCCCTCCCCTCTCCAAATCCCACCCTCCTCAGACTCCACCCTCCAAAATCTCCAGGTATTTCCCCACCCAGAGCTGGCAACCCAGTGCACACAGCATGTTCTTAAAACATAGGAGAAACCTGGCTGTTCTCATTCTTGCAATTTTACTGAGAGATGCATGTATAATAGGGTTGCCTGGTCCCTCTTCGTCACCGGTGGATGATTTTTGAGGTGGAGCCTGAGGAGGGCGGGGTTTGGGGAGGGGGGACTTTAGTGCCATGGAGTCCAATTGCCAAAGTGGCCATTTTCTCCAGGTGAACTGATCTCTATCGGCTGGAGATCAGTTGTAATAGCAGGAGGTCTCCAGCTAGTAGAAGAAGAAGAGTTGGTGTTTATATGCTGACTTTCTCTACCACTTAAGGGAGAATCAAACCGGCTTACAATCACCTTCTCTTCCCCTCCCCACAACAGACACCCTGTGTGGTAGGTGGGGCTGAGAGAGCTCTAAGAGAGCTGTGACTGGCCCAAGGTCGCCCAGATGGCTTCATGTGTAGAAGTGGGGAAACAAATCCAGTTCACCAGCCTGTACCTGGAGGCTGGCAACCCTAATGTATCAGTGGACTGATACATTAGTGGCTGATACAAAGCACTGATACAAAGCAGTGGTTTGCCTGTTCTCTTTTAATGTTTTCAAAGCAACAGGCCACATGCAGAAAACCTACATGTTTATTTAAACATACTTTTTAAAGTGCAAAGCTCTTTTTTAAAGACAATGGAGAAGGAAGTTATGGGTCACGTGCTGCAGTAGTATTGCAGAAGCTAAGTAGGTCTGACCCTGTGTGCTGACTGGAAGGGTTACCACACAGGAAACGAATGTGGGTTTCTTTTCCACAGAAAACAAAGTTTATTTTATTACCCTTGGGCTCATCTCTGAGCTCCTTGGAGGAAGATCAAGACAGCATATTAATAAATTGTAGTTAGCAGGCAGCAGTCCACAAAGGCTTCGAAGAAGAAGAAGAAGAAGAAGAGTTGGTTTTTATATGCCGACTTTCTCTACCACTTAAGGGAGAATCAAACCGGCTTACAATCACCTTCCCTTCCCCTCCCAACAGACACCTTGTGAGGTGGGTGAGGCTGAGAGAGCGTGACTTGCCCAAGGTCACCAGGATGGCTTCGTGTGTAGGAGTGAGGAAACAAATCCAGTTCACCAGATCAGCATCCGCCGCTCATGTGGAGGAGTGGGGAATCAAACCTGGTTCTCCAGGTCAGACTCCACCGCTCCAAACCACCGCTCTTAAACATTACACCACGCTGGCTCTCTGAATGGGATGTAGTTGCCACAACACTCATTAATTTCCCTTAACTTATCTGAGATTACTAAATAAAAAACTCACTTTATTTCTTGGAAAGAAGGCTTTCTTGGGTGGGATTAGAATGCTAATTGCACAATTATAAAATATTTATTTGGAATTCAGTCCAACTGACTTCCAACGAAGTGTCCTGAGGATTGCAGGGACCTGTACTTTAGAAAATGCCATGTACACAGATTTATACAAATCAATAAAATAACAATGTCTTTGGCATCACTTCATGCTTTTAGCCAGGTCTCAAAATGCTCTGCTTGCAAAGATCATCCCACTTAACAGGGCAATCCTAAACAAAGTTATACCCTTATAAGCCCGTTGTCTTCAATGGACTTACAAGGGTCTAACTCTGTTTAGGATTACACTGAAGATCATAGAAGTACAAGTGCTTGAGCAGTAGCTGTATATTTCAATTACACATGCAAATCAATGAATAATTATTTTGAATCTCATCGATTCTATTTCAACTAAAAATCCATTGTGATTTTGCTTCTCCTTTGCGCAAATCAAACACACGAGTCTTTATTTTGACCCCGTTCTCAGTTGTCCCACAGCAAATGTTTCCCATTAACTTGACATGATTTTTGTATCAATTGTGTATAAACGGCATAACGGAAACAAATGAATCAGACACATCAGCAATGAAAATTGGCAGAACAGAAAGGCTCCCAATGCAACATACAAAAACAAAAAGTAAACTGCATATTAGCATGTCCCTAAACAGTTATGTAAGGGTTTGATAAGACAGAAATCTGAGGAAACAAAATTTGTATATATCAACAAGAGTTGCCAGCTCTGGGTTAGGAAATTCCTTGATATTTAGGGTAGAGACTGGGGTAGGCAGGGTTTGGGGATGGGAGGGACCTCAGCGGGGTATAATGCCATCGTCTCCACCCTCCAAATCGGCCATTTTCTCCAGGGAAACTGATCTTTGTAGTATGGAAATAAGTTGTAGTTCCAGAAGACCTCTATGCCTCACCAGGAGGTTGGCAATCCTAAAAATCATTTCTTCTTTATTTATCTACTTCATTTATACCTTGCCTTTTTCTCCAATGGGGACTTGAAGCAGTTTGCATCATTCTCTTTTCCTCCATTTTATTCTCACAATAACTCTAAGAAGTAGAGTTAAAGTTCACCCAGCAAATTCAAACCTGGGTCTCCCAGATCGTAGTATGACACTAACTACTATACCACAACTGGTCGGATTGCTTAGAGGAAGTCCAGACTTAATTAACAAATCACCTGGAGGTAGGGATGCCAGCCTCCCTCCAGGTGGGACCTGGGGTTCCCCTGGAATTACAGCTCATCTCTAGACTACAGAGATCAGTTCCTCTGGATAAAATGGATGCTCTGGTGGACTCTATGGTATTGTACTCCTCTGAGGTCCCTGCCCTCCACAGGCTCCATCCCCCAAACTCCAGGAGTTTCCCATCCTGGATCTGGCCACCCTACCCCCTCATTCCCTGTCAGTGGTCAGGGAGGACCTGGCCACCCTACCTGGTAGAAGAGAGACTGAATTACAAAGCCTAAGGATCATAATATCTCCCTTCCCTCCAAGCATAAGAGGTATCACCACTTAGACAATTAGAAATGAAGTATCTTAGTCACAAAAGGTTACTGAACAGGTCTTGGAAACATCTGTGAGAAGGCAACGGGAATGTTCATATAAGGGTCCTTGAGAGCCAGTGTGCTGTAATGGTTAACAGCGGTAGTTAGGAGTGGTGGACTCTAATCTGGAGAACCGGGTTTGATTCCCCACTCCTCCACATGAGCGGCGGACTCTAACCTGGTGGACTGGGTTGGTTTCCCCACTCCTACACATGAAGCCAGCTGGGTGACCTTGGGCTAGTCACAGTTCTCTTATAGCTCTCTCAGCCCCACCTACCTCACAGGGTGTCTGTTGTGGGGAGAGGAAGGGAAGGCGATTGTAAGCCGGTTTTATTCTTCCTTAAGTGATAGAGAAAGTTGGCATATAAAAGCCATCTCTTCTTCTAAGGTCTGTTCAAAACTTCAAAGGTCAAAACCAGCTCTTTGAATTGAACTCCTAGGCAAACTGGGAGCCAGTGAAGACCTTAAAACCAGCAAAGTATGTTTCAGTTAATAATTTGACAGTTGAACACGGACATAGTTAGACACCCCAAATTGTGTCCTCAGCCATAGGTATATGATATAGTGATTAGACAAGGAGCAGGAAGACCCACGCTCAAATGCCCACTTGCCATTAGACTTATATGGAGACCTTGGGGCCAGCCATTTTCATTCAGCCTAATGTACCTTGCAGGATTGTTGTGAGGATAAAATGGAGGAGGAGAGAGTAACGTACAGTGTCCTGTGGGCCTTGGAGGAAGGGTGGGATAATGCTAAGAATCTGAAGTAAGGGTCAGGTCTAATAGTACCCCAAGCTGCAAATAAAATCCATGGGCTGGGATTGTGGCCCCACCTTGAACAGCTTGAACAACCACCTCCTTGATCATTTGAAACTTCCCCCTCCCAGCATCTATTTTGTCTCGATTAAGCCTTATCCAACACATCGCTGACTCCAGCTTAACTCTTTAACTCCTGGATCAGAGAAACAGAACATAGTGATGACGCTCATGTTAATTTCTGAACAAGCAGTCTAGGAAATAACACAGTCTTAAAAGTCCATCTCAGTCCTCAACAAAATTGCGAATAATGTGTGTTCATGTTGTCAACAGGAACAACGGGAGCTTGAATTTCGAAACTCAAATTATGTTTTCTTTGTTACCCTCAGACACATACAGAGGTAGGATCCATTCAGCAATACAACAGAACATTACGAAAAGAGAGTAAGAGAAAAAGCAGAATGTTTAATTTAGGACACCGCAAGGATGAGACAGAATGTCTCTTTAAAGAATTCCTGGTGATTTAGAGGCTTTTGGGAGCTAATAGAGGTGAGGAATGCATGATGTGGAAAACTGTCTGTTCGAGGATGTCTCTGTGTGGTCTCTTTGTTAGTGTTGGTGTGTGTGGGTGTGGGTGTGTGAAGGTAAACCTTTGTGATCATCTGTATTTATGGATAAAGAAGGAAATCATTGTGCTGAGAGTCAAAGCCTGCATTTTAGCTGGGAAGTATATCATCATTTCCCCAAGCCTGCAAGGCAAACATGGGTGCTTCAGCATCAATGAGCCCAAACAACTTCCAGACCGATCAGGGAAAAAAATGAGTTATCAGAACTGGCTGCAGAGGAGACTAGATAAAGACGCCAGCAGTGAGGAGGAGGGAGAGTGGTGAAAGAGAAGTGAGAGATATAACGCCATTTCAAGTATTTCCCTCTGATTTCCAAACAGTGCGATCCGCCCACAAACCAGTTAAGAGAAGTAGCAGTACTCAGATCTAAGATACAGAGGAAAGCCAGCAGAACTCGTACGAAAACCCAAACCACTCACTGAAAATACCATGCTCTTCAGTGTAAGCCTTTGGAATTAAACTGGGCAGTTTGGTATCCCCAATGGGCTCCATAATTCTTTCAAAACAGTAGGTTGTTTACAGAATAAGACCTGTAACATTCAGCAGATGTTTGAAGGAGCTCTGTTGTGCAGCGATTAAAGCATTGGACTAGGATCTGGGAGATTTGGGTTCAAGTTCCCATTTGTCTTTGAAAATGGTATAGCCCACCTTGAGTTCCCTGAGGAAAGATAGGATAAAAAAGTAATAATAATATTCCCATTAGTTAATGGGTTGGCTTTTTAAGCAACACAGAGAGCAGAACAGTGCAGTCTGCTTTATTTTCTATTTGTTTAAATAATTTTACCCAGACTTCCACTTCCGTTGCTGATCACCGTGGCAGCACGATTCTCGAGCCCCGATCAAAGTGGCAAGGGAGGGAGGGAATCCCCCCTCCCCCGAACAACAGCCACGGCTCCCCTTGAAGTAGAGGGGAAGCTGAGCAAGCGGCCGGCTCGCGGCTTGCCCTTGATGCGCTCCCTGCCTTGGAAGCGGCGGGGAGCGTTCGGGCGAACCAGCGGAGAAGCAGGCGCCATTGTTCTCAGGCTGATCGGGACGGCGGTTTAAAGGCACGGAAGAAACAACAGGTTTTTTTTTTTTACTCTTTTGATGTACAACTAGTGATTCACGGGGGTGTCTGGTGGTATAACTCATAGGGAGAAGCAAGCTGGTTTTTTTTTCTATACTTGCTAACGAATACAAAAAGAAACTTGGCTTTTTGCCAGACTGTGGCGCAGTTGAATTTCCTGCTCTGTTGACTCTGACAGTTTTAAGAGATATCCAGCAGATTTATGATCACTGAGCTGGCTCTTCAAGATTGACTTTACCAGTTAAATGCTCCATTATTGAGATTCTTTGAACTGATGTTGTGAGACTGCTTTATTTTCTATTTGTTTAAATAATTTTACCCAGCCTTCCTTCCTTTTTTTTTTTTTTATTTTTTTAATAATTTTTTTATTAAATTTTACAATATAAAAAAAAAGAAAAGAAAAAAGAAACAAGAAAAAAAAATACATATATAGATATAAAAGGGTATTCACATAACATATTGAATACATTTCATTTTTTAATACATTCATCAAAAGAAAAATACCCTTTCCCCCCACCCACCAAAAGTGACCCATCACCATGACTTCCATAGAAGTGTCCGGTAGCTTTATTTATTTATCTAAATTCTAATATTGCTTAAAGAATAATTTTCTATAGCTCACTAAATAACAAAGTAAAATCCATTTTTGCCAACTTATCCCAATATGAGGTAGCCTTAAACCATGTTAACTTAAATTCTTCCAAGTCATTTCCATGCAGAATTTCTGTTAATCTAGCCATCCTCATATATAACCACACTTTCTCTCTCCATTCTGTAATTGAGGGTTTACTTGTTTGTTTCCATACTCTCGCTATCACAATCCTTGCAGCAGCAAAACTATATTGACAAATAATCCTATCCCGATCATGAATATCGTTTGTGGGTATTCCCAATAAACAAAATAATGGTTTTCTTTTCACTTTACTATTAATCAAATTATTTGTTTCTTTTATTATTTTTTTCCAAAATTTTTTGATTTTTTTACAAGTCCACCAGACATGCATATAAGTTCCTCTTTCTTTTCCACATTTCCAACAGATTCCTTTATCTTGACTGTTCATTTTAGATATCATAAATGGGGTTATATGCCATCTATAAAACATTTTATAGAGATTTTCTCTAATTTCATTAGTTATTGTAAATTTAAACTCCCTCTTCCATAAATTTTCCCATTTATCCAAGTCTATATTGAATCCTAAATCCTGCATCCATTTGATCATGACTGGTTTAATTCTTTCTTGTTCTAAATTAATAGTCATCAATAATTTATACATCCTACCAATCAATCCTTTATTTCCTTTATCTAATATCTTTTCTAACTCGGATTTATTTTTACTGAATCCAAGTTTACTATCTTTATTAAAAATATCTTGTAGTTTATAATATAAAAACCAGTCTTTTATATTTAATTCTTCCCTGCTTTTTAAAGCCCATTTACTCTCCTTCCATTCAATAATACCCCTATATATCTCTATATCTAAGTTTAATTGTTTTCCCCTCTTCATATAAGCTTCTATTGGATTAATCCACCCCGGGGTCATATTTTCTAAAGTCTTCTTATATTTTGTCCAAATTTGAAATAACCCAGCTCTAATAATATGAATTTTAAAATCTCTGTTTACCTTTTCCTTTTCATACCACAGATATGCATGCCAGCCATATCGAAGATTATACCCTTCTAACTCTAATAATCGATAATTTTCTAATTTAATCCAGGTTTTTAACCAGAGAAAGCAGGAAGCCTCATAATATTGTTGCAAGTCAGGTAAACCTAATCCTCCTGTTTCTCTTAATTGAATCAAATTTTTATATGCTATTCTATGCTTTCCTTTTCCCCACAAAAATTTTTGAATATCCTTCTTCCAAATTTTAAAAACTTTGAACCCCTTAATAATCGGTAAATTTTGAAATAAAAAAAGCATCCTGGGTAATACCATCATTTTAATCACCGATACTCTACCCCACAATGATAAGGGTATTTTTTCCCAATTTGTCAAATCGGTATTTATTTGTTGCCATGTTTTTTCATAATTATTTTTAAATAGGTTAAAATTGTTAGGAGTTAACCATATTCCCAGATATTTTACTTTATGTTCTATACCAAAACCTGTTACTCTCGCTAATTCCTGCTGCTGCAAGAGTGTAATATTTTTAACCAATATTTTAGTTTTATTTTTGTTTATTTTAAAGCCTGCAAGTTTTCCGTAAACCTCAATCATTTTGCTCCATTCAGCTATCTGAGTAATAGGATCAGTTAAAAAACACACTAAATCATCTGCATATGCCTTAACTTTATAATGATTTCTCCCTATTTTATAACCTACAATCTCTGCATTCATTCTAATTTTTCTCATCAATACCTCTAAAATAATAATAAACAACAGTGGTGAAAGGGGGCACCCTTGTCTGGTGCCCTTTTGTATTTCAAATTGTGATGATAATTCTCCATTAATTATTAGCTTAGCAGTTTGACAAGTATAAATATTTCCAATAACCTTTTGAAATTTATCACCAAAACCCATATATTCTAACACTTTCCTCATAAAATTCCAGTTTACATTGTCAAACGCTTTTTCTGCATCTAAAAATATCATTGCAAAAGGTGTATTATCAAATTCTGCATATTCTAGTAAGTCTAACACAACTCTAACATTTTGATTGATTAACCTCCCCGGAAGGAATCCTGCTTGGTCTTCATGTATAATACTATTAAGAATTTTCTTCAATCTATTCGCTAAAATCATCACAAACATTTTATAATCATTGTTTAATAATGATATTGGTCTATAGTTTTTAACTTCCATTAAATCAGCGTTTGGTTTAGGTATTAAAACTATATTTGCTTTCTTCCAGGTATTTGGAATGGATCCTCCCTGTATACAATTATTCATAACTCTCAATAAATTTGGTGATAGTTGATCCATAAAAGTTTTGTAATAAAGATTTGTGAAGCCATCTTCTCCTGGTGCTTTGTTTAATTTACTTTTCTTTATTACTGATTTTAACTCCTCTAATGTTATTTCTGCATCTAATAATTCTTTCTGTTCCTGTGAGATTTTATCCCATACAAATTGTGTTAAATATTTTTCTATCTCTTTTTCTAAAACTATTCCCTGTGTATAAAGATTAGAATAATAATCTATAAAAGTTTCTGTAATTTTTTGTTTATCTAATAAAATTTTTCCATCCTTCCTTATTTTCAATATTGGCTTTCTCCTCTCTTTATGTTTAAGTTGCCATGCTAACATTTTGCCTGGTTTATTTGAATGTTCAAAAAATCTTTGTCTATTATATAATATTTTTCTTTCTATATCGGTAGTTAATAAAATCTCATATTGTTGTTGCCAAGTTTTTATTTTATCAATCTGTTCTTGTTTAAGTAATTTGGTTTGTGCTTTTCTTAACTGTATTTCCGCCTGTTTAATTTCCTCCAGTATTTTTTTCTTTTTTGACTCTCTTTCTCTAAACCACCGCGAGTTTTGTTGTATTAAAATGCCTCTTATCACTGCTTTCCCCGCATCCCAGACAACATCTTCAGATGTGCCTTTATTTATGTTATCTTGAAAATAATGTTGTATTTCTACTTTTATTTTGTCTGTAATTTTCTTATTTTTTAATAAATATTCATTAATATGCCAAGATTTGTTTTTCTTAATTCCCAAATTCATTTGCAACAACAGTGCATTATGATCTGAAAGAACCTTCGGTAAAATTTCAAGGTCATCTAGTTTGCATATAATATCTTTAGATAGCCAAATCATATCTATTCTAGAGTGAGAGTTATGTCTTGAAGAGTAAAAAGTATATCCCTTTTTATTACCTTTTTTCATTCTCCACGCATCAAACATTTCCCATTGTTCTGTTAAATGATCAAAAATACCAGGTATTTTACCTTCAAATTTCCCCTGTTTTTTTTTTGCTGATCTATCTAAACGAGGATCTGTTACTCCATTGAAATCACCCATC
This sequence comes from Euleptes europaea, assembly GCF_029931775.1. Lineage (NCBI taxonomy): Eukaryota > Metazoa > Chordata > Lepidosauria > Squamata > Sphaerodactylidae > Euleptes > Euleptes europaea. The sequence continues at coordinate 21,861,331 of NC_079318.1, read as the reverse complement.
CATAACATATTTTCCGTAGCATATTCAGCCAATGTCGATATTAGATCCATATAAAATAATTTTTGGTTATTATTAGGTGCATATATACCGACTAATACTATTTTTTGGTAACCACACAGAACCTCTACCATCAAAATCCTCCCTTCCCTGTCTTTATACAACATCTTTGGTTCAAATATTAAAGGAATGTACATAGCTATTCCATTAACCTTTTTCTTATCATTACATGAAGTAAACAGTTTACCTAATTTATTTTGTTCTAATCTTAAAACCTCTTTTGTTAAAATATGTGTCTCCTGTAAACAAAAAATGTTAGCTTTTGATTTCTGTAGATGATAGAATATTTTTCTCCTCTTATTTGGAGAGTTTAAACCATTAACATTCCATGATAGTATCTTCATCATTTGTTGGTTAGTAACTCAAATTTTCCCCCAGGTATAATACCCCTTCCCCCCCTCCTCCCCCAATAGTATCCCCATCTCCTTCTCATAAATCCTCAGACCTTAATTCAGTCTGTGTCCTCTTCTTCCGTCAGAGATTTTCCTCCTGAAGCTTCTGCAGCCTTCTCATTCTCTGTAAGATTCTTTTCAACCAGTTCTTTAATTGGTTGTTGTGGTGGTTTACTTAATTCTCCTTCATATCTCCGAAAGAACTGATCAACTTTAGCCATGTCAGTAAGTTTGAACCTCTTTGTTTTGAATATAAATGAGACTCCTTGAGGGTATTCCCATCTATGTTGTATTCCATTATATCTCAGCCTTGCCACCAATTCTGCAAACTCCTTTCTTTTTCTCAGTAGTCTCCCTGGTATCTCCTTCATTAGTCTCACTGGTTGACCTTCTATTGTTAAAGGATTATTATAATGTTTATTTAGTATCAGGTCCCGGTGAGATCTTGAAAAAAGCTGTACCAAGCAATCCCTTGGAACTTTGTTTCTGGCTGCATAAGCAGAGTTGACTCTATAAGCTGTAATTATCATCCCTTCCACTATTGCTTCTTCTTCTTGCAAAAAATCAGCCAGGAGCACTTTCAAATATTCTTTCAGGTCAGAACCTTCAGTCCGTTCTTTAAATCCGCGAATACGAATCCAGCTCTCCTTTATCCGCATTTCTAACATCGCCACATTATCCTCTTGCCGTTCTTCACGTTCCTGGCGGGCCTCCAGTACAAGTTCCATAGTATCAACCTTTTTTCTGGTTTCTTTATTTTCCTTTGCTTGTTTTTGCTGTTTCGCCTCCAACTTGTCTTGCTTCACAGTCAAAGCTGAGATAGAGTCCTGCAATGTTGAGATAGCTGCAGTATTCTGGTTAAGACCTTGCTTTACATAGTCCATATCTTGCTTCATTGAGACAACTTCAGATTTTACTTCTGTCACTTCTTTTTTGACTTCAACCACTTCAGTTTTAACTGATGTCACTTCCTGAAGTGTTTTTGTTAGCAGCTCTTGCAAAGAATTCAGCGTGGCATCAGCTTTCTTAGTCATTTTTGCCAAAGAAGTTGATCCTGTTACTGGGGAGGAATCTGGAGAAATAGCTGGACTAGTGAGAGATGGTCTTCTTTTTGTTTGCATAGATAATTGAGTCTGAAGGGTCTTGGGGTCTTTAATAAGTACTTTAGGGTGCTTTTCTGAGTCCTTTTTATTTTTTCCTTCTTTATCTCCCATTGAAGGGCTCAAAAATGCAACATTTGTAATCCAAAGGAGAGGAGAGGGGGGGGGGAGAGATGAAGTGAATCCAAGGCAGGTTTAAAAAATGAAACCACTAAGCTCATGCAAAAAATAAAATTCCCAAACAATACACAATGGACAAACCTTTTAAGAACGTAGCCGTTTGTAGACGAAACCTTCTTAAAATGTATCATAATTTCCTGAATCACAATAAAATGGAAACTTTTTTTTATAAGAGTATTCTGTTGGTCCCATGAACACATGAAGCTGCCTTATTCCGAATCAGACCGTTGGTTGATCGATTTTAAATATCCCCTACTACCTGATCTTTTCAGCTAGAGATGCTGGGAATTGAACCTGGGACCTTCTGGATGCCAAACTGATGCTCTACAGCTAAGCCTTGTTTTCCACCCTGAAGGAGCAACCACACAGAAAGTTTGAAAATGGGCAGAGCTTGATCTAACCTGCCTGCATTAAGGGACAACCAAGAGACCCTGACTGACAAAACAGAGCTGCTTTACAGGTTCATGTGGGAAGAGACAGTCCTATAAGATATCTTGAGAATTTCTTACCTTTGCAGTTGCCTTTGTACTCAATTCGTAGCTGAGGATCTTTACATTTTGCTCGTAGATATTCACACCTGGACAGGAAAGTCCTGCCATCTGACGCACACAATGACTTTTGGGGCGATCCTGTGCAATCCTGGCTGCATTTTTGGTCCTTGTCTTGCTCGACTCTTAAAAACTTAAGCAAAAAAGAAAAGGTATGAGATTTACAGCATGGTAAATCATTGCAAACTGTCCAACTCTCAGTTGTCTGTCACATAGAATAAAAGCTATCCTTTCCCCATGACCCAAAACAATCCTGGTTGTGGATTTCTACAGTTTACAGCACTACTGAAGGAGAGAACAAAGAACCAAAGCATAGCTCTGTCTTTCAAAGATGCACATAGACAATGGATCAATGACTAGATGGCACCCCAAGAAGAATTTATCTGGCCAGCTTCCATTTGTAACCCTTAGCAAGATATAAATTATGGCCTGGAAGTGTTATCCTTCAGTTAAGTTCTTGCCAGAGTTGCATTCTTGATTTTATGAAAATACTTTTAAAAAAATTAAGCTTATTTCTGAGCTGGCCAAATCTTACTGAGCCTGATGCTCTGAGTCCTGAATTGGGAGTTTAACCGAGGTGTGCATTTTACACATGCTAAAGTATGGAAATACATTTCTTGTTTGTACGTTTCTGACACCATCTTGGAGAGGCCATCTTGGATTACTTTTCATGGATGCACAATAGCCTTATGTGTGGGAACAAGGATGACTTGTTAAGAATAATCAGCCATTAGAGCAGATCAGTTCCTCTCTACCGAATGGTTTTTGTGAGTGAACTGAATGGGCAAAGAGAATTTCGCAGTGGTCAGCCATTTGGATGGGGAAGTCGATTGGAAACTACATATACATTTGAATGTTGGCTAGTCTTGGAATTGGGAAAGACAACTGGAAGTGCTGAAACAAAAATGATCATTTCTGAATTCATGTTACTCAGCCATATCTATGTTGGCAAAAAGAGAATACATGATGAGGGAAGGGAGTTGAAGCACAGGGGTGGCACAAAAATACCTAGTTTTATTAAATGAGGTCACTTTGAAGAATTTTCCTCCAGGCCAGATTGGCCAGGGATCCTGGAGGTTTTTTGCCTTTTTCTGGGCATAGAGCAGGGATCACTAGGGGAGTGGGGGGAGGGTAGTTTTTAATTTCCTGCACTGCATAGGGGGTTGGACTAGATGCCCCTTGAGATACTTTCCAGCTCTATGTTTCCATGTTTCTGTGTTCTATGTACAAAAATTATTTCTCACTCATGGCTGATGTCATTCATTCTCATTTACGTTTGCAGACAAACGACTTTATCATTTCATGGTTTTAAATAACAAATATGAAAGGCATGCAGTTACCAGTAGATAATCACAAGGGAAAGCTCTTAAAGAATGCCATAAACTAGCTGAAATGCTGCCAGAGTTTTAAAAGTGTGCAGTACTTTCTCAATTGCTATTAAATCAGTACATACAAAAAAATGTAGCGGCAACTATTTTCTTATGATGCATGCAGCATTTATTATTTTTTACTCTCCCCCATAACACCAGAACTTGGTGACACCCTGTGCAGTTAATGGTAAATGCATTCAGACAAAAGGAAGTACTTCTCTCTTTTTTGGATCTTCAAGTTACAGCTGACTTATGGCAACCACGTAGGATTTTCAAGACAACAGATGTTTAGAGGCAGTTTGCCTGCCTCTGCATCACAACCCTGGTATCCCTTGGAGGTCGCCCATCCAAATACTAACCAGGGTCGACCCTGCTTAGCTTCTGAGATGTTACAAGATCTTACTCAATGATTAATTACACTATGGAATTAAGGGCCAGTAGATGTGGTGGTGGCTATGAGCATAGAGTGTTTTAAAAGTCAATTGGACCGATTCGTGGAGGAGAGGTCCAATTAGGCTTGCCAGGTTTCCTGCTATAGTGAGACACTTCCCAGCAAACCTGTGCTTTGCACATCAGCAGCTGAAATGCTGGTGGGAGTAAGTGTGTGTGTGTGGGGGGGAATTGGTCAGCGTGTCCGCATCATGCCAACATCATTTCCAATATAACCTAGACGTGACATCCCGGATGCGCTAGAATTTTCAAAAACTCTACGGTTTATCATAGAGCTTTGAAAATCCTAGAGTGGCCAGTGATGGCACTTCTGTTTTTTACTGGATCTGATATCAACACAACAGCAGCACACAGCATACCTGGCCCCACCTCCAATCCCCACCCCCCGGGGATTTACAGCTTTGATCACAGGTTGCACCGTGATCCAGCCCCTATGTCCAGCTACAGCGAGACCGGGCGTCTTCGTTCAGGAACGTTCAGTTCGGGTAGACATCAGCGCACCCGGAGCATATCATTGCGCTACATTGTTACTAGCACTTCGTTTGGGCTACGGTCCAAGCATCCTGGACGACTCAATTCGGGACTTACAAGTTTCATTTTTGTAATTGTATATATATTGCCTTATTGCTCCATGTACCCCATTTTTTTGTAGAGAATATACTTACCAGTTAGCCATCGGTGCTTGCTTTGCTTTTTTAGTATCCTTAAGGAGAGGCCTGAGGTTCTCCTGGAATTGCAACTGATCTCCAGAGATCAGTTTCTTGGAAGGAAATGGCAGCTTCAGAGGGCAGACTCCAGGACATTACATCCCTGGTGAGCTCCCTCCAATCCCCAATTACTGCCCTCTCCATTTGCCACCACCAAATCTCCACTACTTTCCCAAGGCAGAGTTGGCAACCCGACTCCGCATCAAAGCAGGTGCTCACAGTTCTGAACTAGATGGGGGAGGGGCCAGTCGTTCACACTAAGCCACCATTCAACATCTTGTTTCCCAAAATCCCTTCCCTGTCACTAGCCCCAATTGCCAGCTTCATTCCCCACTCCCAGGCCCTGAGAAACCATGGTAGGCAACATTTCGAGACTCACTAGTAATGCCATGTTTGCCAGGCCAAGAAGTACTGCCTGAATTCCCCTTCCCGTATACTACTGCACACATTATTGTTTGTTGCTAAAGATTCTTTCCCACCTACGTAGAGTTGCCAGCCTCCAGGTACTAGCTGGCAATCTACTGCTATTACAACTGATGTCCAGCCGATAGAGATCAGTTCACCTGGAGAAAATGGCCGCTTTGGCAATTGGACTCTATGGCAATGAAGTCCCTCCACTCCCCAAACCTGCTCTCCTCAGGCTCCACCCTAAAAATCTCCAGGTATTTCCCAACCTGGAGCTGGCAACCCTACATAGGGTTGCCAGGTCCCTCTTCACCACTGGCGGGAGGTTTTCTGGGCAGAGCCTGAGGAGGGTGGGGTTTGGGGAGGGGAGGGACTTCAATGCCATAGAGTTCAATTGCCAAAGTGACCATTTTTCTCCAGGTGATCTGATCTCTTTCGGCTGGAGATCAGTTGTATTAGCAGGAGATCTCCCGCTACTACCTGGCAGTTGGCAACCCTAACCCTACACCTACTATATCCTGCACTCATGTACTTTGCATCAGCCTGACCTGCACTATTTGAAAACTGAAGAGAGGTTTTGTTCTTTAGGTCAAAGAGATGCTAGAAAAGCATCCGTTTCCTACAATAGGTTGTCAGCAATTATACCTCACCAGCTACACTGTGTGAAATGGTCTGTGGCATGCGAACTGTATGCCTTAGTATTGACGCACATTTACTATCTTTGCATGTGCAGTAGCGATACATCCACTCCTCACTCTCATTATTACAGATATTGAGGCAGATTGAACCCTGAAGAAGGACAACACCATTAGCAATACACACTAAAAACATGATACCGGTCCAGTAGGATAAAAAGATAATTTATCGGGGATAGTATCTAGAAAACAGGAACAGCTGGAGTACATTACAACTCTCACCTCCCTACCATTGAAACCCATTTTTACATACCACTATTTTATCTCCAAAAAACCTCTCACTTGCCAAAACAACTGCCCCCTCATTCTGCTAGCCTGAACTATTCTGTTATCCAAGGGTGAAAACGCATGGTAGCTTTAGCCTCTTTTGTTCCCTGTTTCAGCCAGGTTTCAGCCAGGACAGAACGCATGCGTTTTCGCCAAACTGCGTTCGATCCTGGCTCAATCCTGGCTGAAACAGGGAATAAAGGAGGCTAAAGCAACCATGCATTTTCACCCCAAGTCTCCTTTCCCATTATTTGTTTCTTGATTTCTAGTCACTTGAATGTTCAACATTTGATCACTCAAGTCATATCTGAACATGTGGTCTGACATGTTGTGGTGGGACATTAAAGTTCCATCTGGATAATTTTATCTCTGATGGCATATTCCCACATCCAGGTCACCTAGACCTGGAGATCTCCTGGAACGACACCTCGTTTCCAGACTGCAGAGATCAGTTTTCCTGCAGAAAAGGGGTTGCTTTCGAGGGTGGACTCTGTGGTATTATACCCTTGCAAATAACTTTTTACTATTTGTATAAACCTGTGGGTAGAGTGTAAAACTAAGGGTTTCATTGGTAAATTGTGCTGGTCTATGACTGTTGTTAATAAAGATTGATTGATTGATTGATTGATTGTGGTATTATACCCTGCTGAGGTTCCTGACCTCCCCAAACCCAACCTTCCCCATACTCCATCCCAAAAACGTCAGGAATTTTGAGGCCAGGTGTTGGCAACCGAGTTCACCTCTTGATGCTGCAGTCAACAAATGACCAAGACACACGTGTGAACAAAGCTACTATCTTCTTGCATCGCAAACTTGTATTTGGTAAGGGTGTGCCTGCATTGCATCTCTATGTTGGGTCAATATCAGCTCCACTATGATCAGCCTGCATCATAACTGCACACCAGACTGGCTTCCCTCAATATGGCAGAGTGATACCATTACTGAGTACTGATAGGAGCTTAACTCTGCAACACTGTAGGAGTGATGTCAGTTAAGACGTCAACAATGCCATATTCCTTCTTAAAGAAGAATGTCATCTGTACTTTGGCCTCAATTTTTATGAGTCTCTTGGCAGAGACTAATTTTCTTTTCATTATGCATAGTGATTGGTATTTTTCTATGTAATGTATAATACATTTCTTGTCTTCAGCAAAAACATAGGAATTTATGAGGTTAAGAATTTATGCTGGCGCAGAAATACTCGAGAGAAGGGCATAAGAGCAACAGACTTAAGCAATGCCATCTATGGCAAACAGACATGAGCCCTTTGTTAAATGTAAGAAGAGTCCCAAAGTACGCTTGAAGAACTATATTTAATTCTTCAGGGTTATTTTAAAAAATAAAAGCAATAAATCCACTTAATTTTTATACTTCAACTGCAGTCACTTAGCATTTCCTACTTTAATGTACAAAAATCAGAAGTCTTATGGTAAGGCACGATAATTATAATTTTCTGTAAATGGCAAAACAAAATCACAAATTCATGATAAACCCAGTATTCATACCCTTGGAATCTGAGTACACTATATTGGAACGGTAACAAACAATAGCACATTATTTCCTTGTCTTTTCTACTTTCCATCAGTCATACTTTCCCCTTTGTCTTTTGCATAATAAATAAGAGCAACAAGTCAGATCATGGAGAAAAATCCTGGAACGATTCCTTCATTTTTGCTGCATACACTGAGAAACTGATTTTTCTTCTTGTTATTTCTAGTGGTCATGTCAAAACAAATACAGCACAAATATGTCTAAATTGTCTGCAAAGTAATTTTTCCACACCTCAGTGCAGACTGGAAATCTATCTAGCTATATGACTGAGCGGTTCACACTGCAATCCTAAAAAACACTTTCCCCATTGAATAGATCTAACTAGGATTCTGTTTAGGATTGCTTCCATAGATTGCCAGCCTACTGCCTAGTTGTGAAGGGCACTCCCTGGCCAGACACCAGACCCACTGCCTGGAAACCTCAGGCACCCATAAGAAGTACATGCAAGAAGACACAAACTCAAGTTTGGATGGAAATGGCTACAACTTTATTGATTGCAGCAGCAAGGCATTGCAAAGGCATGCGGCGAAGCACACCGTGTTGGGCTGAGACGCTGCATTGCCTCGCACCTGCCCACCCGAGCAGACGCAGGAGAGCCCGGCTCTGGCCAGCAGCCCCAGGCTCCCCAGGCTCCAATGGCCGCCGGCCTCGCCCCGGACTCCGGCCGCTCCCGCCCTCCTCAGCACAGGCAGGCCATCTGGGGCTCTGCGGGGTGAGCTGGAGCCGCGCTAGCTGTGCCAATACATGACCCACTAAATAACCTAGGAAAGAATTTGGGGTATTTGAATTGCCCTTCTAGGCTCAAGAATGACGAATGAGCTGCGCATCATCAAGACGAAGGTTACTATGCTAAGTATGCACACATCAAGAAATCCCACTGAATTAATTTGGATTTTCTTCAGAGTAAACATGTTTAGTATTGTGCAAAAAAAAAGCTTCTCCGTTCATTGCACAAGGTTACAACTAGTATTCTCAGTGAAGTAAATAAAAACTGAAGTTAGAACAATTACTGGAGGAGTACCATCACGCGTTGAGCAGTGTATCATACCTCATAAATGCTGTATGAGGCTCAATCCAAAATCAAAATGCGTACAAACTCAAAACCACCTGCTGCATAAGAGGACCATGTTTCAAAAGAGGACAGGTCTGCTCTTTCTTTAACAGCCGTAAAGAAAGGCAATGTTCAGCAGATACAGTCTTCGCCTTCACTGTGAATCTTTTTCTTATTAAAAGGGACAGAAGCAAATGCTGATTTTGTTGGAGAAATATCTGATTGAATAATAAAATATCATAAAAGGCGACATTTCCAGACTGGAACCTATATAGAGATCAGTTCACCTGGAGAAAATGGCTGCTTTGGCAATTGGACTCTATGGCATTGAAGTCCCTCCCCTCCCCCACACCCCACCCTCCTCAGGCTCCACCCCCAAAACCTCCCACCGGTTGCATAGAGGGACCTGGCAACCCTAAGCCCCTCCCCTCTCCAAACCCCACTGTCCTCAGGCTCCACCCCCAAAATCTCCAGGTATTTCCCAACCCAGAGCTGGCAACCCTAATCCTAATCCCTGCTCTCTGTGCCTCCACTGTTTTTAGGCCCCAAGCGAAATCATTTTACCTGGGCTTTCAATTAAGGATGTAATCTTTTTAGCTGTTTTTTTTATTGGGTTCTGGTCTGAGTTCTGTTTTAAGTATATATTTATGCTTGTTTTACTGGCTTGTTTTACTGACCCTAATGAGTTTTCTCTTACGCGGCACTTTTTAGACTGCAATCCTATACCTAGGATTAAGCCTCACTAAGCATGATAAGCTTGCATTCTGGTAAACATAAATTGGAATGTGCTGCATATGAGTTAGCCCAATAAACCTTAGAGACCTCTTCATTTTGTTATCATTGTGTACAATGCAGATAGCTGAAGCATGGACAGAAACATTCTTGGTGGCTGCCCTCTCCAGCCACCAAGCATTAGGTCTTGACCTTTTTGGGAAGCTGTTTAAGACCTGTCAGTTTGCATTAACTTTCAAGAATCAAGCACAAATTACACTGGCAGAAGGATGGGAGCTTTTACAGCCCTGTCCTAACCATGCTTAGTTACTGCTCATGAGGAAATTGCCCTGGTTTGGGATTTACTACACATTAAATATGCCTAGGGTTGCAGCTGACCATGTTTCATGACATGCACTCTAGAATGCACTCCTGCGTGATTATGACCTACTTTCCAATCCAGACAAAACAATCCAGCCTGAGCCTAAAGAAGCTATATTCCTTCTTGGCAATAAAACGATTGGCTGACAAAGTAGCAAAGCCCCTGCCCCCTCCCACATATTACACACAATGCCATGTGTTCAAAATGGTGGACACTAAAGAGGTAGACCAAGACGGGAAGCAGAAGTGTAGCTCCAGCATTGGTCCAGATTCTTGGCATGGATCCAAATGTCCAGGTGGGCAATGATCAGAAGCGGGATTCTAGAGGAAAGGCAACATCCATCTGACATCACAGCAGACAGGGACTTAACTGGTGCACAAGCACAGGTGGTTTAGAGAAGATTGAAAGTGTACTTTGGGGACACATGGGTAGTGTTGCCTATCTCCAGGTGGTGGCTGTAGATCTCCTGCTATAACAACTGATCTCCAACCGATAGAGATCAGTTCCCCTGGAGAAAATGGCCATGTGGGCAATTAGACTCTATGGCATTGAAGTCCCTCCCCTATCCAAACCCTGCCCTCCTCAGGCTCCACCCCCCAAAATCTCCAGGTATTTCCCAACTGGTTGGCCACTGTGAGAGACAGGATGCTGGACTAGATGGACTATTGGTCTGATCCAGCAGAGCTCTTATTATGTTCTTATGAGTGTTGGGCAATTATTTATGCTCTGATTAATTGCTGAGATGCCTTCCTTAACAATATGAGACCTAGGTATAGGAAAGGTTTGGTTTATCTCTGAAGGTGATCTTGTCCCAGCGAGAATGAAAAGATTCAGTTGTGGTACCATTCCTTCTTCTAGCTCTCAGTCTTTCAGGTGTTCGTGGTCAGGGAACTCTGCTTCTCATCTCATAACTAGCAGACTGAAGCTGGTCTCAATCCCTCAGGAGAGAAGGGACAGAGAAAGGCCAACGAAGCGAGTGTCTGATGGAAGCACATGATTTTTAAAGTGGCAACAGTTTATTCTGTGTCCTGAAAAATTTATGCTTTTAAATATTTACCTGCTCTAAGCTGTCAGAATGTGGTGGGCTAGTATCAGTACGTAATAAGGTAGGATCCGGGATTTTTCTTCAACTAAGTGAGAAATCTTCCACTAGAGAAAGACTTTTTTCACTTGCATAAGGAAATTTTATTTTATTCTTACTTTATGCATTGCTGAGTGGGAAAAACAGAAAAACAAACTACATAGTTAGCTGTGCATCCCTGAACTCCAAGACTCCAGAAGCTCTGTTGTACTTTGTTGGACAGGGCTGGATCCAGATGCATGCAGAAATCATTCAGGCTACATATTTGTTCCTGTCTTCAACTCTGGAAGAGTCTCATGAGACTGGTCCTGTCCTCTGTCTTCCAACCAAGATGTAAATAGTGTACTGGTTGTGGTCCAACCTTGATTTAGCGCAAGTGTACAGGCCAGAAGGCTGTCAACATGAATACAGAAGTTGTATAACCGTCATGACTAACTTATCCATGCATGATCCCTATAAAAAAAAGGAAAGTTTTGTACTTGGGGACAAAGCATACAGTGTGTTAGAGGCAGTATCTGGCTACAGCATCTGATACTGGGTGGTTGCCCACTACCGACTATGACTCCAAGGACAGGAGAGCAATACTGCTTCACAGCTCCTCCTCCTCTGAAAGAAATTTCAGGTTTGTGAGAGAGGGAGACAGTGTGGTGTAGTGGTCAAGAGTCTTGGACTAATATCTGGGCAACCCGGGTTTGAATCCCCACTCGTACCATGGAAGCGCGCTGGGTGACCTTGGGCCAGTCACACTCTCTCAGTCTAACCTACCTCACAGGGTTGTTGTGAGGAGAAAAGGAGAAAAATGTAAGCCACTTTGGGTCCCCATTGGGGAGAAAAGTGGGATACAAATGAATTAAAGAAATAAAATACATTTCTGATTAGGGTTGCCAGTACTGGGTTGGGAAATACCTGGAGATTTTGGGGGTGGAGCCCAAGGAGGGCAGGATTTGGAGAGGGGAGGGACTTCAATGCCATAGAGCCCAATTGCCTAAGCGGCCATTTTCTCCAGGTGAACTAATCTCTATCGGCTGGAGATCAGTTGTAATAGCAGGAGATCTCCAGCCACCATCTGGAGGTTGGCAACCCTACTTTATCTTCAGTCTAAATGTAGCTTTTGGATGACAAGGGGAAGCATTTTGGAAAAGTGGGTTTGGAAAAGCCAGCATAGCCCTGCGCTCTTGCTCTGCTTCAAGCAATGACCTCAGTAATTGAAAAGAGGACGGAGAGTGAAGGGAATTTGAATGGAACTGGGAAAAGCACTGGAAAACTCTTATCCCCTTCCCACCTATCAAGTTTGACAACCCTTTATGGTTGTTACACAATAAGATTTGGTTTCTATGTGGAGCTATGTTGTATTATACAACTATAAGCAGAGGGTTTTTTAAAGTTTAATCTATACTTTCACTTAGAGAAAGTATAGATTAAACTAGCAAAACACACTAAGAGTTGACTGTTACCCTAAAAAATCTGAATATACATAGCCTCTTAAAAGGTTCTATTACAAGAATGTATAATTTCTGAAAAAGGAAAAGATATATATCAAAGATTTTGCTCCATAGTTACAAGTATGTGTCCCCCCGCCCCCCCCCCCCCGCCACAAACGATATACTCATAGGTAACATTTGGTGCTTATTGGTCCACTGTTTAGAGCAATCCTTTGAGCATGAACACATGGAAATATTGTGTAGGAATTGGCTGTTTAATATAACTTTCCCAGTTAGGCCCATGAGTATGATCCTACTTTTATTTTAGAAACCTGCTTATAGATACAAATCTGTTTCCTCATATATGACCTCATGAGATCACTTTAACAGATGGACTGAAAATGCAGAAGTTTACATCTGAAGATACCAGTTCCCCACTCCCAGAATAATGTATTAGATAAACCACCTCCTTAACTTAAGGAAAGTGCCCATTTATAAGATCCCCACCCCACCCCGCCTACACACACTTTACTCTGGAGCTGGGCTGGCAATCGGGTTCAAGTTAGATTGTAATTAAAGATCAATACAGGCTTTGCAAACCAGGCTTTTTAAAAGCCTAGCAATGCACGTTCCTCCATGGTCCTCAATAAATATTCCTCCCACTCAGTTCTATGAATCTATACTGTGAGTAAGTTTGAGAGAGAGAGAGAGAGAGAGAGAGAGAGAGAGAGAGAGAGAGAGAGAGAGAGAGAGAGAGAGAGATCTTGTAACAGATAAAATGGTTTCATGAATCCATTCCTACGTTGATGTTGGTTTTGTTCCTATCCTAAAGAAAATTCCAGATGGTGTCTCTCTTTCCCACCTCCCAGTCTTCGTATTTTTATAACCCCCAAATCCCTCCTATAATCAGGACAGGATTCATCCCAAAATGTAGAGATCCAAGTTTATCTTGACCAGGGAAAAAAAGTAGCTGCAACAGTTCAGAGCTGGGTATAAAAAGGGAAACCCAAGTCCTTACCACTTTTTTGCACACTTGTGGAATGGAAAACAAGGGAAGTAATGGGTTCCCTAATGTTTAGATTAGTCATGTATCCATCATTATAGAATAACAGAATTCGCTTAAGCAAAAGCCAGTTAAAGCAATAAACCTTTTAAAAATAACACACTAAAGTAAAACATATCAATCAAAGCAGAGTCATATTTGACAATCAATTTTCTGTGCAATATTTAACAAGCTGGTCTTGTAGTTCTAGTACATTTTCAGATCCAACAAAAAGCAACCACACTGAATCCCCAAGCGCTGGGGGAACAAAGCTAAATAAAGTCCTAACTGACAGGCATCTTGGAACTGACTTTGGGCACACACCCAAAGCTGTTTTGAATATGACAGCCATCATAGATCATCAGTTGGAATTGAGCTGAACCCGCAAAACAGCAAGAAGCATCAGACTTATCTATATATGACAGACAGAGGGGTGCATCTAGCCACTTTGCTCAGTAAGGCTGGAAGTCCTCTTCCAGTCTAAGAAGGCTTCCTCCAAGTGACTTTTCTGTTGGAGGAAGAACTGCTGAAGTTGGAGGAAGGCTTCCTCCAGCCTAAGTTAGGATCCCGTCCCATGTCTCATAAGAAGATAAGTTATAAGATTCTCAGCAGTAGAGCACATATTTCATATGCAGGAAGTCCAGGGTTCAGTTCTTAATACCTCTTGTTAAAGGATCTCTGATATTGATATTGTCATTATCACCAGCAACGTAGATATGCTCGGATGTTTGGGGAAAACTCTATGGTGAAATGGCTTCTACCATAGAGTTGTGGCCCAAATACCAGAGTGTCACCATTTCACCAGCAACATGATGATGTCACTTCCGATGTTTACCGGAAGTGATGGCACTGGTGACATGGCTGAATAATCACAGTAGGACTCTCCCACTGCTAATAAGTCCCCACCACCACCACCTACCTTGCTGCTGGTAAGCCAAGGGGTACCTGGCAACCCTGAGGCTTTCTACTCCACTGCACCAAGGTTTAAAACTAGACAGAGAACTACAAGAACATTCCTCTATCTGTATGTCATCCGACAAAAATGCTCTTTTTATTAGTTATTGTTGTGTTGGATCTATTTATATCACCCTCTCTAATGCTACATCATGCCCTGACCTGGATGGCCCAAGCTAGCCTGATCTCGTCAGATCTCAGAAGCTAAGCAGAGTTGGCCCTGGTTAGTATTTGGATGGGAGACCACCAAGGAATACCAGGGTTGCTATGCAGAGGAAGGCACTGGCAAACCACCTCTGCTAGTCTCTTGCCATGAAAACCCCCAAAAGGGGTCGCCATAAGTCGGCTACGACTTGACGGCACTTTATACACACAATGCTACATCATGGTTAACACAAATATCCCAAACATCAGCAGGGGAACAGCTCCAGGCTTTCCTGGAGCCACATCAGCCCTGGATCCATTTCCAGCCCAACTGTGGGATGGAGACTGGTCGCCCTCATGGATGATCTTCATAGACAGCTGGATTGGGGCAGGCCAACACTGCTGCTGTTAATCCCTCAGCAGTTTTTGACATAGCGATCATGACCTTTTGATGCACCACCTCACTGACACTGGATTACGTGGGACAGACCATCAGTGGTTGGTCTCATTCTTCCAAGATAGGGACAGAGGGTATCACTAGGGGAGAGGGTCGCAACACAATATTCTTTAGTATGTTGAGTCCCTCAGAGAGCAATCCTCTCCCCAGTGCTCTTTAATATCTATATGCGCCCCCTTGCCCAGCTAGTCCGGAGTTTTGGGCTGGGATGCCACCATTATGCGGATGACACCCAGCTGTCCCTGTTGATGGACAGCTGGCCGGAAACCATCCCAGATACCTTGGCTGTGTGGCCAGAGGATGTGGTGAAATGGTTAAAGCAGAATCATCTAAAACTGAATCCATCAAAGATAGAGGTCCTGTGGATGGATCAGGGAGGGCCAGGTCAGGGATTTCAGCTCCTGGCTCTTGACGTGGTTCACCCAGCAGGCTTCATGTAAAGGAGTGGGGAAACAAACCCAATTCACGAGATTAGAGTCTGCCGCTCCTGTGGAGGAGTGAGGAATAAAACCCAGTTCTCCAGATTAGAGTCCACTGTTCTTAACTACTACACCACACTGGTTGAAATGGAAAAAAGAAACACAGAGAGAAGGAATAACAGTAGCGAAAGGGGGGGTTATGAATGACAGTAGCCATGGCTGAAATGGGAAAAAAAGACAGAAACAGGGATAGAAGGAATTACAGTAGTGCGGGAGGGGTGGCAATGGTGGGACGAATGGGATGTCTGCCCCTACAAGTTCCTTGCGGGTCTCCTCTTGTTACTTCATATTAATGATGATTCCCTCTTTTTAATGTTGACTTTAAATTGTACATGGAAGAAAATCATAGCTAGGGTGCCATTTCTTATTTAATTCTTTATTTAATTCTTGTTTTAATTTCGAACTCACCCTCCCAAGCCAAAGCCGGGTTCAGACCAATCACCAACATTAAAATCAACATTCAACATTCAGTTAGATTAGGTTTTAAGAAGTTAACAGTAATAAGTGTGTACATATTTTTATGCTCTGTATCGTTGTTTATTACAGATTATTTTGTACAACTATGTTGTTGTTAGCTGCCCTAAGACCAGCTCTTGTTGGGAAAAGGTGGGGTAAAAATCAAATCAAATCAAATAAATAAAAATAAAATAAATTATTGTTGTCTCAGCTTTCTCAGTTTTAGCTGTGTATTTCCCTTTCTAGTCATTTAGTAAGAAGGAAAAGGAGAGTTTGTTTTTATATGCCAGCTTTCTCTACCACTTAAGGGAGACTCAAACCAGCATACAATCACCTTCCCTTCCCCTCCCCACAACAGACACCTTGGGAGGTAGGTGGGGCTGAGAGAGCTCTAACAGAGCTGTGACTAGCCCAAGGTCACCCAGCTGCCTTTGTGTGTAGGAGTGGGGAAACCAATCCAGTTCACCAGATTAGCCTCCGCCGCTCCTGTGGAGGAGTGGGGAATCAAACCCGGTTCTCCAGATCAGAGTCCACCGCTCCAAACCACCGCTCTTTACCACTGCACCACGCTGGCTCTCATTAAGGGCAGTGGAGGTTTCCCTTAACAGAAGGAACATGTAGGTTGAAAACCTGGTTGATCCTAAAATAGCTTGTAAGCAGAAGCTGATGCTTCTACCCACCTTATTGAGTAGAATGATTTTATTTGTGGTTGTTTGGTAGCTGAGGGGAGGCTGAGCCAGGATGTGGTCTTGTGCCTGTCTGCAACAGGCACACCAATTACGTTTGATGAGTTTTATATCCCTTAATTAGGGCTATAAGTGTTTCAGTGGGATTTCACAAAAATAAGTGGTTTAGAGATTGTGGTCTAAGATTGCAGCATAAATAAAGAATATATCAGATGTGTCAAGTATTCAAATTATGACCCCGGGCATGTCCACCGAGTTCCTACAAACATTTGCTTTTTGTGATGATGGTAATAGCAGAATGGTCAGGTAATAATTTCATGCCTGTGCTTGAGACGCTGGGGAATCTTCCCAATGGGGTGGAAGGGGGCTTGTGGTTGAGGAAATGAGTATCTCAATCTACCAAGGACCAGATGTGAGGGTAGTGACAAGCATGAGATAAAAGGGGGAGAAAGGATGGAGAGAGAAAGGACGGCAGGAAATACACATGCAGAAGTGATCTTCTCTATGTAAAGAAAGGCTTTGGGCTTCTGCAATTTTATACACTGTCTGTTCTAATGTTGTGGTAATAAAAAGAACCTCATCATACTGTAAGCCCTAGGGAAAGATAATTTACAGCCCACTGTGAGAACCTTTAACACAAGAGACGGCAAAGCAATAGATTGCCATCCCATGTGGTAGGAAAAAACAATGAAAGTATAGCTCTTTTCTCATGTTACATAGCGACTTTGTGCTTAAAGTGTTCTCTGCAATCTGTATTCTTCAGCAGCTTTTTGCCAAGTTCTGTGCAGACATGATGTTAAAGCACATACTAGGTTAACCTTTCCTCCTGCATTGTTTCCCAATGTAAACCATCCTCCCCTCCCTCAAAGGTATGTGCTCCGATAGAGCAAAAATATCCCACTTTCTTTACATGGGCAAATAACGGGGGGGGGGGGGAGAGATTTACACTGGGCAAATTGTGCAAAGGGATGGGTTAACTCCTTACTTCCCCAACATCATGGTCCTGATCCTTTTGTGAAACAACACACACAGTTGCTATTAAAGAAAAAATACAAAGATGAGAGATTCAGTCACAGATCTTCAGCGCATTGTCTGGTATGGCCATGGTGAAACATGGCTGAAAATTCAAAGTTAAGGGAGAGGTATAATGTGAGAATGCCCTGACCTGGATGGCCCAGGCTAGCCTGATCTCGTCAGATCTCAGAAGCTAAGCAGGGTCAGCCCTGGTTAGTATTTGGATGGGAGACCACTTACAGCAGAATCAAACCGGCTTACAATCACCTTCCCCTCCCCACAACAGACACCCTGTGAGGTGGGTGAGGCTGAGAGAGCGTGACTTGCCCAAGGTCACCCAGCTGGCTTCATGTGTAGGAGCGGGGAAACAAATCCAGTTCACCAGATTAGCCTCCGCCACTCATGTGGAGGAGTGGGGAATCAAACCCGGTTCTCCAGATTCCACCACTCCAAACTACTGCTCTTAACCACTCCACCACGCTGGGCAGACCTTTTTCTGGCAACTCTAGATACTATTAAATGTAGTGGCTTTCTCTTGCATCTGATATGAAACTGCATCCCCCACAGTCTCTAAAAGAGCTATGAAAAATCTGACATGGATCTGATGGAACTTTTACCTCCTGAACTCATCAAAGCATACATAAAAAGAGATGAGCAGAAGATGGGAATGTGCTAATCTCTCCCGTACTAAATTTCTGCATCTCCTTAGGGAATTCCTGTAGTCCCAATATTGTCCCACTTGTTTGTATGTATGTTAAGTGCCGTCAAGTCGCTTCTGACTCATGGCGACCCTATGAATCAATATCCTCCAAATCTTTACCAGCCTTGCTCAGGTCTTGCAAACTGAGAGCCATGGCTTCCTTTACAGAGTATATCCATCTCTTGTTGGGTCTTCCTCTTTTCCTGCTGCCTCCAATTTTTCCTAGCATGATTGTCTTTTCCAGTGACTCTTGTCTTCTCATAATGTGACCAAAGTACGATAGCCTCCGTTTAGTCATTTTAGCTTCTAGGGTCATTTCAGGCTTGATTTGATCTAGAACCCACTGATTTGTTTTTTTTGTTTTTTTTGGCAGTTCACAATATCCTTAACACTCTCCTCCAACACCACATTTCAAAGGAATCTTTTTCCCTATCAGCTTTCTTCATTGTTCAACTTTCACACCCGTACATAGTAATAGGAAATACAATGGCATGAATTAACTTAATCTTGGTGGCCAGTGACACACCCTTACACTTCAGATTCTTTTCTAGCTCCTTCATGGCTGCCCTTCCCAGTCTCAATCTCCTTCTGATTTCTTGGCTGCAGTCTCCCTTTTGGTTGATGATGGAGCCAAGGAATAGAAAGTCTTCAACAATTTCAATTTCCTCATTGTCAACCTTAAAGTTGGGTAATTCTCCTGTAGTCATTACTTTTGTCTTCTTGATGTACAGCTGTAGTCCTGCTTTGGGCACTTTCTCCTTTAACTTTCAGCAGTAGTCATTTCAAGTCTTCGCTATACCATGGAAGACAACACTCTAGAAAATGTTCAGGAGCAGAAGTAGAAGCCACCCTAGCCTATTGACTTCCTTATTAAAGTATTATTTTACCATCCTATCAATTGTTGGTACTATTAAGTGGGAATTTTCACATTCTTCGATTTATATGTCATGAAGGGCAAGGCTTAAGTTTCCTTCTCTGGCTTGTTAAGTCAAGTATCTTTTTTTTCATCAGCAACTTTAATTACAAAGAATGACTTCTTGTTCCTTTTGCTAATTCAACATGTTCCTGTCTGCTTAGAATGTTGTACACATGGTTATAGTTAAAAAGGATATTAATGACGAAGTTTGCACAAGAAAATTATTGACTTTAAAAAGGGGACTGAACAAATTAATGGATGATTGGTCTATCTACAGTTATTAATCATAATATCTAAATGGAACATCCATATTCAGAGCCAGTATACCTCTGAATGCTGTATTGGTGAAACAAACAACAGGAGGAGAATAATTACTTCATGTTCTGCTCACGGGTATTTCAGAAGTACCCAATTAATACTGGAAAAAGACCCTTGACCTGGTACAGTAGGATTTTCCCTGTGCTCTTATTAACTCATCAATGTTACATTATCTCAGTTTTATAAACTAACAAGTTAACAGCGTACAGTGTAATACTGTTAGCTACAAAAAAATGTGTCTGATTATAGTTACATAATTGTCACAATCCCTACCTACACAGTGTATTAACAGCCCATTCCTGAAATTTGGGCTGAAAGGCATTAGGAGGCCTCTGCCGGCGCAGGAGCCCACATCACCAGTGCCCGGAAGGTGCACACCTACGTGAGTGGCCCCAGCGCCAGCGTGCAGGCCCAGGCGCCGGTCCCCGACTGCCGCCGCGGCAGCACTGGGACCGGACGCTGCCGCAGCCTCCCGCTGGCCTCTGGCCACTGGCACAGGCTGTGGCAGCGAGCCGGGAGGTGTGACGGCGCCCCAGGAGGCGTTCCCGGGGCATAACTGAGCCCCGGGAGATGTTCCCGGGGTGTTCTGGCGCCAGCCGGGGCCGACGTTAGTCGGCCTCCCGAGCCGTTTTGGCTCGGGAACACCCCTTTTTTATTTGCTTGAGAAACGCCGGCTTTTTGCAACTCTCATAGGGTTGCACGGTTTTTGTGTGCCGAGTAAAGGGTTTCGGCGGTGCCAAAACCTCTTTAGAAGGCAACGCCACTGGGTTGCCTCCTAAGCCCGGCACAGGCATTCCTTTCAGGAATGCGCTGTACGGGTTTCCTATGCTTTGTGGAATACTGAAATCTAATGTGTGCTGTGTTCTGATATGCACAGTCACTGTTTACATGATGAAGTGAAGAGAACTTTTTGATTGAAACCGGTATACTGAAATTGTGCAAATAAACCATTTCCATCTGGTGGTTTCCCAGACATGCTAAGTACACATCAGATGCAAAAGACGCTTTGTCAATATCTCATGCCTAGAAACACAACAATGGAGCAGAACAACCCACCTATACTACTTCTAGTTTAGAAGCATTCTTGATTTGTAAAATTGCAGCATCTCATGGTGGCTCTGTTTACAAAACAGGATGCATGTAAATGCACATAAAACATCTGAGAGAGATCTGGAGTCTTGTCTTTTGAGAATGTAACAGCCATTTCCACCCAATTTTTTTTAAAAGCCTCCAAAATTTAAAGGAAAAGATTCTTCGCATCCCCGTTATACCTTAGTCACACTGGTGAAAGTTGTGACAGAATGCTAATGGTTGCTTAAAGTCAAAGCAGTGATATGGTAAGTAGCTCATGTCCGGTAATACTGTGATCCCAACACAACATTTAGGAAAAATGGATGCTAGTCATGATGCATACCTATTCTCTCCAGGATCAGTAGAGCATGCCTATTATCTTAGATGCTGTGGAACACAGGAAGGATAATGCTGCTGCAGTTGTCTTGTTTGTGGGCATCCTAGAGGTACCTGGTCGGCCACTGTATGAACAGACTACTGGACTTGATGGACCTTTGTCTGATCCAGCATGGCTTTTCTTATGTTCTTATGCTAAGCACAGAGCCAAACATTTTTACTTGTACTCACTAGCATAAAGGAAGGCAGAGCTGCAGATTGATGCCAGCCACCAGCTGGAGTGGAGAAGGCAAATCCTAAACTTGCCATATAGCGCCAAAACAGGCAAAGCTATGAGAAACTGATGATGACAATTTGAGATCTCTTGATGTTTTAAGTTTTCCTTAAAAGTAGACATGGGGAAATGGAATGGGGAGATAGTTTAGGGCAGGGGTGGGGAACATCAGGCCCGGGGGTCGTTGAAGGCCCACAAAATCATTTGGTCTGGCCCTTCGTGGGTCCTGGCAGATCTCTAGCTCAGAAGTACCTAAGACTGGTGATCCACCCCCTATGGCAGACAGGAATAGCCTCTGTCAGATGTGAGTTTGTTTTGCCGAGAAAGGAACCTTTTTTCCCCCTTGCAAAAGAGTCCTTAGCCATGGAGCAGCTAGGTCTGCCCAAGAAACTGTGTTAACCCTTTCCCACCTGGGCCATGGATAAACGTATTCCCTCTGTACTACAAGAAGGGTGGGGGAGGAAGTGGCGACAATGGAGGGGTTGAAGGAGGCAGGGCCAGAATGCACCGGAGGGGCCTCATTCTTAGCCAATGTGTCCTCATTTCATCCCTGCAGGCGGAGATAGCAGGAGCCGGCTGTAAAATCTGGCCATGCGGAGCAGGAGCAACTCCAGTATGCGGCTGGATGGCTATGCCTGGCTGGTGCAACAGACCATCCTGTGCCACCAGGTGGGCGAGTGCGCCACTGGTTGGATGCCTGCCTGCTTGCCCGCACCGGGGGGGGGGGTCATCTGGGGCAGCTGCCTGCTTGGGGCTTGGTCGGCTAATTTTTAAGTTGATAATTTTGTATGGCCCATGAATGATGTTACAAATATCCAAATGGCCCTTGGCGGAAAAAAGGTTCCCCACCCCTGGTTTAGGGTAACTGGCCCAAGGCCACCCAGGGAGCTTTATGGCTGAATGGGGATTAGAACTTGGGTTGCCCCAGTCCTAGTCTAATACTGTAAGCCATTTTGCCACCCTGGCTCTATCTCATTTCACACTGACACCCCCCACTCCACTTCCTTGGGTTGCCCAATGCCTCCTTGAGCCTCCTCTGCAAGTGAGAAATTTAATTGCCTAAGACGTACGGGAGGCTTTACTCTGAATCTGAAATATGCATGTGCATGTGGGGGGGGGGGGGAAATTGGTTGGGGAATAGCTACATATCTCAAACAAATGTGTTTTTCATTGAAATCAAGACTCGGATTCAAATCCCCACTCGGCCAAGGAAGTTTACTAGGTGACCCTGGGCCAGTCAATTTCTCTCAGCCTAGCCTACCTCAGAGGGCTGTTAAGAGGATGAAATGGGGAAGACAATGACATAACGATAAATGAAGCAAATAAACCAAACCGGGGCCCTTAATCAAGCAGTTATAGGTAGTATATTCCCCTCAATTTGTAGTTGTTGCTCACTAGCCACAACACTAGCCAGCGTGGTGTAGTGGTTAAGAACGGTGGTTTGGAGCGGTGGAGTCTGATCTGGAGAACCGGGTTTGATTCCCCACTCCTCCACATGAGCTGTGGAGGTTAATCTGGTGAACTGGATTGGTTTCCCCACTCCTACACACAAAGGCAGCTGGGTGACCTTGGGCTAGTCACAGCTCTGTTAGAGCTCTCTCAGCCCCACCTACCTCCCAAGGTGTCTGTTGTGGGGAGGGGAAGGGAAGGTGATTGTAAGCCAGTTTGATTCTCCCTTAAGTGGCAGAGAAAGTCGGCATATAAAAACCAACTCTTCTTCTTCTTTTATTGGATCTAGAATAGTAAATTGCCTTGTATGAAGATGAAAACCTCACACTCAAGCCATGAAGAGAAAAATGGTTAGATTCTGTGGTGGTTGCAAGACTGTGGGGATAACTCCATTCATTTTGGGGTTCCAAGTCACAAGCAATATTTTTTTTAAAAAATCCAACAATTATAACCAGCTGGGATGCAGGGTACAATTTAGGAACACATCGGACGCTCTGTTTCCTTATCCTTGTTCCCATCTGCAGCACATATGCAATTTTATTGGGTAGGTGATAAGTGATGTGATGGGTGAAATCAGAGACCTCAAAACATTGTAAGTGGATAGATTTGCAGGCAAGATGATCACGATGCCCCAAAGGTCATCCTGACGGGTGCCACGCTTTGAAGCAGTGGGAGATGCGGTCTCTGTTTTTGTGCCGGGGAAGTTAAAAATGGATGTATTTTCTTCATGGTCAACATGGGTTTCCGGAGTGCTGGAAATATCATTAGCAAATTGCTCCAATGGTTGAGGGGGGGGGGGAATGAGAATGATCTAATGTTCCCTAGTTTGTTTCTTTTTATATTTGTTTATATTTTTAAATTATGTTGGGGTTTTTTTTCCATTTCACTCTTCCTTTGGTAAATCTACTCATGTGAATTCAAGGATGGTTTTATATACAACAAGGGGGGACCCTCAAGAATTTGCAGGGACATCTCCTTTCCCCCTGTATCACCCTCCCGCACTATTTCCTCTTTCCCTTCCCTGGCAGCCTCCCTGGGAAAACTCCAATCAAGTTGCAAAGGTCATACAGTAGTGAGCTGCTTGGGTTAGTAATGAAGTGGCCTCCGCCTGGCCTAGTAACATTGTTAGGGTTGCCAGGCCCGCCCCTCCACCAGCTGGAGGTTTTGTGGGGTGGGGCTGGGGTGATCACATCCGTGTGCAGCTGTACACAATGCGATCACATAACTTCTGGAACATTGCCATGGCTGCTTTAGCACTCAAACCCCCAGTGCTAAAGTGGCCGCAGCGATACAGCGCTTCTGGGGGTAATCTAGGGTTATCTAGTCCAACCCCCTGCACAATGCAGGACACTCACAACTACCTCCCCCACACACCCCCAGTGACTCCTAGAAGATGGCCAAGATGCCCTCCCTCCCATGAACTGCCCAAGGTCATAGAATCAGCATTGCTGACAGATGGCCGTCTAGCCTCTGCTTCAAAACCTCCAGGAGCACTTACCACCTCCCGAGGAAACCAGTTCCACTGAGGAACTGCTCTGTTAGAAAATTCTTCCTAATGTCTAGATGGAAACACTTATGATTTAATTTCAACCTGTTGGTTCTGGTCCAACTTTCTGGGGCGACAGAAAACAACTCGGCACCATCCTCCATATGACAGCCCTTCAAGTATTTGCAGATGGTTATCACATCCCCTCTCAGTCTTCTCCTCTTTAGGCTAAACATACCCAGCTCCTTCAACCTTTCCTCATAGGACTTGGTCTCCAGACCCCTCGCCATCTATTGTAATAGCGGGAGATCTCCAGCTAGTACCTGGAGGATGGCAATCCTACGTTGCATGGCAGTGAACATCTCAGTGGCCATCACCACGCCCAGCCAAGTTGGGCAAGTCTGCCTGGGTGAGTCATCTGCAGGCTGCCACTGGGCCGAGGTCAGCTACATGACAGTGAGCAGCTGAGTGGCCACTGCCAGGCCCGGCCACACTGCTGAAGTTGTATAATTGTGAGTTACCTGGCCAAATCACGTGGTGGACGCTGCTGGACCCAGCCTCTGAGCCTGAAGCTGTTGATTTTGGCACATCCTTCACGGCTTAAACAGAGATGGTTATTATATTAGCTCTGCACTTTGGCTGGGCTTGGATTCCACATCTGTATTCAGGGGCCGGCCGGCTTGGCTGGAGGCCCGCAGTTATTTGTATCTGGTCCTTCTGTTTTTAGAAGACCAGAACACTGGCATATATTGTGAGGACTGTGCCAAGTAAGATATAAGGACTATGGATCAATATGCAGCCATGGTCATTTTGAAATTGGGGGAGGGGGATCTGAACTCATGAGGAGGCTCCCTTGATTGTGAGACCAAAGGCACAGGACAGTAAATAAACCAGGCTTGCCAGCCCTCTACTTGCAGTCAGTCCAGGGACAGAGCCTGAGGGAAGCATCATGAATGTTCTGACATCTGTTTTGGTTGACTGGGCAGAAGTAACATCAAACATAACAGAAACAATGTGTTGGTTTTGACCTTTAAAGCCTTACATGGGTTGGGACCAGGGTATCGGAAGGTCTATATCTCCCATACGTTCCTGCCCAGGAATCAAGGTCATAGGGAGAGGCCATACTGGCTGTCCCATTGATCAAAGAAGCTTTCCTGGTGGGTACAGAAGAGAAGGCCTTTTCAATGCCAGCTCTATGATTATGCAACAGCCTCCTCAGGGAGGTATGCCTGGCCCCCCTCAGTCTTGACCTTTAAGAAGCAGCTGAAGACAAGTTTTATTCATTATGGTATTTGATTAGGTTCAGTTCTTCTGCCTACTAGCAGTTTTGAATTACTGATTTCAAATTGGTGGGGTTTACATGTTTTATGCCCTGACCTGGATGGCCCAGGCTAGCCTGATCTCGGAAGATCTCGGAAGCTAAGCGGAGTTGGCCCTGGTTAGTATTTGGATGAGAAACTACCAAGGAAGTCCAGGATCACAATGCAGAGGCAGGCAATGGCGAACCACCTCTGAACATTTCTTGCCTTGAAAATCCTAGGGGGTTACCATAAGTTGGTTGCAACTTGACAGCAACTTTCCACCACCATGTATTTCACTGGGTTTTGTTGGTGTTTGCATTGTCAGCCGCCCTTAGTTCCTATAAGGTAGAAAGGTGGCTAATAGATTTTAAATTAATTGATTGATTAATTAAACATCTTCATTCTGCCCTAAATCAATCTCAACCAATCACCAAATAGCTGCCATCTTTAGGCAACATTCCCTAGCAGTAGACAGCTGCTTTCAGAAAAGCAACCTATTGGTTTGCTTTTAGAAGCTACATGGGTATATAGAAATTAACTAAATGGGTTGCCAAGCCAACTATCTCCCATCTTGTACCTGTGCCTTATGTTGTTCCTGGCTTGGCAACAGTACATGTGAAAGAGATCTGGGAGTCTTAGTGGACCACAAACTGAATATGAGTCAACAGTGTGACATGGCGGCTAAGAAGGCCAATGCAATTCTGGGCTGCATCAATAGGAGTATTGTGTCTAGTTCAAGGGAAGTAATACTACCACTGTATTCTGCATTGGTCAGACCTCACTTGGAATACTGTGTCCAGTTTTGAGCTCCAAAATTTAAGAAGGATGTTGACAAGTTGGAGCGTGTGGAGGGCGATCAGAATGGTCCAAGGTATGGAATCTATGAGGAGAGACTTAAGGAGTTGGGTTTATTTAGTCTGGAGAAGAGAAGGTTAAGTGGTGACATGATAGCCATGTTTAAATATTTGAAGGGATGCCATGTTGATGAGGGAACTAGCTTGTTCTCGGTTGCTTCAGAGACTAGGACACAGAATAATGGATTTAAACTAAGAGAAAAGCGATTCCACCTAAACATTTAAGAACTTTATGACGGTGAAGGCGGTTCGACGGTGGAATGCGCTACCTCGGGGGGGGGGTGGAGTTCCCGTCTTTTGAGGTCTTTACACAGAGGTTGGATGGCCATCTGTCGGGAGAGCTTTGATTGTGGGATCCAGCATGACAGGGGGGTGGACTGGATGGCCCTTGTGGTCTCTTCCAACCTTGTGTGATTTTGTGATTTTGATTTGTGATTTGGGTTAAAATGTTCTTGGTTTTCCAGTTCTGCTGGGTAATGGACACACAATTAAATGTACACTGTGATATGGAGAGTTTGAGAGCTTCTCTCACCAAAGACTGCTCTTAGAGTTTGGACCACACAGCATCTGGCTGGACTATGTGGCCTCTCCCATGCTTCTTTTCTTACATGTTAAAATGTGTGTGGAGGAGCCAGAAAATGGGTGAAGATATTTTATACCATTACAAGGGTACAGTTCTAGTTACAGTATATTTCATAGCTCCTGGGACTTTATGAATCCATTCAGTACTTGTTCATGTCTTCATGACACTCCCCAAACTGGAATATTCTGCCTCTTTCTAGCTTGCCCCCGAACAACTTTTTAAACGTGAGTAGGGCAACGTAACACGGAAGTAACACCAGGACCAACAGACAAACTAAATTTCCTTACAAATCCTTTCTACTTAAAGAATTCTTGCAAATAAACAAGAAACAACATGGACACATTACTAATGAGGGGTTTTCTTGTTTTATTTTGGTGGTTTCTTGATTACCCAACCATGTCACATAAAGATGAAGCTGGCAAGAATACCACTTGAGTAGTGTCCCTCTGAGGTTAACAAAATTCAGTCTTTGGCACTGCCATAGATATTAGGCTTCCCAGAGACCGATTATATAGTCCTGGGCACAAAGGAAGAAGTGTATTGTGGAACTTTAAAAACCAACAACATTTTATTCCAGCTTTTTGCACTAGAGCTCCTTTTTTTCAGATGCAATAGAGCAGTTCCTCACAGGCAGAAGGTAAGGGGAACAAACAATACAGATAAAGGGGCATGAACTGAAGGAAGTACAGCGTGAAATGGAATTATGTAACATTCAGATCAAGAAAATACAGAGACTATTCAATAGTTTTGCTAAATTAGTTAATGCCTGTAATAGAGGGGTAGTATCAGGTACGGAAATGGTTAACAGTTATACAGTCCAATCTTATGCCAAGTTACTCCTAAATCTATCGATGTCAGTCAGCTTAGACTAGAGTAACCCTGCATAGGATAGCATTGATAGAGATTCCATGTCCTGTTGCAACCCCGAGTGGAGGTGGTGTGAGAATTCTTAATGAATTCCAATCCAGCACTTCAAGCGCCCAGCTGACTAGGTATCCTCTGCTGGTACACAGTCACAATTTGCTGGCATGCTGGGATTACGTATGTCCCAATGTTATCATGGTCAAGTCACACATCATTTAGACTCACTACCTTTTTATTGCTTTTGTACCTGCACAATCAGTGGGACAAATCACATTGGCATGTGTTCATGACTTGCTGGTTTGGACTCAAGTTCTCACATGGTAGTACAAGACCCTGACAGACTTTTTCAACCCAGTTCATGACACTGGATTAACATGAATACGTTTGGCTTGGGGATTTAGACAAGCCATCTGGGCATATTAGAAAGACAGGCCATGAAGCTTCTTCCCCACTCCCAATTCTCAGCACGGAAGAAAGTTGATTTCCTACCCCCCTCCCCCAGGGCAGGAAGGTTGGACAGAGGGAGGCAGGAGGATGTGGTCATCTAAAGAAATGCAGTATGAAAACACTCAAGTGTAAAACTTATAATTTAGAACAATTTCTAGCATTGGACAATTTTTGAAAGTTTGAACAAGTTGCTGTTCACAATCTGAATGGGAGTTTGCTTCATTACTACTTTGAACCAAACATCACAGCTGTGGAGCAATGTAGCACACCGGCATAAAGAGAATGTCATTTTAAACTAAATTACCCAGTGACTGTCTGGTCATAGGCATCCTGTTGGACAGCTACTTGAGTAACAAATGTGCTTTTCAAACCCTGCCCATAGGGTTAATTCTTTCCACTCACTCATTCATTTAATTGTAACCTGCTCATCTTTCAAAAACAACAACAACAAAGCAGTTAACTATAAAAAGTTAAAAGCAATGATAAAACATTTCATTGGAAATTAGACGATCAAACATTGTGCTGAACATACGTCAGTTGTCACTTCAGGACACACACAAAAAGTTGGTTGGTGTAACAAGCCCAAAGTAACATTTGAGGAATGAAGGATCAGGGCCTTGAAAAAAGTGAAATAAAAAGATGCCAGAAGCGTAGTAAGAGCCAAGAAGGAATCTGAGATAAATTATGGCATGGGCAAAGTTAGTAGTGGAGTGGTTTGAATGTTGGACTAGTACTAGGGAGACGTAGGCTCAAATCCCCATTTTGCCTCTCAAGTCTTGCTGGGTGATCGTGGGTCAGTCACTCTTTCTCAGTCTCATGTGCCTCGCACATGAGGATGTTGTGAGGATAAACTGGGGAGGGGTGAACTGTCTTCACTGCCCTGAACATAGGGATGCCAACCTCCAGGTGGGGCCTGGATGTCTCCTGGAATTTCAGATGATCTCCAGAAGACAGAGATCAGTTGCCCTGGAGAAAATGGGTGCTTAGGAGGGTGGAATCTATGGCATTATACCCTGCTGGGGTCCCTCCCCTCCCCAAACCCTGCCTTCCCCAGGCTCCACTCCCAAACCACCAATCTGGAATTGGCAATCCTACATGAACTCATTGGAGGAAGGGTGGGATAAAAAATGTACTAGAAAGGCAGATGTTATCTCATAAGGAGGGAGGTAAGAGATGTCTTTGCGTTTATGTCAAAGCTCACATCTGATAGTAAAGATAGTGAAGATCCAGGGAAAGGGAAAGGGGGACAAGGCAAACAAAGCAAATGTAGGTCTTAGACTACAAGCAACACAGGCAGATGTAGAAGACCCATTCCAAACGGAGATTCTTCCATGGTAAAGCCATGGTAGCTTCCTTAGAAAGCAGTTCTCCATGCATCTTTCTCAGGCCCCATGTCACAATCAAGGAATAAGACCATTATAGTCAGTAGGGCGGGAGGGAAGGCGGCATGGTATAGCCCAATCTCGTCGGATCTCGGAAGCTAAGCAGGGCCAGTACTTGGCAGGGAGACCACCAAGGAAAGCTCTGCAGAGGAAGGGGATGGCAAACCACCTCTGCTTCTCACTTGCCTTAAAAGCCCTTTGCTGGGGTCGCCATAAGTTGGTTGTGACTTGACGGCACTTTACACACACGCACACACATACAGTCTGGAGGGCTACCCAAAAGTAAATATTTTGAGTACAGCTGCACCTTATGGTCACACCTGGGCCATGTCCACATTTACCGCGGGCTTTCCCTGCATGTTCCCACTGCAACTCACCCGAAGGATTCCGAGGACGTCTCCAGAGCGCAATTTCGCCGCGTTAAGCGCATCTGCTTATAAGGCGAATTAAAAAAATAAAACGTCCTCCACGCCCGGTGCCTTACAGTGGGAACATGCAAACTGTGTTTGATCCATTTCCTACTGCCAGCCAACCCCCACACTCCCCCCCCCGCCTCCCTTACTCACGCTGGACCAATCGCCGTCCTTGTTTGGAGAAGCCGACTGGGCATGCGTGGGAGCATGCCGGTCTGGGCTTATCAAAAGCAGCGGACAAAGGCGGCGCGGTGGGAACAGAAATGTAAACTCATTTTGGATGCTTTCGTACTGGACGCATGTAAATAGCGAGGTAAGTTGCTGGTGCGTTCACGGGCCAGGTTTGCCTTTCCTAATTCTGATGGCTTAAGGGTTCTTTCTGGAAACGTATCCTGCATACCAGAGCCTGCAAGGTAATATGAAC
The DNA here is from genome assembly GCF_029931775.1 of Euleptes europaea. Lineage (NCBI taxonomy): Eukaryota > Metazoa > Chordata > Lepidosauria > Squamata > Sphaerodactylidae > Euleptes > Euleptes europaea. The sequence goes on along the minus strand of NC_079318.1, from coordinate 21,830,913 downwards.
CACAGCCCTTTAAAACAAATGGGTTTAGTATTTCTCTGTAGGTTTTTCATCCATCAGACGAGCTCTTCTTTTCTCTGCCTGTCTCTCTAAAATGCCCCTTGCCCCTAGGGAGGAGTTTAAATCTTCAGTCTATTTGACACTGATTTAATTGCTGTCAAAAAAAAGAAAAAAAAAAGAATGAGACTTTACTGTACATGTGCTTGAACGGGTGTCTGTAATAATGTTACAACAAGGAAAGCTTTCAATTATTCATTGCTTCTGTTAAACAAACATCTTTTCTAAAAAGTAGTTTAGTTTGAATTGGGACAGGGAAGGAAATTTCACTTTGTAATTTTTGCCTCGGGGGCTAGGACAAACTAGTGTAAACTCATAATGTAATTTATGTACCACTGTAATGTAATTTATGTACCAATGTAATAAGTACCACTGTGATGACCTTTTCCTCCATCTCTGTCCACAGGTTTACAGTGAAGGTACATAATACAATCTATGTATGATGTACCCTTGATTTCTCTTTACACATGCATTGAGTAGTTCTCTTGTTGCATTCAACACATGCACAGTTGAATATGTTCTTTAAACCACACAATCATCCTGTGATTTTTGTTGTAAAGTGAATGCATGTTGGCTTTTTCTTACAAACAAATGCATGTGCTTTTACTTCAACATGTGAAGGGTCACCAATTCAGGCCTCAGGTTTGATTAGGGTTGCCAGGTCCCTCTTTGCCACTGGCGGGAGGTTTTGGGGGTGGAGCTGAGGCGGGCGGGGTTTGGGGAAGGGCGGGACTTCAATGCCATAGAGTCCAATTGCCAAAGCGGCCATTTTCTGCAGGTGAACTGATCTCTATCAGCTGGCTATTAGTTGTAATAGCAGGAGATCTCCAGCTAGTACCTGGAGGTTGGCAATCCTAGGTTTGATCTATACATTCAGAAGAATGAGGTAGAATCCTGATAGGGTAGCCAACCTCCAGGTGGAGCCTGGAGATTTGGAATTACAACTGATCTTCAGACAACAGAGATTTAATTCCCCTGGGGAAAAAAATAACTGCTTTGGAGCAGTGGGTCCCAACCTTTTTTTGACCAGGGACCACTAGGACTTTTTTGTTCGGTGCAGGGACCCCAAGGTTCAAAATAAAAATTCCGGGAATTTGAAAATAAACTTTAATCATAACTGTTAGTTAAACATTAAACTTAGAATTATATTTGAATATATATATATTATAATAGAGAACTTTTAATTGAAAATATTAATTTATTATGGGTTTATAACTTTGTTTCGCGGACCTTAATTTAGTTCTCGCGGACCCCTGGGGGTCCATGGACCCCTGGTTGGGAACCAGTGCTTTGGAGGGTAGACTCTATGACATAATATGCCTCTGAGCTCCCTCCCCTCACCAATTCCTGCTCTCCTGTTCAACCCACCAAATCTCCAGGAATTTCCCGACCTAGAGCTGGTAACTCTTAATCCTGAGGGGATAAAGTGGATTGGACCACTTCAGACTGTAGGGAGTTTGTATTGCATATTAACAGCGCATTCCTGAAATGCGCCAGCGGCTTGACTGAAAGTCCTTTGGAGGCCTACTAAGGCGTCCGCCGGCGCAGGGGCCCACAACACCAGTGGGCCCCAGTGGCCTTTCAGGAATGTGCTGTAAATGCCCCTCCCATATTTACAAAAAAAATTATATAGGGTAAAAACTAGTAGATCATGGAGAAAGTTTCTAGCTCAGTCAATTCCCTGCTGGGTTTTCTACTGACCTTTCTACTAACAGAGAGGGGGCTTTTTTAAAATGCAGATGACCCTTCAATTATATGGTTTTCCTACCTGCTGGCTGAGATTATATATATATAGTTTTCCTACCACTTTAGGAAAATGCTGCCTCATTTCCCCTGATTTATGTGTCGATCGGGCAATATTGTAGAATCTATTGCATCCCTCTTGGTAATATAGGATTTTGTACAATTCAGTAAAAAAGCAAAAACAACTATTCAGTAAATATATTCAGTGAACTCTGTCCAACTAGGAAACTCTGGTATTTATGCCTGAGCAAAATTGCTCCATTTTATTTTAACAATTGAAAGCAATGTTATCCTGGAGAGAATGGTAATGAGATTTCCAGACAGATTTATATCAAACAAAGGAAAACAATGACTTGAAATTTATCCACGGCTTTTATAACTTTCTCTCTCTCTCTCTCTTTTTTGTTTTTTTGTTTTTGGGTTAAGCAAAAATAGAGAGAAGCATTTTCCACACACTGGACAAGGCTGGATCCGCTCATAAAAACTGTTTAAATCTTATTTTTGACTCTGCATTTTGGTGAAGAAAGAACAGAAATCCCAAGTGTGGTGCGGATTATAACAAAGCATATCTGGCCTCGTTTTGAAGAGTTGCATATCCAAAAAATATGTTTTGAATAACAGCCAACATTTCAGGTTGAATCAGATACTGATCGGTAATGGGCTTCAGAAATCGAACTCTGTGAAATGATGAAATTCCATCAGGGTCAGAGTTTAGGGCAAAGCAAAGTTCATGTTGCACTTAAATCACACTTAAGCCCAGGAAGTACTTTAAAGAGCTTTTAGATGATACAGGAAAAAAGCTGTATCCCTTACACATTTGGAAATCTGTAGATAGTCACCAGAAACACCAGGTTGACTTCAAACACTATGCCCCTGTTTTTGAAACACGATAGTGCGCTCCGCTCACATGTTGTGCTGTTTTTTCTGGCACAATTAATTGTGCATGTAACTTGATTTGTATTAAACATGGAAACTGTTTAACAGAACTGAGCCGCTCCCAAAATAATGTTTCAAGGAAGCTAATAATAATAATAGTTTATTCTTAGTCACTCCAGGCTACTTTGCGGAACACATTTCCAGTCGTCTGCAGGTAAATAAACTCAATGCATGAACCAGCAAATCATACAGATTGGATTGGTAGTGGTGTGAACTGAGAACTTGTTATAATGTTTGCAGCCTGGGAGGTATTCCTAAACCTACAGTTTCACTGGGAAATGCAGGCTTGCAGCAGTAGCTAGGGGTTATTTCTGCCAACACTATTTGGTAAAAATGCTGTGACCTTTTCTTACAGATCCTGACCCAGATCCTTCATTTAGCACTTATATGCCAAAAAAACCTTCAAGGAAATACAGTTCAATAATAATGGAAGAAAGCAAGTCAAAAAAGTAAACGACAGATACTCTTGCTGGAAAGTATAAGCACAAAAACTCAGGGTTGCCAGGGCCCTCTTTGCCACTGGCGGGAGATTTTTTGGACGGAGCCTGAGGAGGGCGAAGTTTGGAGAGGGGAGGGACTTCAATGCCATAGAGTCCAATTGACAAACCGGCCATTTTCTCCAGGTGAACTGATCTCTATAACAGATCTCCTGCTATTACAACTGATCTCCAGCTAGTACCTGGAGGATGGCAGCACTACAAAAACTACTATGTCTGAATGAATGTTTAATCTGAAATGCTGCTCTCTAACGGTGCTTTATATGTCCTCTCAGTAGGGTTGTCAGCTCTGGGTTTGGAAATACCTGGAGATTTGGGGCGGGGGGGGGGGTTTGCCGTGGCAAGTCTGAAGAGAGCAGGGTTTGGAGAGGGGAGGGACTTCAATGCCATAGAGTCCAATTGCCAAGCGGTCATTTTCTCCAAGGGACCTGATTTCTATCGCCTGGAGATCAGTGGTAATAGCAGGAGATCTCCAGCCACAACCTGCAGGTTGGCAACCCTCCCTCTCAGGCTTGGATTCCCCACACTAACATTTCCATGGGCATAAGGGCCTCTGCCCATGGAGCATGATTTCCCTGCCTCCTCCTTCCCACGGCAGCCCCAATTGCTGCCTGAAGGCCTGTTCTTGGATTTCAGGGACAGTTTGAGGGTGCCATGGGAGAGGGAAAAGGCTGCAGCTGGAAGTCATGAAGCCTGAGGAAACATTAGCCTGGACCCAACCCTAATGTACTGTATCAAGATGGCAGTCAGTACAGATTCAGATTCAGACACCTTTATTGGCATAGTAAAATAGCAATGAGGGAGCATTCTAATTATACTCTCTTTTCAAAATCCCCTTGCTTCCAGGAATGTGATTTATTGAGAGAAAATACATGTCTGAAAGTGCAAACTTCCTGCACAGAGATTGTGTTTCCAGCTAAAATCTGGGTGAAATCCATCAAAATGAATGACAAACTTGAAAAACGGCCCTTCCCATGAGCTTCCTGCTCATAACACCATTAAATTATTTGTAAAAAAGAAAAGAAAAAAAGTGTTCTGTTTGTTCATCTGCCTGGATAACTAAAGGCTTATCTGTTTTTAGCCAATCATATGTATCAGCACTAGCACGATCAGATCACTGATGCAATTGAACTTCCCTGGCATGCGTTCAATCAGTAGGGTTCCCAGGTCCCTCTTCAATTGAAATTCCTGGTTGTAGCTTAGGGTTGCCAGCTCTGGGTTGGGAAATACCAGATTTGGGGGGTGGAGTCTGAGGAGGGCAGAGTTTGGAGAGGGGAGGGACTGCAATGCCATAGAGTCCAATTGCCAAAGTGGCCATTTTCTCCAGGGGACGTGATTTTTATCGCCTGGAGATCAGTTGTAATAGCAGGAGATCTCCAGCCACCATAGGGTTGCCAGGTCCCTCTTCAGGTTTTTGGGGCAGAGCTTGTGGAGGGCAGGGTTTGGGGAAGGGAGGGACTTCAATGCCATAGAGTCCAATGGCCAAAGCAGCCATTTTCTCCAGGTGAACTGATCTCTATTGGCTGGAGATCAGTTGTATTAGCAGGAGATCTCCAGCTAGTACCTGGAGGTTGGCAACCCTATCATTCAGCCAGTCAGGAACTGGGTGGAATGCACAGGCTGCTTCCAAATGTCCCTTTGTCTGTTGGGATTTAACTTCCTTTGCTTCTTCTCTGCTACCTCTCCCACTCATTACCCTGCCACAGAAAGCAGCAAATGTTGCTTCTGACCAGATCTGTCTGATTTTTTTTATGTATCACCTGACTGTGCCACATTCCCCATCTCATAGGAGGAGAGCAACCCTAAGCCCATCTTCTGAGACTCCTACTCAGGTTTATTCAATGGAGTTTGCTCCCAGGAAGGTGCTCTTAGAATAGTACTGTAGGTCACTGATATTTCAGGATGCAACAACAGTTGGTGTGAGTGGAACTCTGTTAGTATAGGAAGTTCTGTGTAAACTCCTAGATGCAATCAGTGACTTCTCTGTTTTTTGCTACAGGTCTTAGAAGTGCTTGTTCTATGACGCTCTCTGGGTATCGTTCACAGGTGTTATGGAGCCAGAGGTTTTAGAGTGCCTCCAATGAACGAAAGTTCTGTGGTTCTCACTATAAACAATTTAAGAAGAAATCTGCAATGGGGTAGTTGTTTTTCTCCTTGCCTTCCTCATTCTCTTTTTCATATTCTTAGGTTACTTAACTTGTTCAAAGACTGTGGTTTGCCAGGTTTGGTGGTGGGCAATCAAGAATGGGGCACGTGCTTTCAAGCCCCACAGATGACTAGATCACGTTGCTCTTGTGCTCCCTCCAGTGGCTGATTCAGGCAACGTCACAGACCGCGTACATGACCCGTAGGCCCTTCCAAACACTGTCATGTACTTAAAGGCTGCTCAGAAATTCTGCCTCCAGATGAGTTTCTGACAAATGAAATCCTCCGAATCAGTTGACCAGAGAGGTGATTAAAAATAATACAGATATTGTGTAAAATAATGCAGATCTCATGTAAAAATAGGACTCTAAGCCATTATACTCTAAGCTATTACGTTCAGTCTTCAATATACCAATCATATAGATATTATGCATTAGAAAAATATATGATTATATATAGTACCTTTATATTAACTTCAACTCTGATGTGATATTTATAGAGGAAGAAGACACACAAAGGCCCTAACACAGAGATAGTTATGCACAATATGTTGTTCTTATGTACTACTAGTAATGCCTTGGCAATAATAAAGAATTACTCCAGGTAACAGGTAAGATATACATTTCTATCTGCATTATGGGGTGGAGGAGACGGCATATCTTTTGCACACTGTGAGATACTGGAAATTGGATGAGTTGGTTATTTATCTCAATCCAGTCATCAGCAATAACTTATTGAGTATCTATCTTGTGAGGTTGAAAACACCCATCTGGTTGAGGAATTGTGAGCACGCTGCATTATGCGCATGGATTTCAGTGCAGAAAGGGAATCCATCCACAGATGCAATCTGCATAACTGCAGGAAAAAGTATAGCCAAGAAGGGAAATTGTTCCTAGCTCATAACATGCACACCTGGATTCATGCTACCTTTCCTCCATACAGATGGGCACCCACATAGAAGAAGAAGAGTAGGTTTTTATATGCCGACTTTCTCTACCACTTAAGGGAGAATCAAGCCAGCTTACAATCACCTTCCCTTCCCCTCCCCACAACAGACACCCTGTGAGGTAGATGGGGCTGAGAGAGCTCTAAGAGAACTGTGACTTGCCCAAGGTCACCCAGCTGGCTTCATGTGGAGGAGTGGGGAAACCAACCCGGTTCACCAGATTAGCCTCCGCTGCTCCTGTGGAAGAGTGGGGAATCAAACCCGGTTCTCCAGATCAGAGTCCACCACTCCAAATCACCACTCTTAACCACTACACCACACTTGCGTAGTTAACATGGAAAGATTTTGCAGTATGAACTAGGGCTGTTGAAAAAAAAAATTGGGCCTCTTCGGATTAGGCCGAACCCGGCCCGACTTGGGTCCGGTTCAGCCGAATTCCGAACCCCCCCCCCTGTTCGGGAATGCCGAATTTGGCAGGATTGGCATTCCTGAACAAATTCGGCTTAAAGACCCCCCTGCCCGGTTTCCCGGGAAACCGGGGGGGGGGTCTTTAAAGTGCTCTGCGCTGCCTGCAACAGCTGAGCATCGGGACCCTGGCAGCGGAGCAGTTTAAACCCCCCCACCAACCAGCTTCCCGGGTGTCCCAGAAAGCTGGGCGGGGAAGGGGGTTAAAATGCTCTGCGCTGCCTGCCCAGGCAGTGCAGAGCACTTTTAAGACCCACCGCCACCACTATAAAGACCCACCGCCCAGGCAGCGCAAAGCAGTTTAACCCCCCCCCCGGTTTCCCGGGACTCCTGGGAAGCGGGGGGGGGGTTTAAACTGCTGCGCTGCCTGGATCTCGACGCTCAGCTGTTTGGTGCAACAGCTGAGCGTCGGGACCCAGGCAGCGGAGCAGTTTAAACCCCCCCCACACACACCGCCCAGCTTCCCGGGAGTCCTGGGAAACCTGGCGGGGGGGGGGTCCTTAAACTGCTCATCACTGTCTTGGCAGGCAGCGCAGAGCTCTTTAAAGGCCCACCGCCCCCCTTCCCGGGACTCGTGGAAAGCGGGCGGTGGGGGTTTAAACTGCTCCGTGCTGCCTGCCAAGGCAGCGCGGAGCACTTTAAAGACCCCCCGGCCCAGTTTTCTGGGAGTCCCAGGAAACCAGGAGGGGTGGGGGTCTTTAAAGGCGGGAAAAGGCAGGTTTAGGGAATGCCAAACCTGCCGAATTTATCCGGCGATCGCCAAACTTGCCAAATTCGGCGCGTCCTTTTTCTGCCTTTTTTTTGAGTTCGGTTCCATATGAACTGAAAACCCCCGAATCAGGGGAAATTCGGCTGTTTGTTTGGTTTGGACGAACCGAATCGACAGCCCTAGTATGAACCCTCCCTAAGAAATTACTATTATATTCTGCCTTGTTCTTGTCTAACCAGCATCTGTGCCAGGAAGAATCTGCAACTTTGGACTCTTCAGATATTTCTGAAATGGAAGTTGCCTAAGTTGTCAATCTGTTTTTTTTAAAAAAAATTGTACATGTATTATCATATTTTTCTATTATTGTCCATTTTAAACAAAGGCGCTTAATTGCTTACTTAGAAAAGGATTAGGAAGGACAAATGAAGATTAATAACTATCATTTTTGTATTACTCAAAATCATTTGGCTCATGAAGAAAACAGATTCTTTTGAAATGTGGCATTGGAGGAGAGTTTACTGTGGACCACCAGTGAATCGTAGATCAAAACAAGCCTGAATTCTCCCTAGAAGCTAAAACGACCAAACTGAGGCTACTGTACTTTGGTCACATTATGAGAAGACAAGATTCATTGGAAAAGACAATCAAGCTAGGAAAAGTAGATGGCAGCAGGAAAAGAGGAAGACCCAACAAGGAAGCTGCGGCCCTCGGTTTGCAATACCTGAGCAAGGCTGTTAATAACAGGATGTGTTAGAGGACATTAATTCATGCCTGCAAATCAACTATGGCCACGATAATTGTTAACCCACAGATCCTCAAACAACCTGTTCTGGAATCCACGGGATGGCTCTGGAGCTTACTTGAGGACTATGTCTCAGCCCCCTTAAAAATGACTCTGAAATTACCCACATTAGGATTCCTAGAAAAACACCTACCCTGTTCTTACTACAGATTTCTGAGACGACTTCTTTAAAATCTGGATTAGGCAGCAGCTGCATTTGCCATACATTAACTACAATTCTAGCGTGAGGTTTCTAGGGAAGAACTGCAAGAAAGACTTCATTGCTCCAAAGGTTTTTCTTTCCCGTTCTATTGATACTACTTTACCCAGAACCCGCTGTTTCCATACTAAGAAGTCTAGCCAGAGGTATTTACTGCTATGTAATATGCCTAACCCCCTCCTAACTTTCCAGTTGCATCCTCAATAAACTTTCTTTTCCTAAATTATAGGATGTTGTGTCCGTGTACAACTGGCCACTTTTGATCTCCTGGAAGCTCCTTCTTAAAGTTAATCACCACCATCTGTTTCGAAGGTGCTTTTATTGCTGCAGGTAAAAAGAAACACTGTACGGTAAGGGTAAAGATTAAGAACGTGTGAACAAGTTGAGATAAGAGTCCATTGATCCTAGCCGAACTTGTTTGCTGAACGCCCTTGTAGGTTTTAGATTATCAAGCACTTTTGCTCTTCCTGTCCTTGGATCGATCTGGAAGTAGGAAAAACCAAAGACTGAAAATGGTTGCTTTTGTGGTAATTCTGGTCTGGCCTAAATACTGGGAACATGAGCACATTCAGGAGCATGCCAGATCCTAGGGCGATTTCCATCAGGATTTCCAAACCAATGTGATTCAGATAAAGTTTAAATAAATATGTAACCTTCAAACTGAACCTGTCCTCCAAGCCAAGTTCCAGCCAAATAATATTTAACATCAGGCTTTGCCTCTTTTGGAGTAAATATAATCTTCGTTATTAACTTGAGAGAGAGATAATTGCTCAGCAAAAATAACAACCCACTACCACCTACTCTACTATATGCTCACTTGACTGATAAGCCAGCAGCAGAAGTAACGTGAAGGAGACCTCATTGACACAGTCATGTTTGAAGCTACCCTATTTATTTGCACCAGGAGAACGGCATGTGTTGAACCAAATCTTGTGAATGGTTCAGTCCATGTTCAAACTGTGAGGCAACACAACTTGAAGAGCTTGTCAACTACTGGTTGTTGAATCGTTTACCAAATCAATTCAGCATGTGAAAATCCACTGAAAATGAAAATTGGCAGAGTGAATCAGGGACAAGTCGGGAAGGCAAGCCGCAGAGTTGTCGGCACTGTGAAGGCACATCCTTCAGCCAACTGAATCAGAGGTTTTTTGGTGGCAGGAATGTTCCCCAATCAATTAAGCAGATGGGATAAGCAGATGACTATCAGTTCAGGGTGTGGACAGGAAGACTTTCTAATTATGTGGAAGTACGTTGGTGTAGGGGAATCTTGCAAAGAAGGGAATTGTTTGAAAAGAAGGGACAGGTGGATGTCAGGGGACAAACTTTTGAAATGCAACACACTGGGTACTTGCGAATCATTTTTTCTCCCCAATGCTTATAACTTGGAGGCTGCTGCATCCCCCGGGTTGCCAACCTCCAGATTATAGCTGGAGATCTCCTGCTATTACAACTGATCTCCAGCCGATAGAGATCAGTTTACCTGGAGAAAATGGCCGCTTTGACAACTGGACTCTATGTAACTTAAGTCCCGCCCCTCCCCAAACTCACCTACCTCAGGCTCCGCCCCAAAAACCTCCCACCGGTGGCGAACCCTATGCACCCCCCACAATCAGAGAAGCAGAGGTGGTTTGCCGTTGCCTTCCTTGGTGGTCTCCCTTCCAAGTATGAGAGACCCCCTGCATTCAAACGCTTTGGACAAACCTTAACTACATTCAACTTTCCTTATCATATGTATGCACACCATGCACAGCACAGTGTGTAGGTGGAACTATTCAGCTCGAGCGGCTTGCTTTATAGCAACCCTGCTGCAGTTTTCAAGCATCTTGGAAGTTTATTTTAGAAAAGCCTTCTTGAGAGAACGTTTCATTTTCAGGCCAATGCGCGCCCTTGGTCACCCCACTGCCCATTCTCTCTAAACAATGCTCCTGCTGGGATCTGGAGCCACTTAAAGCTTTATTGATGGTCTTAGTTTGAATCACAATTAAAGTAACTTTTCCAAATGTTTGGGTTTGCAGGCGCCATCCAAATGTGTCCCTAAACTTGGAAGGCTTTGATTGTGTTTTGTTTCCCTCTGTTCAGCTACCTCAGTGGTCCAGCTTAACTGGTGTGTGCTGTGGAACGCATCCAGGGCATTAATAGCACACAAAATATGCGCTGGGGGAAAAAACAGAGAAAAAGTGCCCCCAAATATTCAACATCTGGCAAAAGCAAAATTTGCCAGAAAGAGGTGTTCATTTAATGTCTTCAGCTGCAAAAGAGAACTTTTCCTTTTTTTTTGCTTGGGCTTGCCAATCAATATAAAAAGAAACCAGAACAAAAGGCAGTCATAAACAGCTCTTTTTTTGCCTAAAATATCCTGTGCCAAGTGCAAATTATATAGTGTTTCAGAGACGAACGGGAACAAGGAGAGAATACTAAGGCATATAGGCAACACCAACACACAACATTCTGGCACCTGAGGCACCCCACTGCAGTAAGACAAAATTAAATACCTGATAGTTTGCTAACTTTATTGAAGCCCAATCTGTACCATGCGTAGCAATTCTCTCACTCTGCCTAATATAATGGATGTCTCTGCACACTGAATCATTAGCTTGGGACTGGGCAGCAGCATCCTCTCCCAATGGTTCCAGTTTAGGGAACTGGAGGAGGTCTTTTAGCACATCCAATCCATTCGAATGGAGTTGTTCAGGCCATGCTGGATTGCTTAGCACACCTACCGCGCATCTCTGAGCCGTGCTGGCGGCCAGGACAAAAGTCTTCAGGAGGCGGGTGAAGGGCTGCGCCGGCGCAAGGGCCCACAGCGCCAGCTTCCGGGGAGCGTACGCCAGCGTTTGTGGCCCCAGGGCTGGCGTGAAGGCCCGGCCGCCGGTGCCGGCCAACGCAGCCTTCCACCGGCATCCAGACGCCAGCAAAGGCCACAGCAGTGTCCTGGGGGGCGTTCCTGGGGTGTCACGGCACCGGCCAGAGCCGCCATTAGGTGGCCTCCTAAACTGTTACAGCTTGGGAATGCCCCCTTTTATTTTTGAAGAGATACGCCACCTCTTAGTTTTTTCTTTCTTTCTAAATTTATTTTTTTCTAATCTAATCACATGCATTTGAGAAGCTGTTGATAACTGCAATTTCTCGTATATCACAGCTTCTCACAGATCATATTGAGTGACTTAACTGAGATCTCAATTAACTGATAATCTCTAAATCATCTTAATACTGGAAAATGACTTTGATTTAAACTCTTAAACTACAAATAATTCAGTGAACGTGGTCTCGTAGTGTCTGCAATGTGTGTGCATATAAATATACATTACAATGATTAGATACAAATATAATATGGGTTTATTATCCACTTTCACAGTACCTGACATATTTTGACAGCAGCTTTTGTATTACTAATTAACTATCTTCCTTTGCCGCAACTGTGTTAGTCCTCTGAATGGTAAAAGGCCAATCTATTTCCATTCCTCCATTAACCATGCATTATATACAGTAGATTTTACTAAATATGTATCTTATACCTTAACAAAGTAATACAGCATGAAAATATTCCAGCCAAGAGTTTCAGAATGTTATCTGTCGTTCCATGAAGTTGCTTCCAGAACAATGAACAGGCTGTGACATTACCTTTATAAATTTCTTTTTGAAGTCAAGGTGGTTTTTTTTAAAAAAAATACGTTTTGATACAGAGACGAGGAAGAAAAGCCAGCGGGAAGCTAAATGGCTGGGAACTTTTCAAATCTAGTGGTTTCTTATCTAGACAGCCTTTTAAATTAAAATAAAGTAACTCTGTGATAGATCCAACCTCATCTCCCTCCACATGAAGGAATTCTGCCATCAAAATTTCTGTCCAAATTTCCCTTTGGCCTAGTAGTCTCCTGGGAATTCTCTTCCAGTTCTCTCACTCACACACACACACACACACATGCACACACACAAAGTTCATTCTGAAACAGAGCACTAGGTGAAAATTAAGTTGAAAAAAGGTTCTGCTTGAAACAGGGAAGAAGTTCAAAACCATGATATTTCAAATGCAATCACCAAGGCCTTCTAATGTGCCCAAGGCCCACAGGTAAAAATGGAAAAACCGACAGATAATCACAAGAAAGAAAGAAAAGAAAGAAAGAAAGAAAGAAAGAAAGAAAGAAAGAAAGAAAGAAAGAAAGAAAGAAAGAAAGAAAGAAAGAAAGAAGGAAGGAAGGAAGGAAGGAAGGAAGGAAGGAAGGAAGGAAGGAAGGAAGGAAGGAAGGAAGGAAGGAAGGAAGGAAGGAAGGAAGGAAAAAGAAAGAAAGGAAGGAAGCAAGGAAGCAAGAGAAAGAAAGAAAGAAAGAAAGAAAGAAAGAAAGAAAGAAAGAAAGAAAGAAAGAAAGAAGAGAAAGAAAGAAAGAAAGAAAGAAAGGAAGGAAGGAAGGAAGGAAGGAAGGAAGGAAGGAAGGAAGGAAGGAAGGAAAAAAGAAAGAAAGGAAGGAAGCAAGGAAGCAAGAGAAAGAAAGAAAGAAAGAAAGAAAGAAAGAAAGAAAGAAAGAAAGAAAGAAAGAAAGGAAGGAAGGAAGGAAGGAAGGAAGGAAGGAAGGAAGGAAGGAAGAAGGAAGGAAGGAAGGAAGGAAAAAAGAAAGAAAGGAAGGAAGGAAGCAAGGAAGCAAGAGAAAGAAAGAAAGAAAGAAAGAAAGAAAGAAAAGAAAGAAAGAAAGAAAGAAAGAAAGAAAGAAAGAAAGAAAGAAAGAAAGAAAGAAGAAAGAAGGAAGGAAGGAAGGAAGGAGGTTGCCCCCTTTTCTTGGACCAGAACCCTGTGGTCTCCTGCTCACTGTTTTCTGTAACTGAAGGCTCACAAAGATTTTACATGATTCTATTGAATTTTTATAAAGAAAATTGAATATTGTATGGAATTGGCATTTATTTTTATAAATGTGACCGGCACCTGAAGGCCAGTGAGATCTCCTGCTATTACAACTGATCTCCAGGCAATAGAAATCACATTCCCTGGAAAAAATGGCCACTTTGACAATTAGACTCCATGGCATTGCAGTCCTCCCCTCTCCAAACTCTGCCCTCCTGAGACTCCACCCCCCAAATCTCCTGGTATTTCCCACCTGGAGCTGGCAACCCTAAGCTACAACCAGGAATTTCAATTGAACAAAGCCATCTCAGTCATTAAGACTGATTGTGTGCATAAAATTTAACAGGGGGTGTCAGGACAACCCTTTTCCCCAAGAGTCAAGACTAATCTTCTACAGGAACCCATAAGATTTTCATGTGTTCTTAATCCAAAGTGAATAGTTTCAAACAATACTTTGGAAATTTATAGGAAAATACAAACGATTAAAACCAGGCTACTCTGTTATTCCTCTTTAAATATGTGGATCTGATTCTGTGAATATATACATTTTGCAGTTCAAAAACTATTTCATTACTGAAGCTCACTGTGAAGAATAAAAAAAAAAATGTATGCATTTGTATATATAATTGTTTGATCCAACGGAAGTCGGTTTCAGGTAGGCGGGTCAAGGTCGACTCAGCCTTCCATCCTTCCGAGGTCGGTGAAATGAGTACCCAACTTGCTGGGGGTAAAAGGAAGATGACTGGGGAAGGCACTGGCAAACCACCCCGCAAACAAAGTCTGCCTTGGAAACGTCGGGATGTGATGTCACCCCATGGGTCAGGAATGACCTGGTGCTTGCACAGGGGACCTTGACCTTTACCTTTTTTTTAATATCCAAGCCAGGCAGCCATCTTTGTAACATATGTCTGCTTCCATACACCTCACGTTTTTGCTGCCCAGCTAGAAATTTCTGGCAGATGATTCTGCAAGGTGTGTTGAACTGATCAATGTCTTCAGATTTCAGCTGCACCAATTGGTGCTCATCTCTATTTTAGTACCTTTTAAACCCCCTTCAACTATCACTGGAAATGTGTCCACTCTGCTATACGTTTTAAATGTGTCAATCTGCTACATAAACCTGAAGCAGCTTTACACTGAATCAAACCATTGTCCCATCAAGGCCCGTGAACGCACCAGCAGCTTACCTCGCAATTTACACGCGTCCGGTACAAAAGCATCCAAGACGAGTTTAAATTCTGTTCCCACCGTGCCGCCTTTGTCCGCTGCATTTGATAAGCCCAGACCGGCACTCTCTCCATGCATGCCCAGTCGGCGCTCCAAGCAAGGACGGCGGGGGGAGTGCGGGGGGTTGGCTGGCAGTAGGAAGTGGATGGAACGTGCATTGCATGTTCCCACTTAAAGGCACCGGGTGTGGAGACGTCCTCAGAATCCTTCGGGTGAGTTGAAGTGGGAACATGCAAGGAAAGCCCGCAGAATTCGGAGCTGCAAACGTGCAGTGCGGACATGGCCAAGGTCAATATGGTGGCTCTCCAGGGTCCAAAAGAGGTATTTCACATCTCCTGCTCCCTTTAACTGGAGATGCTAGGAACTGAATTTGGGAACTTCTGCACGTCAAGCAGATGTTCTACCACTGAGCCACTGCAAAATAAACCCATATTAGAGCAACACTCGTCACAATTTATCATTCTCCTCAGCCTTTATACATATGGCTTAGACTTCTTTTTTTCTCCATCTTCTACCTGCAATAACCATTAACAGAATGCGCTGCTTTAGCCATTATTTCCTGTGTAAAGCATTGTGAAATTAAGGGAAGGAAAAGAGTGGGAAATATCTATCATTCTCATATTCTCTGTGATCTGGCAGCAAATTAGTTATAATGATCTATAACAATGGGCTGGCGAACTACCATACATCATTTTCTAACACACTCAAAATCATTTTAAGAAACAAAGACACTTCATGACACCCAAAATCAAGTATGGAGGCTGGTTTTTAATGGGAATATTTCCTAAAGTATTTTTCCTGGTAGAGTGTTTCTTTGCTGCTATTACAGAAAATACACTGGTGTTCAACATATTTCACTATTGCACACTAACAACTCATTGCAGAAAGACAGAACTGTGCAGAAAAACCCAACTGCACTGATGTAAGTAAGAACGTACCTCCCTAACCACTGTTTCAAGCTATGCACACATTGTCATTTGTTGCAACTAGAGTTGCCAAGCTCCAGGTACTAGCTGGAGACCTCCTGCTATTACAACTGATCTCCAGCCGATAGAGATCAGTTCACCTGGAGAAAATGGTCGCTTTGGCAACTGGACTTTATGGCACTGAACTCCCTCCCCTCCCCAATCCCTGCCCTCCTCAGGCTCCGCCCCAAAAACCTCCCGCAGGTGGTAAAGAGGGACGTGGCAACCCTAGTTGCAACACATGAGCTGGAGCCCAAGAGTGTATCCCTCATGTCCCTTGGTATAGGTACACTATGTTTAAATCATGACTGTATTGGTTATGACCACTCCTGGCATCTTCAGAGGCTCTGCTAGGGGTCCCCCTATCTTCTGAGGCTAGATGGGTGGCAATCTGAGAAAGGACCTTTGCAGTCATGACACCAAAACCTTAGAACTCCCTCCCCAAGGAGATTGGTCCGTCTTCTATCATTGTTTTCTGCCAGCGGGTGAAGACCTTCTTTGTTTTCTTTGGTGTTCTTTTACGACCTCTTATTAACCCGCCTTCAAGTTTGTTTATAGTATGCTTTATTTAATTGTTTTAAAGATTTTTATATATTTGTATTTTTAATCCTTCTAAAGTCTGAAATGTTTTAATGTTTTAGTGTTTTGTTTTAATATTCGCCACCTTTGGGGCCCTGAATTGGGTGGAAAGTGGCATAGAAATGTTTTAAATAAATATGTATACACACATGAACACATGAAGCTGCCTTATACTGAATCAGACCCTTGGTCCATCGAAGTCAGTATTGTCTACTCAGACTGGCAGCGGCTCTCCAGGGTCTCACGCAGGGGTCTTTCACATCACCTACCTGCCTAGGCCCTTTAACGGGAGATGCCAGGGATTGAACCTGGGACCTTCTGCATGCCAAGCAGATGCTCTACCACTGAGCCACAGCCCCTCCACATTATTCATTGTGTCATCATTAGACTACTAGGGGACACTAAAAGTTTATCTAGGTACAGTCTGGCATAGATAAATCCAAGATGGTAATGTCTCCAGAAGTGAAAGAGGGTTGGACTTGATGGCACTGGTGGTCCCTTCCAACTCTATGATTCTATGAAAGGTTTTCCGGGAGTCCAAATTTACTGTGACTCTCGGCCTCATCTCAGAAAGCCAGAAAATCTGTCGGAAGAAGGAAACTGAACAAAGGATGAAGCTTGTTGGTAGATGACGAGAACTGTTTGGCCTTAAGGTCTCAGTCCTAGACTCACCCACACCCTCTTCCCTCTCCTTTATGAGTGCTCAGTCTTTCCCTGACTTCCTGACTCAGGCAAACCAAACGGTGGTTTCCAAATCTCTGAATGGGAGACAAGTGCAAACCGTATGGTCAGAATGTTCCCTCCAATGGCCTGCAGACAATTTATCAATCGAAGGGCTTCCATTGTGCAGTATCTTCACAGTCGTTATATCATTTGACTTTGTGCAAGCCTGTAGTATATGGTCACTATTTACACTTTTATAAAACAAGCGAATGGTCCATATCCTCGGCAAAAATGTCTTTTTCCCACTGCCAAAAGATCACATCAGTTGCTGTCCTCACAAAGTAAATGGCTGAATAACCGTTAGGATGGACACTGGTAATTGTAAAATACTTTGGAAACTTTGGGACAACTACCATGGTAGAGCTAAAGTTGCCTTTCCAATGAACCTCAATAAAATGAGTATGTTTTTGTAAAAGCAAAAACGTGTAACTTAGCAGTGAGATGTGTCTCTGGTATGACTGCAAAAGCAAAAGGATAACATAAGGTTGGAATTCAGCTTACGCTAAAACGTTATTTTAAAAAAAACACAGAAACCTTCTTCCCAAGGGCACTTTAAACCAAGCTTTAAAGGTGGTGTAATGGCACCCTAGAGGCCAAAGCTGACAAAATACACTTTACTTAATGTGATCTGCACTTGCAGAAGTCACACACTATAAAGTTCTTCCAAGTGAATGGTTTCTCTTAAGGTTTTCACTTAGTAGCTTTTAATCAGCAAATCATTTCCAGGAAACTACTGAGGGAGGGGTAACAGGCCCACTTCGGCGTATGAGTGACCCAGCCATTCGCACTTTCACCCCCACCAAAATTATCACTGGGTAGCCCATTTACTATTTTTGGAGAAGCGCTCATTCACTGAAAGGCTAAAATAAATATGTTGGTCTACTTTACTGTGGCCATAAACTTATAGATGTAATAAAGCTCCTCCTAAGAGCACAGCTCCTCAGACAAAATAGTTACCTCCCACCCCACCCCCCAAAAAAAACCCAACCCAGCTTCAACAGTAGAGTTGCCAACTTCCAGGTACTAGCTGGAGATCTCCTGCTATTACAACTGATCTCCAGCCAACAGAGATCAGTTCACCTGGAGAAAATGGCTGCTTTTGCAATTGGACTCTATGGCATTGAAGTCCCTCCCCTCCTCAAACCCCGCCTTCCTCAGGCTCTGCCCCAAAAATATCCCGCCAAGAGGGACCTGGCAGCCCTATTCAACAGGCCTTATGAGTAGCTAAGAATTTGCTTGGATGCACCTTTCAGGCAAAATTTGTATTCCAGCAGATTGTATTATTCAAAAACTATGAGTTATGCAAAGTCACTAAGAGGGGAAAGGGCTTGTGCCTTTTCTGGTAACTAATGACTGGGCTCATGGCTCTTTAATGCAGAACCCCTCATGCGGGTGTCATGACAAAGGTAATATTTCACATTGGGGTTTTTTCTTATCTATTCATTACTGTACTTATTTGAAACATCTGTCTCCTGCCTCATCAGAAGCTTGAAGTAACTCAGAGCAAATCCATTTTTACCCAGTGCTAAAAATAAAGGCAAAGTATATTGTGCCAGCTAGGGTTGCCAACTCTTGGGTGGAAAATTCCTGGAGACTTGGGGGGGCATGAGGAGGGGACGGACCTCAGCAGGGTATAATGCCATAGAGCTCACCCTCCAAAGCAGCCATGTTCTCCTGGGGAACTGATCTCTATCATCTGGACAGCAGTTGTAACTCCAGGAGACCTCCAGGAGCCACCTAGAGGTTGCCAATGTTGTTCCCAGCAGATCCTATCAGCCAGGCATACTTGCTAAAGGCCACAGGGATGTGTAGTACTCAAAGAGGCCTCATGTAGCAGGTTCACACATAACTGTGGAGCTGCCGCCATTAAGGCTCTGTTCTTTGCTTGTGAAGGCCTTATTTCATGCAAGGAAGATATTCGGAGAAGGGTCCTTGGTGAAAATCCTAAGCTGTTTCATATGAAAGATTATATGGATTTCCAAAATCATTGCTCAACACTTTATTCCCACAGGGAACAGAAGTGCAGGTTCAGGCCAGAATCCTGGAATTTTATTTATTTAAATATCTCTATCCCACTTTGATGGGGAAGGCACTGGCAAACCACCCCGTAAACAGAGTCTGCCTAGGAAACGTTGGGATGTGACATCACCCCATGGGTCAGGAATGACCTGGTGCTTGCACAGGGGACCTTTACCTTTTTTATCCCACTTTGACGCTTATATAAGTGGTAAGTTTTCAGTAAAACTAAACAGGAGCCCCATGGCACCTTAAGGACTAACATTTATTCTGGCATGAATTCATGCTGGAATAGTTTTTAGTCTTTTAAGGTGTCACTGGACTTCTGTTTAATTTTGCCACACTACATAGCTTAATAGAGCCATGGCTTATTTGGAAATCAACGAGTTTTTTGGGTTGGCTATTGTATGATGCTGTAGAATGCAGCAGCAGATTCAGGACACACAAAAGGAAATTCTTCACACAACACAGAATTACTTTGTGGGATTGGCTGCCATATGATAAAGTGATGGCCACAAGCTTCGATGTCTTTAAAAAGGGAATGAGACAACTTTATGAAGGTCAGGGCCTTCAATGGCTAATGACTATAATGGTGAGACTTCCTAGTTCCAAAGCAGCATACCTCTGAATAGCAGATGCTGGCTGAGGGGAGAGCGTTTGACCTCTGGGCACAGCCTTCTGGGTCATCTGGATGTACCCTGTGAAGAGGAGGGTGCTGGACTAGTTGGGCTGTATGTAGGGTCCCTCTTTGCCACCAGCAGGAGGGTTTGGGGGCGGAGCCTGACGAGGGCGGGGTTTGGGGAGGGACTTCAATGCCATAGAGTCAAATTGCCAAAGCGGCCGTTTTCTCCAGGTAAACTGATCTCTGTCAGTTGGAGATCAGTTGTAATAGCAAGAGATTACAAGATAGTACCTGGAGGTTGGCAACCCTAGCTGTAGGTCTGGTACAGTGGAGCTCCTCTTATCTTCTTATTTTTCAACCAATGGTGTGGCCCAATTTTAATGCAAGGAACAGCTTCAGCCAATGAGGTTCCGAACATAAAAAAGCAAACAGTGGGTCACTGCTACATGTCAATTTTTGTTTTGTGCTCAGTTTCATAAGTTCATCAATTCCCTCTGCTCCCCATAGCGCATTAGCCTCTGAAGGAGAAGCAATGGCTATAAATATGGCTTGTAAGTTCAGACTTCATTCCAAAACTCCAACATTGGACTTCGAAGGACAGCCCTACAATGGCTGATCTCATTCCTCCAAAGTCGAGGACAGAGTGTGACGCTGGGAGAGAGGATATAATCCCTAGACCCCTTAATATGCATGGGTCCTCAAGGGGCGATCCTCACCCCTATGCTTTTTAACATCTATTTGTGTCCCCTTGTCCAGCTAGTCAGGAGTTTGGGGCTGGGTTGTCATCAATACACGGATGACACCCGGCTTTATCTGTTGATGGACCGCCAGCCGAGTATTATTCCAGCTACCCTGGCCGAGTTCCTGGAGGCTGCGGTGAGGTGGTTAAAACAGAGTCAACTGCAATTAAATCCATCAAAGACGGCAGTTCTGTGGCTGGGCCAGTAAGGGACAGATCAGGAGACCTCCTGAGGACTCTTGATGGAATACAGCTTATACCATCTTCTTCCGTCAAGATCCTAGGAGTAACTTTAGATGCCTCCCTTCTGTTGGGGTGCCAAGTCTCAAGCATGGCTAAGACAGTGTTTTACCATCTCCGCTGAGCTCGTCAATTTAACAGAAGACACAGATTGCAAACCCAGTTCAAACCACGATTCTGATTCTCTGTTACTAGGTGATCATAAACCATAGTTTGTCAGTACAGAGATCAAACAATACCATTACATCAAGTAAACAAAAGATCCAAAGAAGAGTTCCAGCAAAAATGGGAATTGTACTTTGCATATGCTTCTTAAAATGTATACAAGTAGAGATTGTTAAAATTTTGGGGTGTAGTATTTGAATGTTTTTGTTTTTGTTACTCAGTACTGCTACAATTTATAATATAGATAAGAATAACTGAGTATAATATGTTTAGAGATGCCTTGTCTAGATAAGAATTATAATGTTTTCTTTAGACCTCAATGAATACATATGATAGACAGGAGTTTTAAAAAGGAAGGTATAGTATTGAATATATTCATTACTGGTAAACGTTATCTTAGGTGTATTACATGTGTGATATTATGTAATAGGGACTAGAATTACTATGTAAGAGTATACATTGATCAGTGAAGCCAGCAATGTTTAACATATAATCTTTTTGAATATATATAAGAGGATGGAGTAGTTAAAGGGATAAATAGATAATAGTAGTAAGGCAAATATAATGCATATATATTTTGATATGATGTCAGCCTAGATCAATTGGGACTTATTTTATATTTAGGGTAGTTGAAGAAAGTAAAGTGGTGATTAAATTAATAGGTATCGTGTGTTTTGGTGTTAGAATTGCTTTGTGCTAGATGTGTGGGTTGTGTTGTTTGTTGTTTGTTTCGTATTATTTGTTATGAATTTGAAAACTAAATAAAATTTATTTAAAAAGAAGAAAAAACACCATTAAACTTCTTTACTCAAGGTGTGGAATGATGTCTGAACTGAGCAAATATTATTAAACTGAATGTTATTAATAGTGGTATTAATAGTGTTATTAAACTGAATGTTATTTTATACTGTTTTCAAATTTCAAAATGGCACTTATTTTGAGGTTTGAGATACGTACACTTATTTACAGTGAACTAGTTAAGAGTCTAGCAGTACACTCCTGAGAATTACTCCCTTCTAAGCCCAATGATTTCAACGAGAAGCATATACACCTAATTACGATGCCAGTGTAATTTGTTTAAATTGTTTAATTATCTCAGCTCCTTCACTGAATGACAACTCTGGTTTTCATTGAAACTGATTGTTCATTTTTTTCCCTAAGCAGCAAACATGGGATTTGAGTTCTGCAGAAAATAGTGGACAAGTCTTTTTTTGTAATTTGATGGCTTTATAGTTCAAGCCAAACAACAATTATGTTGATATACTGACTTGCTTTCCTTAAAGATCTTATTTTCCTTCAAGAAAATTAACCCACCAAGTCCATTTTACCTCACCCCCCCCTCCTCAGGAGGTAGAGAAATAGGGATTTCCCTATAAAACTCCACCATGGGCTTGCTTCCAGTATCCTAATATAAGTAAGTCTGCCCATCTACTTCTTCCTTTACGGGCAAGGGGAACACAACATGTGTGATATTCCAAGTTATTCAAAGCTAGTTTACCAAATACAGGGCAGGAGAGATTACCGGCTATTAAAGACAGTGTATTGGCAACCTCCACAGGACAGTCCTTTTACTGCTCTTTAATGTCCTATCCAGATGTCTTTAATTTAGAGAATTGTGGGGGTTGTTCCATGACTTCTGATCACCTCAGTCCGCATGTGGGGATGGACATGTGGATCGCCATCCCACACATTGGCAAAGCACCGGAGCAGGCTATGCCGTCAGCATGGCCACCTTCCTGCACTCAGCACCGCATTGTCTCCAGGGAAAAGACATCTTCCTTTCCCTCACGCATCCAACTGTATGTTGCAACATGCAGCCAGCGCTGTGGGAAGCTGCCATCCCGACGCGCCCTGAGGCTGCGGGCTTGTGCCCAGTTTTGTGCATTTAAGCCCCGCTGAAATCCAAATTCAAGCAAGTAGCTGGGAAACAGTGGACAGATTGGTCTTTTGGCTTATGCCCCTGCAATGTTTTCTACCTTGGCTGCTCCTTCTTTTTTCTGGGTAGCTGCCAGTCTTCATTTCAGTAGTGGCTAGAGAGTCCCTCTGGCTGAGGTACACAAGAATCTTCCAGAGAAGAGGACAGCCTACCTCTCTTGCCTAACTTAGGACCAGAAGCCAAACTCCTCGATAGCAAATAAATGCTACCAAAATGTGCAAAAGCCCTCAGAGTAACGTTTACCAGTAGTCAATCTCTGGTCAAATAAACAGGTGTTCTATTATTAGCTGCAAAACATTCAGGAAAATTTCTCCTAACAACCGGGAAGGCCTGACTCTTACTTTGAGATACCTACTGTTACATTACTCAGCCCTGTGCCATATATACTTCATGATTCATCTCCCATTTTAAAATGAATTTTCAATGCCATAGTGTCCAATTGCCAAAGAGGCCATTTTCTCCAGGGGAACTGATCTCTATCGGCTGGAGATCAGTTGTAATAATAGGAGATCTCCAGCTAGTACCTGGAGGTTGGCAACCCTAGTTGTAAGCCACCTTGAGCAGGTCTCTTGAGAGGAGGCATATACATTTTTCAAATAAATAAATGAAGTGGAAGCCCACGTCTGCTACTTGCAGACATTGTTGTGGGGTTGCCAACCTCCAGGTGGGGCCTGGAGATCTCCCAAGATTATACTACAGAGATCAGTTTTCCTGGAGAAATGGAAGCTTTGGAGGTATGACATACTAGGGTTGCCGACTCTGGCTTGAGAAATTCGTGGAGATTTGGGGGCAGACCCTGGGGAGGGTGAGATTTAGGGAGGGGAGGTGTAATGCCATGGAGTCAACCTTCCCAACCCTCCTTCCCTGGGTTCCACCCCCCCCCCCCAATCTCCAGGCATTTCCCAACTCTCAGCTAGAAATCCTGCATGGTTGCTCCTTGGATATGGTATGAACCAGGCCAAAACACTATCAAAAATGGTTTGAGGAAGCGCAGTGAGTAGAACCAAGACTGTGAGCCCAAGCATGCTTACTCAGAAGTAAGTGCTACTGGTATCACAATCAGAGGACTGGTGTTTCAGTCTGCAGTCCCTACTTAAGTGACAATCCTCTGATTAATTACTTAACACTAATTCCATTGAAGAATGTGAAGTACAGTGACTGAGGCAGTCTTAAAGACATTGGGTACAATCAAGAAAAAAAATTGGCATGGATCATTTCAGTCACAATAAAATCAATGGGAAATTTAGCTTGCAGTTATTAAATTCCATCTATTTCAAGAGAGAACCCATGGCCAGATTTCCTTGGATTGTGCCAACTCTTGATGCTGATACTCCTTCCATGCAGGCAGCTTCCCTTTTGTCTTTCTAGCCACGGGAATAAACATTCTTGAGTGTGCCCAGAAAGTTTTCTTATTAGAACCAAGCAGGAAACTCCACAACACTGCCCTTTCATTATACCTACAGTGCACTCCCGGAGGAGAAGGAGGAGGAGAAGAAGAAAAAGAGTTGGTTTTTATATGCCAACTTCCTCTACCTTTTAAGGAGAATCAAACTGGTTTACAATCACCTTCCCTTCCTCTCCCTGCAGCAGACACCTTGGGAGGTAGGTGGCGCTGAGAGAGTTCAGAGAGAACTGTGACTAGCTGGCTTCATGTGTAAGAGAGGGGAAACCAACCCGGTTCTCCAGTTTAGAGCCTGCCACTCATGTGGAGAAGTGGGGAATCAAACCTGGTTCTCCAGATTAGAGTCCACCACTCCTAACCATTACACCATGATGGCTCTCCAGTGTAACTCTGTTTAGAACTGTACTGTTACTGAGTGAAAGTGATACCAATGAACTTTACTTTGAGGAAACACATCCTAACTTGTTATTTAAACACACTTACTTGGGAGTAAACTACATTAAAATCCCTTTGGCTTTCTTCTACGCCAAGCAAACCTGTTTAGAATCAATGTTTCAAGCTCTTTAGGTCCCTGACTCATATTTTGGTCCCTTTTCCAAAAGGCATTTATTTAAAAGCCTGATCCTAATTGACTTCCAGCAAGTTGGAGGCTGCCAGTCACAAACCACTTAAACCGTTTCAGTTGCATTTCAACTTGCTCGGCACAAGTGACTTCATTGGGGCAAAATTAGTTTAAGTGAAGACACGCCGCCCAAGCACTTTATGTGTCCTTGTCCAACAAGAGCCAAAGCGCACATTTTTCAGCAAATAAATGGCATTGGTTTAAGATGCTCCACGTGGCCCTAGGAATATTCACAAAGCACATGTGAGTAATGAATCTATTTATCACATCTTTGATATCACCTCTCTGTAGGCTCATCACAGAAGATGTAAAAAAGCATTAAGAGTGGGGAGGCAGGCATACACCCCATTAACTGTGCTCTTGATTTTGTGAACCAAGATATGCAACACTATGTACACTCACTTTTACCAGTTATATAGGTGCCCAACCTTTTCTGGCCTGTGGGCTTCTTTCGAAGTCTGACACGGGGTGGTGGGCGCAACCACAAAGCTCTGGGAGCGAAGTTATACATAACTCTAATGGCAACTCTTAAACAGTTTGGGCAGATGCCCTGCTTAACAAAATGCCTTATACCCTGGATATTGGGGGTTACCGCATTATGTATTCCCAGCGATGTATTAAGAGTTTGAAAATGTTATAAAAAATACTGTTCGCACTTTCTATGTATTCCCACCGATGTATTAAGAGTTTGAAACTGTTATAAAAATTACTGTTCGCACTTTATTTGGCCCCTTTAGCTGTGAAGGATGTCTTCCAACCATTTTTTAGCCATGGCATCCAAAAACCCTTTTAAAGGGATGTTTTTTATAACCTTTTCAAACTCTAAATACATCGCTGGGAATACATAATCCAGTAACCCCCATTGTTGAAAAAATATTTTCTGCACATACACCCAGCTTATCAGAAACACTTCTAGACCAAAGCCCCACCCACTTTTAAAAACCCTTGGTGGGTGGCAGGAAAGGTGTCAGAGGGCACCCACAGGCACCATGTTGGAGTCCCTGATGTAGAGGCTGCTATCCAGCACCGCACACACATAAGCCTAAAGCAACAACTAAAATCCCCCTCCCCAGTATTTGACCAACAAAGCATGTTGCAGAATTCCCGATAACCGAGGTGTAAGCCTCTCTGTACATTTTAAAATTTAAGAACTTTGAAATGCAATACTGAGGGCTAGACATTTGTTTTGCTTTTAAAAAAGATGACATTTCCTCAGTTTTATTGTGGAGATGCTTTCTGGGTATGTTGTTCACAAGTGAAGTAGCATGTGTGAAGTAGCATTGGGTGTTATGTACACAAGTGAAACAGCACTGGGTGTTATGTACAGGAGCTTGTGTAAGTGGAAAGCGACCAAGTTCTGGGGTACTTTTGTAATAAAGTAATTACTACTACTGCTACTACTACTACTTGGGGAGGGACTGTGGCTCAGTGGTAGAGCATCTGCTTGGCATGCAGAAGGTCCCAGGTTCAATCCCCGGCATCTCCTGTTCAAGGGACGAGGCAAGCAGGTGATGTGAATGACCCCTGCCTCAGACCCTGGAGAGCTGCTGCCGGTCAGAGTAGACAATACTGACTTTGATGGACCAAGGATTGGGTTTCATGTGTAAGAGTGGGGCTTAGAAGAAGAAGATTTGGTTTCGATATACCGACTCCCTACCTTTTAAGGAGAATCAAACTGGTTTACAATCACCTTCCCTTCCACTCCCCGCAACAGACACCTTGTGAGGTTAGGTGGGGCTGAGAGAGTTCAGAGAGAACTGTGACTAGCTAGCTTCATGTGTAAGAATGGGGAAACCAACCCAGTTCACCAGATTAGAGCTCCCACTCATGGGAAGAGTGAGGAAGCAAACCTCATTCTCCAGATTAGAGTCCACAGCTCCTAACCACTACACCAAGCTGGCTCTCCAGTGTAACTCTGTTTAGAACTGTACTGTTACTGAGTGAAAGTGATAGCTTCATGTGTTCATGTACTACTACTACTAGTAAAGGTAAATGACCCTGTGCAAGCACTGGGTCATTCCTGACCCATGGGGTGATGTCACATCCTGACGTTTCCTAGGCACACTTTGTTTTATGGGGTGGTTTGCCAGTGCCTTCCCCAGTCATCTTCCCTTTACCCCCAGCAAGCTGGGTCCTCATTTTACTGACCTCAGAAGGATGGAAGGCTGAGTCAACCTTGAGCCCGCTACCTGAAACCAACTTCTGTGGGGATCGAACTCAGGTCGTGAGCACAGCTTGGACTGCAGTACTGCAGCTTACCCCTCTGCGCCATGGGGCTCCTTAAACTACTACTACTACTAGGGTTGCCAACCTTCAGGTAATAGCAGACGATCTCCTGCTATTACAACTGATCTCCAGCCAACAGGGTTCTGTTCACCTGGGGCAAAAACATATGGTTGCTTCAGCCTCCTTTATTCCCTGTTTCAGCAAGGATCAAATGCACGTTCGGCGAAAATGCACGCATTCGATCCTGGCTGAATCCTGGCTGGAACAGGGAAGAAAGGAGGCTAAAGTGACCACGCGTTTTCACCCCTGGAGAAAATGACCACTTTGGCAATTGGACTCTATGGTGCTGGATTCCCTCCCCTCCCCAAACCCCGCCCTCCTCAGGCTCCACCCCAAAAACCTCCCACCGATGGCGAAGAGGGACCTGGCAACCCTAACTACTATTACTGCTAATAATAATAATAATAATAACTTATTAATCATGACAGCATATTGATTAACAAGAAAATTCAGAATGATAGATGTTAGATAGTGGAAAATAATGAAATAGAATATAAAGGAATGATGAAAATGGTGTGGACCCGTTCCAAATGTCAACCATTAACAATATATCATAACTATTCCCAAACCCTTTTTCCAATGGCCCAGGCTAGCCTGATCTCGTCAGATCTCAGCAGCTCAGCAGGGTCAGCCCTGGTTAGTATTTGGATGGGAGACCGCCAAGGAAGACCAGGGTTGCTGTGCAGAGGAAGGCACTGGCAAACCACCTCTGTTAGTCACTTGCCATGAAAACCCCCGAAAGGGGTCGCCATAAGTTGGCTGCGACTTGACGGCACTTTACACACACACACACACAAACACACACACACACTTTGTATATTAAAAATCTAATAATATATTAAAATAAAATAAAATATTATTATTATTACCATTACCAATTATCATCATCATTATTATACCATCGTTGTTGTTATTACCATTACCATCATCATCATCATCATTATATCATTGTAGTTATGTTGTTGTTGTTGTTGTTACCATTACCATCATCATCATTATATCATTGTTGTTATATTATTATTATTGTTATTACCATTACCATCATCATTATATCATTGTTGTTATATTATTATTATTACCATTACCAATCATCATCATCATTATATCGTTGTTGTTGTTGTTATTACCATTACCATCACCATCATCATGTCATTGTTGTTATATTATTATTATTGTTATTACCATTACCATCATCATCATTATATCATTGTTGTTATATTATTATTGTTATTACCATTACCATCATCATTATATCATTGTTGTTATATTATTATTATTACCATTACCAATCATCATCATCATCATCATTATATCATTGTTGTTGTTGTTATTACCATTACCATCACCATCATGTCATTGTTGTTATATTATTATTATTGTTATTACCATTACCATCATCATCATTATATCATTGTTGTTATATTATTATTGTTATTACCATTACCATCATCATCCTCATATCATTGTTGTTATATTATTATTATTGTTATTACCATTACCATCATCATCCTCATATCATTGTTGTTATATTATTATTATTGTTATTACCATTACCATCACCATCATCATATCATTGTTGTTATATTATTATTATTATTGTTATTACCATTACCATCACCATCATCATATCATTGTTGTTATATTATTATTATTGTTATTACCATTACCATCATCATTATATCATTGTTGTTATATTATTATTATTACCATTACCAATCATCATCATCATCATCATTATATCGTTGTTGTTGTTGTTATTACCATTACCATCACCATCATGTCATTGTTGTTATATTATTATTATTGTTATTACCATTACCATCACCATCATCATATCATTGTTGTTATATTATTATTATTGTTATTACCATTACCATCATCATCATTATATCATTGTTGTTATATTATTATTATTATTATTACCATTACCATCATCATCATATCATTGTTGTTATATTATTATTATTGTTATTACCATTACCATCACCATCATCATATAATTGTTGTTATATTATTATTATTGTTGTTATTACCATTACCATCACCATCATCATATCATTGTTGTTATATTATTATTATTGTTATTACCATTACCATCATCATCATTATATCATTGTTGTTATATTATTATTATTATTAATAATAATAATAATAATAATAACAATAATATAACAACAATGATATGATGATGGTGATGGTAACAACGACGACGACGACATAATAATGATGATGATCCTTGGTCATGGTCATGGTAATAATGCCCCCCCCAATGTCAGGCTGCGCCTTCCTGCTCGGAAAGGGGCCCCGGCGCTCCGCGAGCGCCTTGGCGGGTGGGAAGCGCGAGCCGGGGCGAAGGGGAGCGGGCGAGCGCTTCGCCGCCCCTGCGCGGCGGCGGCGGGGGAGCCGGAGGCAGCCGCCGGGCAGCCGCCCGCCTTACCGTGAGCGCGGAGACCTTCTGCGCCCGCCCCGGGAGCGCCACCTCCGGCAGCAGCAGCAGCAGCCACAGCGGCACGAGCAGCATCCTCCGGCTCCGCGCGGGCAGCGGCCGCCTCGCCTCGCCGCTCCCCCTTCGCCCGGCCGGGGAGGCCCCTCGGCAGCTGCCCAGGGCGGCGGCGCCGGGGATGCCCCTCCGAGGCGCCCCGGCAGCCCTTCCTTCCCCCCGGGGCCGGCGGGGGTTGCTTGAGCCCAGGCTCCGGGCGGCTGGCTCCGCAGCGCAGAGCCGGCGAGAGGCAGCCAAGCCAGCCCCTCGGGAAAGAAGGAGAGGGACCTCCTCGCGCCCCTTCCCCGGCGGCCGCCCTGCCTCGACTGGGCAGGGGTCGGGGGGTGGTTCCGCAAGGCGGCGGCCGGGGGAGCCGGGGAAGGTGCGGCGCGGCGCGGACCTCCCCCCCCTCGCCCTGCCTCGCCCTGCCCCGGCCCGGCCTCCCGCGTCTCCTCCCAGGTCCTCTGCGGAGAGATGGATCCCCCCCCCCCGCTGGCACCGGCGGGGCTCTAGGGGGAGGCGCGCGCCTCCATCCCCCCTGCATCCCCCTTTCAGCAGGGCCGGCTGGAGGCTGGATGAGGCCCTAAGCTCTTGAAGGGGATGGGGGAATGGGAGGCATGGGGCCAAAACGCACGGTCGCTTTCTCCTCCTTTAATCCCTGTTTCAGCCAGGACCGAACGCATGCGTTTCGCCCAATGCGGGTTCGATCCAGGCTGAAACAGGGATTAAAGGAGGATCAAGCCCATGGGGCCAAAACGCACGGTCGCTTTATCCTCCTTTAATCCCTGTTTCAGCCAGGACCGAAC
The DNA here is from genome assembly GCF_029931775.1 of Euleptes europaea. Taxonomy (NCBI): domain Eukaryota; kingdom Metazoa; phylum Chordata; class Lepidosauria; order Squamata; family Sphaerodactylidae; genus Euleptes; species Euleptes europaea. Next base: position 21,800,779 of record NC_079318.1, on the reverse strand, counting down.
GCGTGCGTTTCGCCTAATGCGGGTTCGATCCAGGCTGAAACAGGGATTAAAGGAGGATCAAGCCCATGGGGCCAAAACGCACGGTCGCTTTATCCTCCTTTAATCCCTGTTTCAGCCAGGACCGAACGCGTGCGTTTCGCCTAATGTGGGTTCGATCCAGGCTGAAACAGGGATTAAAGGAGGATCAAGCCCATGGGGCCAAAACGCACGGTCGCTTTATCCTCCTTTAATCCCTGTTTCAGCCAGGACCGAACGCGTGCGTTTCGCCTAATGTGGGTTCGATCCAGGCTGAAACAGGGATTAAAGGAGGATCAAGCCCATGGGGCAAAAACGCACGGTCGCTTTATCCTCCTTTAATCCCTGCTTTAACCATATATTGTGAAAATGAATTACAGCTGGGAAGGCTTCAAGGGGCGAAACCGCACGGTCGCTTGAGCCTCCTTTCTGCCCTGTTCCAGCCAGGATGCAGCCAGGATCGAACGCATGCGTTTCGCCTAATGTGAGTTCGATCCTGGCTGAAACAGGGATTAAAGGAGGATAAAGCGACCGTGCGTTTGGGGCATATATTGTGAAAATGAATTAAAGCTGGGAAGGCTTCAAGGGGCGAAAACGCACGGTCGCTTGAGCCTCCTTTCTGCCCTGTTCCAGCCAAGATTCAGCCAGGATCGAACGCACATCTGTGCTTTCAATCCTGGCTGAATCCTGGCTGGAACAGGGAAGGAAGGAGGCTCAAGCGACCGTGCGTTTTCGCCCAAGGTTGCGTTTTGATCTAATTCAAACGAGAGAAGCAGAAATGTTATTAAAGACACGGATTTGGATTGAAAGAATTGCAATTCGATTGATATAAGGAATCCATTTCGAGGAATTGGAATTTAAACGCAAAGGGGGCCATTAAGTTATCAAATAGATAGAGGAGGGGAGAGGGGAGGTCAGTGAAATACTAGCATTAATGAGTTATTTGGTTCAGAAAAATAATGTTTATATCGTGTAACAATGTTATTGAATGATGCAAATTATTGTGATATAAAAAAACAATAAAAATTTTTTTTAAAAAAAATAATGGAATGGGGCTCGTTATATGTCCAGCTGTCCTTTGTCAACAACAAATTGTTGCTTTTTTGTGTGTTGAATATAGGCTATATGGTAATTTATGGACCTAATAGGTATCTAAAGCCATTTGCACGTAACAAAATATGTATTTTATCAAAGAAATTGTTACTTACATCATAGGAGCCTACACAACACAAAACACTGTATGTAGGTTTTATCTTATTTGTTTTTTATCTTATATTTTGGAAATGTACATCCAGTGTTTTTTTCCTATCAATTTTTTGGGGACCCCCAAGAGAGTGAAGAAAGCTGACAGGAAGAAAGTAGACTCCTTTGAAATGTGGTGTTGGAGGAGAGTGTTACGGATACCCTGGACGGCCAAAAAAACAAATCAGTGGGTTATAGATCAAATCAAGCCGGAACTGACCCTAGAAGCTAAAATGACTAAACTGAGGCTGTCCTATTTTGTTCACGTCATGAGACGACAAGAGTCACTGGAAAAGACAGTCATGCTAGGAAAAGTTGAGGGCAGCAGGAAAAGAGGAAGACCCAACAAGAGATGGATTGACTCACTAAAGGAAGCCACAGCCTTCAGTTTGCAAGATCTGAGCAAGGCTGTCAAAGTTAGGACATTTTGGAGGACTTTCATTCATAGGGTCTCCATGAGTCGGAAGCGACTTGACGGCACTTAACACACACACACAATTGTTACTTACATCATAGGAGCCTACACAACACAAAACACTGTTGCTGTATGTAGGTTTTATCTTATTTGTTTTTTATCTTATATTTTGGAAATGTACATCCAGGTTTTTAAAAAAATTGGGGGGGGGGGCCAAGGGAGTGGGGCCCTAAGCTATAGCTTGTTTAGCTTATACGTAAATCCGGCACTTTTAGCAATAGCAACGAAGAGGGAAGGAAGGGGAGCGCGGTCATTGCTGGCCACTCGTCATCCGGGAGCTTGACGTGTGCGCCGTGAGCCGGCAGGCGTGCATTTGTTTATGGGTGCTGGGGTGTGTGTGTGTTGCAGATTGCCTGGGGAAGGGGTTGGAAGAGGCCGGTTGGTTTCCTGCGTCGTTTGCCTTCCAGCTGCGGTGTCGTTTGGGGCTGTTGCTGGCAGGGCCGGTGCCAGTCTTTTTTTTTTTTTTGCACCCTAGGCAAGGCTAACTACTTGTGCCCCCCCCAATTGCTAACCAATTTTCAAAAACAGATGTCTTGTAGATAGGGTTGCCAACTGCCAGGTAGTAGCAGGAGATCTGCTGATACAACTGATCTCCAGCTGATAGAGATCAGATCACCTGGAGAAAAATGGCCGCTTTGGCAATTGAACTCTATGGCATTGAAGTCCCTCCCCTCCCCAAACCCCGCCCTCTTCAGGCTCCGCCCCCAAGATCTCCCGCCAGTTGCAAAGAGGGACCTGGCAACCCTACTTGTAGAAGTATTTAGCAGGCGCAGCCTCGCTGTTTCCAATGGGGCGAAAAGCCCTGGTTAAACAACACAAAAAAGCCGCAAAACGGCTTTTGTTGTTGTTGTTTAATGGCGTTGGAGAAACGGCTTAGGAAGAGGCGCCACTGCGCCTCTTCCCTGCCGTCCCTGTCCGCCTCAGCTCAGGAATGGGCTGTCCGTGTACTTCATCGGCATTACTGTTCCCTTGCATGAACGGATCATTTCATTCAGTAGTACTATCACTTTGGCAACCTACCGCTGTGTTAATGAAGGGATAATAATATGCAGAAGACTATAACCCTAAGATGCTTTCGTAAAACACAGAAGGGCCCACCGCACAATGTCCAAACATCATGTAGCACTGTAATGATTTACCGCATGAGAACAAGAACAATTTCTTCTTCTTTTACAATCAGGCAAATATAGTAAGTTCGTAGGTCTATTTTGGCATGGCCGCCCTTGTTTTTTTGCCATCCCCCATTGAGGGTTTTAGTGGTGAACTGCTGGCTGTATGCTTTTCTGAGGCATACCAATAAAAAGGGCCGAAGAGGGAGAGAAGAATTTATGGCTAACAACCAGTGGGAACAAAGTCGTGAACAATTGAACGGGGACTTGTCTGCTAAGATAAACAACCTGCCAAGACTTCCTCTCTGGCCAGCCTGACACTGGATGGAGGGTTGGTTTCACACAGCTAAAGAAAACCTTCCTTCGTCATCAGGAGTTTAAATCTCTGACAGGTTCGATAAACAGTAATCCATAAGGCGTTTAAAACTCTTCCGCCATGGCAAAAGATTTGTGTGGGCTCTGAGGCTTTATTTATTGCAACGGAGTGACTACTACAAGAAAAGAAAGATTGTTGCCGTTAAAAGTGTAAAACTGGGTTCACTTGAGAGAGGGAGGCTTGAACTACTACACTAAATATTTGGGAAATATTTTTTTAATTTTTTTTTTGCAGAAAGCTCTGCATGAGAAGCAGGGCTAGCCCAGCAGGCAAAATGAGATGACCCATCGGAGGCAGCTCACTTGAGGGGCACCATTAACGGGCAGCAAATAGCCGATTATTTCATATATTATATTTTTGCTTACGAGGGGCATGTTGCCTTTTGAAGTTTTTGCCCTGTGGCTCCAAAACGTCTTGGGCAATCTTTGATGAGAAGAATGATGAGCAAAGAGAAATCTGTAGTGATTCAAGTTTACAGTGAAACTGGAAAAGATCCTTTTCTGCCATCACAAGCTGGCAGATGTGACTTCAGATAAAGAACCCAAATGTATACAGTTCTATACAACAGCATTCACTGTCTTCTGTTTTGTTTTTGTTTTTTTGTAAAGGTAGCATACTTTAGGTCTTCTTTTAATTTGCCCAGAAAAGTAACGCCTCTTGGAAACAATCTCCAGCATGGTATAGTGGTTAAGAGCTGTGGTTAGGAGCAGTGGACTCTAATCTGGAGAACCGGGTTTGATTCCCCTCTCCTCCACATGAGCAGTCGACGCTGTTCTGGTGAACTGAGTTGGTTTCCCCACATGAAGCCAGCTGGGGGACCTTGGCCTAGTCACAGCTCTCTTAGAGCTCTCTCAACCCTACCTACCTCACAGGGTGTCTGTTGTGGGGAGTGGGAGGGAAGGCAATTGTAAGCCGGTTTGATTCTTTCTTAAGTGGTAGAAAAAATCGGCATACAAAAACCAACTCTTCTTCTTCCTGCGAGCTCTCACGTTCTGGTCCTGGCTACTGAATAGTACAAAAGCAATAGTTACAGCCTTGTGCCTATGTAGCAAAATATCCAGCATGTTGTACTGGTTTGGCAGCATCGGAAACTGCCATTGCATGGCAACAACCTGTCTGACACAATCATCCAAGTGTTGGATTCAAACTGCAGCACTGTTCACAAGTTATAGTGAATGCACATACAATCTGCATACAGGGTACACTTGATTTTTTTTCCACGTGTGTCGAGGAATTCTCATGGTCCATTCTACACATGAACAGTTTCATTTGTAAAGTGAACAAGTGTTGGCTATTTTTTACAAACAGATGTACTCACGTACAGACAGGATGTATGTGCATTCCCGGTAATGTGAACAGTGTTCTTGTTGCCATTGGGCAAATCACTCTTTCTACCTTACAAGGTTGTTCTGAGGGGGGAAAATGGGATTGTGCCATTTCTTCTCTGGATGTCAAATACGTAGGTCTGATTTCTTCTGGCAAATAGTTAGAATAGTGGTCTAGAAGCATAGTGTGGTGGGCTCCCTTATTGACTAGCCCAAATGTAAAGGAATACAGCAAATCTCTGGGAGCTTTAAAGAAGATAGAGGTACTGGATTTGCTTTTGACGATCAACAGATTCCCAAGTCTAGGAGAGTCCCTAGTTGTGTTGTAACGCGTGCCAGTATGACAGGATACAGTTATAAGACCGTATGTGTAAGAAGAACTGTGGAAGAATAGAACAAATAGTAGGAACAAATAAAACAAGGTAGAATGAGCACCAGGAAGCCTCAAAGAGCGTCAGTGGGGTAGGAAGAAGGCAAGGGTCTCATAGAAAGAATACATTGCCTGATTTTTATCCTAACACAGAACCCTTTGCAGGCTAATTTGCAGAGGGGCTTGAGCTCAAAGCAAATGGTTATCTCAACCCAGTCCACTTCTCATGCAATTGCTGGAGGGCCAAGCCCTCCCTTCACCTCAAAATAATTGGAGGGGGGGAGCAGAAAATAAACGGGCTATGGAACAATGAGCTGAAGCACATGCTGTCTGTAAGGCCAATTTCCCCCTCCCTCACTTCCCACAATTCTTCTGCTGCCGCAAGCCTATGACTGGTACCTACACACTGCTTTCTCTTGTTGGTAGGGTTGCCAGGTTCCTCTTCGCCACCAGTTGGAGGTTTTTGGGGCAGAGCCAGAGGAGGGCAGGGTTTGGGGAGGGGAGGGACTTCAGTGCCATGGAGTCCAATTGCCAAAGCGGCCATTTTCTCCAGGTGAACTGATCTCCATCGATCTCCCCTGTGCAAGCACCAGGTCATTCCTGACCCATGGGGTGATGTCACATCCCGACGTTTACCAGGCAGACTTTATTTACGGGGTGGTTTGCCAGTGCCTTCCAAGTAAAGCCATTGGCTGGAGATCAGTTGTAATAGCAGGAGATCTTCAGTTAGTACCTGGAGGTTGGCAACCCTACTTGTTGGAGATATTCCCTAGTTGCATGAGGAACATGTGCATGCATCACCCAGTTTAGGGGGTATCTCAACGCTTACATCTGTTGAACCCAAGTAAAGCCTACCAAGTTTACTCTTGCAGGGGAATGGAATGATGCAGAAAGTCCTGAGGCGGTCGAATGAACTACTCCACTTCAGACTGCAGGAAGAGGATCATGGGGGATGCAAACAGCAAGCCAACACAAAAGGCAAAGAACAGAGAAAGAACCTATTTACCATTTCATAGCCACTACATTTCCCTGCATGTGTGAACAAGGCATTATATCACACCTTCTCTCAGTCGCTCCCAACACAGAGTTATTGCTTTTCTTGGGGAAACCTGGGATCTTGACTGAAAGCCTGCAGTTTGCATAGCCTGAGGCTAGTAGTCATTTTTTACTTCACCACTTGGAAATGGTGTGGCTGCAGAATGACTAATTTCTACAGTGCACAGACAGCTGCTGCTAGCTCATGGATTGGCAGTTGAAAAGGGTACTTCTACATGCCAAGAGATGGGAGAAGCAGCCTTTGTCTAGTCTTTCATCTAAATGCAGCTCTGTGTATGGAATGACTGAGTAGCAATGAGAACTTCATAACAGAGAAATGTATTTCTTTTCAGATGGTATATTAATTGAAGGTAAAGGTCCCCTGTGCAAGCACCAGGTCATTCCCGACATTTACTAGGCAGACTTTATTTATGGGGTGGTTTGCCAGTGCCTTCCCCAGTCATCTTCCCTTTACCCCCAGCAAGCTGGATACTCATTTGACCGACCTCGGAAGGATGGAAGGCTGAGTCAACCTTGAGCCGGCTACCTGAAACCAACTTCCGTTGGGATTGAACTCAGGTAGTGGGCAGAGCTTGGACTGCAGTACTGCAGCGTACCACATAGCACCATAGGGCTCCTGTGGTATATACTTACTTCACACCAAAGTGCAAAAGGATCCCTTTGTCAAATCAAATGCTGGGGTGTTAACAAATTAAGAAGTTCCTCCACCTTCAGTCAGCGTTCTCTTATAATCTGTGATTTATGCTGTATCAACTCTCCAATTTCAGACAAAAGTTATGACGAAAACTCCTTTACATGATGTGACATTCCATCTTTGGGAATTTATGGTGTTTAGCTGGAGACTGTCACATGAGATAGACCACCTTCTGAGCACTGATGTCATGGGTGCCTAAGGGCTTCTGCTGCTGTGTTCACATGTATCCTTAGTACAGTTTTACAATATAACTGCTTGGATCCAGCTATGTTTCCACAAGTGGAAACATAAATGGAATTAGCACAGTTCCACTTGTGCAAGATGCTGTGCAGCACCTAGCCTTCCCCTCCCATCTAAACATTAGGAAGAACTTTCTAATAGTTAGTACAGTTCTTCGGTGGAACAGGCTTCCTTGGGAGGTGATGAGCTCTCGTTCCCTGGTGGTTTTTAAGCAGAGGTCATCTCTGCTAGATGGCCATCTGTCAGCAATGCTGATTCTATGACCTTAGGCAGATCATGAGAGGGAGGGCATCTTGGCCATCTTCTGGGCATGGAGTAGGGGTCACGGGGGGTTTGTGGGGGAGGTAGTTGTAAATATTGTCGAAGGCTTTCACAGTCAGAGTTCATTGGTTCTTGTAGGTTATCCGGGCTGTGTAAATTCCAAGACCACGGTTACACAGCCCGGATAACCTACAAGAGGTAGTTGTAAATTTCCTGCATTGTAAAGTGGGTTGGACTGGATGACGCTGGTGGTCCCTTCCAACTCTTATGATTCTATGATTATGTATTACTTCAGGGCAATGTAATACATAGGGAGGAAAGCACTAGGCATTTCACAAGAATTGCACAAGTTCAAACACTGTACACACTCATTCTCCCTGTGGAATGGCCTGTCTGAGGAAGCTTTCCATACCACACTTCTGTCATTCTGAAAACTATGTAAAACAGAATTGTCCAGAGGGCATTTTTATAAAGGTGATAGGCCTGTACTATAAGGGAATGGTTCAGGTCCGGGACCTAGCCACAGTGATCCATGCAATGGTCACCTCCAGGTTAGACAACTGTAATTCACTCTATGCAGGGCTTCCCTTGAAGCTGCTCTGGAAATGACAACTGGTCCAGAATGCAGTGGCGTGGGTCCTCACGGGGACCCCATGGAGAGCACATATACATTACAACCTGGGATCAGCCAGCTGCATTGGCTCCAGTACTCAGAATGAGTACTGGATCAGATTCAAAGTTTTGGTATTGACCCTTAAAGACCTAGACAGGCTGGGACCCTTGTATTTGTGGGACCGCCTCTGCTGGTATACCCCCCAGGGGGAGTTAGAGTCCAAGGGAAACAACCTCCTGGTGGCCTCTGGCTCCAGGGTTATTTGGCTGTCCTCAACCAGAGCCAGGGCTTTTTCTGGACCCAGCCTGGTGAAACTCTCTAATGAGACCCAGGCCCTACGGGACTTAGCTCAATTTTCAGGGCCTGTAAGATGGAGATGTTCTGCCAGGCCTATGGTTAAGAGCAGCAACGGTCTTTACATAAGCTGGCCTCCCATCCTTAGCTCTCCTTATCCCTCCTGGAATCCATATTGAAAACAACAATTGGGGTGCCAAACAGCTGTAAAGAAGAAACAAATCAAACACTGGAATTTTAATTGAACGCACATTGAAGCTGCCCTATACTGAATCAGATCCTTGGTCCATCAAAGTCAGTATTGTCTACTCAGACCGGCAGCAGCTCTCCAGGGTCTCAGGCAGAGGTCTTTCACATCACCTGCTTGCCTAGTCCCTTAACTGGAGATGCCGGGGATTGAACCTGGGACCTTCTGCATGCAAAGCAGAGGCTTTACCACTGAGCCACAGCCCTTCCCCAACTGATTGTGATTTTATTGACTTAGCTAGAGTGATTTTGTTATTAGATATAGTGTCTGTATCCCTTATGGGTTTGTCTGTATTATGTTGGAAGCCACCCTGAGCCTGGCTTTGCCAAGGGAGGATGGGGTATAAATTGGTTAGATATATAGATAGAAAGACAGACAGACAGAAAGACAGGATCTGCTAGCAGGGTGGATAATACTGACCTTAGACCAATGGTTATTATAAGGAAGCTTTCTCTGCGTGTATACAAGAATTGTTCCAACTGGAGCAGTAGACCCAATAGCTTCCAGTGGCAAGTACAACACTGTGGAATAGATAGTAGAATCTGCAATTCAGGTTCTATCATTATATGAAAGGACATTTTTGTCATTTCTCCGGGATTAATTGATATGGCAACAACTGGGCCAACAAAAACACAAATAAAAAATTGGTCAAAACAAGCCTTTAAATTTTCAATGGAAGGCATGCATATTTGTGAAGAGATCAATTGCACTCTTTGTCATTTTAACTCCCCCTCTGTGTCAATGCCCTGGTTAAAGACCTGCCAGTTTTCCCACAGCCGGATGTAGGTCAAGTCAGGCCAGGTCTGGGCTTTGTGAGAGGAAGGAGAGGCCAGGTCTGACTTAAACCCCTGAATCATTCATTCTCTACCAACAAAGATGATTCTTTAATTAGAGCTGTGCAGGTGTTCCCCCCCCCCACAACTCTCTTTTCCCTTGCAAAGAAAGAGTTCCAACAGCCTCTGGCTAAATCTGACATCTCTTGAAAATGCCAGGATTCCCCCACCCCCCAGAAAAACAAAAACTGTAAATAGACCCTGTAACTTGAAGTTATATTGACGTGTACATATGTTTCTCTGTATAGGTGATGTCCTTTTTAAAAAAAAAAAAAATTATTGGTTTTTATAATATAAATTTTCCATGTTAACATACAACAATAAAGGTAATGTGAAAAACTAAAACATAAGTAATGTTGTTATGGTTATTTAAGTACGTTAATAAAACAGAAAATAAAGGAAAATTTTTGACTTCCCCATCACCTCCGTCCGCCTCTTAATAAAATATTCTATCCCATCGTGATATGACCTGATCTTAATTATGCTTATATCTCAATTAAATTTCAATTACAATAATCTGTTGATATAATTAATTACAGTTCTTTATGTTAGTAGTGTCATCTAGATCAGATTAAAAGGTACTCTTCCATTTTCCCCAGTCTTAATTCATATTCACAGTATTTCATCCAAGCCTCCCATTCCCCCATAAATCGTACATTGTCTTTTTGGTTTAAAGTAGCTGTGAGTTTTGCCATTTCCACCAGTTCAAACATTTTCATAATCCAGTCCTTTTTCTCAGGTGTATCTGCCCCTTTCCATTTTGCTGCATAGAGCAATCTTGCAGCTGTTGTCGCATAAATCAAGAAAGTCCTTTGTATTAACAAGTCATCAGGTATCATACTTAATAGCATCATTTCTGGTGTTTTGGGTATATTTTTTTGTACTATTAATCTTAGTTCATTATAAATCATGTCCCAAAAATCCTTAGCTTTATCACAAGTCCGTATAGGTGATGTCCTTGATCAGATCAGATTGTTTATTTACGGCCATTAGCCAAATAAAATTACAGACAACAGTTTACAGTCCAAGTCTTAATTCACTTAAAATATCAACCAGACTACCTCTACCATTTGGGCTAAGAGAATACTCTATGAGGACGTATTTTCATTGCTGCCTTACAAAATTTTGCGACCTGAGAGGTAATAAAGGGGTTATCACCTTCTAGGAGCTTTTTGATCTTTTCTCTTTCCCCGTTGGGTCCCATTCTCAGTATATGGGGCTCAATAAACTTAGAGTGAGGTATTGTATAAAAATTACAGTATAGAAGGACATGCTCACGAGTTTCTAAATCCCTGGATTTACAGGGGCAGAATCTCTCCGCCCTAGGTATCTTCTTAAATTACCCCTCTAGCATGGCAGAAGGAAGGGCTGCACACCTAACCAGGGTAAAGGCCCTTCTATATCTGTTTATCTCTAAATAACGGAGGTAGGCTGCTGGTGCGAGGATAAATTTAGATAGGGGGGGGGAGCCATAAATTGAGGCACTCTTGCTAGATCTGCTTGTTGCTCGATGTCTTTAACTCTTTGGCTTATGGTTGACGTGATGTCCTTGGAATATGTAGGGCAATCTCTGTTTCTGCTTGTGGACAACTTATATCTTGAATACATATGTGCCCATATTATTTAACTCCCTGGCAAGCCTCTAGGAACTGGGGCATGTTTTATGTCTAACATGAAATGTAGGCTCCTAGTTTAGGAAGACACTGGAAGATACGAAATGTTTCTATTAAACTGGAACAAATTAATTCCTTGGCATAATGGAGCAAATCTTTTTTCATCATCTAGCTTAACATACTGTGTATTTTAAAGGTCCGCATGGAGTACCCAGCTGAAAACATGGTTTCCATAGCAGGAAGACCTTTCCACAAAGACTGCTTGTGACTGGAATTGCTAGAATTTAAAATTCTGCTCCAATTAAGTGATGATATCATGGAAAGGAGCTCAGAGTCATTATATAATAGCTAAGAAATCCTAGTCTCAAAATGAAGGTCATAAATCAAGAAGAAGCTGGGAACACACGAGCTGGAGAAGGACCAATAATGGCTTCACCAGGTATTGAGCCAATAGAAAGAAATTACGTCTGGTAGCTGGGAAATTCTTGGCAGAGATGCTCATGCTATCATTGGTCCGAAGACAGAAATGCCCACTTGATCATCAAGTGCCTTGTTTCCCCCCAGCCGATTTCCTCGGTCCCTTCCAGTAAATAGGACATTCCCTGCTCTTATCTCAACACATTCTTCTTTCCCATCACCCCACCTCCTGCATTGACTTTGGTTTCGGAGTTGATGGTGGAGAGGACAAGAACCAAACTGCATGTGACGTTGGGGATCCACAGCTGGATTCCCCAATGTACAGTTAAACTACAAGAAACCGTTGTGGTGGTGGTGGGGTTAGGCTGCTGGATTCTATGCGCGGAAGAGGTTAAGTAAAGTATTGGTCATGTAGTCCTATATTATTAAAACTGGACAGAATGCTCATCATTCAAAATGTAATGTGTGCTCCCACAAAGCCACATTTCTGCATTCCCCTAGGTAAATAGCACCTTGCTGAGTCAAAGTTCTGATTATCTCACTCTTTTGGATGCTCTCCAGAACGTTTAATGTATATTGAACTGACGTTGGTGAGAAGTGGTGAGAACAACTTGTGTTGCTGAAGAAAGAACTGACTTATTTTGGAAATCTGACTGTAAAAAAAACCCCAGACTCACATGGAACCAATCACATCTTGAAGAATGCCTTAAACAACTGAGCACTTATGCACCTGTTGAGTATAGTTCTCCCTCTGCTAAAATTTTGATCAGCATTTTATGATCTAATAATCTGCAGCAACAAGACTTTTAAAAGAGATTTGGGACTGATTCACATGACAGATATATGCAATAGGACTTACAGTTTTCTGCATGATAAACTACAGCTGCTACGTGTACTTCTCATCAAGCCATGAGAGGAATAACCTTGAAAAAATAGGCTTCAAAAATGATTTCTCATCATGTTTGACTGAGGTTTCAAAGGGGCTGTATTGGATGAGAAAGTACATTCTCAACACAGTACTGCCAAAAAGCAAATTCATTCTTATTAGAGAAAAAATAATAATCTGATGGAAACCATTGAATGGGGTAAAACATGATATTTAACCTGGTTGTCTTACCCAGTTTGTACTACTACTTTTATAGGACAATCAGTGTATTATCTGTGCTAGATTATTAAAAACCAGAAAGCTCACATTTTGCAATTCAAACAACTTAGAACCCATGTTGTAGATTTTATTGTGGGTGATTGCATTATCAGTGATCATTTGACTTTAATTATGATTGTTAAACCACATCTTTCTTCAGGCTTGTTTTCTTTGAGCTTGGCCGTAGATGATAACTCAGATTTTCTCCCCAAAATTATCTGGTCTACAAGTCTATTTCAGAAATGAGCCAATCCTGGGAAGGAAAAGGAACCAGGTGCTGGAATCCCCTCTCCTTCCCATTTTGAGGCCTGTGGTGGAGCCTACTCAACCCCAGCAGCATGTTGGACCAGCCAAGTGTGCGAAGAGCCCCATACCCTTACTCAGACATCACAAGGCAGTGGTGGAGTATGTTGCCATACTCAAAATGTGAACTTTGAAGTGATACTTGGGTAGGATGGTGAGAATTACTGTTTGGAGAAAAAAGATGTATATAGGCTTACACTAAAGGGACTAAGGACCACTGGAAGAATTCCATTGACCTGGCAAGACTTTCATTTGTATACCTCAGTGGAATTTTCTATTCAAGTAGGTGTTCTTACGACTGCAGACTTACTTGGACTATTTGAAAAAGTTATAAAGTCTTCAGTTAGGCTAATGTGAAGGTTTTCATACTCTCAACATTCATAATCTGTATTGTGAAAGTAAGACAGAAATATCACAAAGAACAATATTAGGAGACTGATTCTTCACTCCACTGCTTTCTTTCCCCCCCTTCATATCAGACATTGAGGCATGAGATCTGCTCCTCAACAATGGGGAGCAGGGAAGAATATTCCATCCAGATGGTCTTTCTTGGCTGACTGGCCTCATCCCACCCCCCTCTGCTGGGTATCAGGTGAAAGAGAATCATGAATGGCCCTGCCCATGTGGTTGGAAGGCTCTCCACTAGCAATCTACTCATGCAAAGAAAAGCAGCCCCCATGCCACTGGGTGTGTTTGAAGGAAGTAAAGCAAGTTTCTTGTTTTAATTTTATTTCTGCAATCAGCAAGCTTCCTTTTTCCACCTCCTCCTCCTTTTACTCAAACTTTGTATGGGTGGCAAATGACAAAGTTGACAAATGTTAACAGGCTACCAAATTCTGATGTATAATGAGATTACCAAAGTTTCAAAATTTACTTTGACACATGATCCAAAAGTGGCTTTGTCAAATCTTTTTACAAAGAAGAAATTGGCACATAAATCTCTAATAATATTTTTTATTAGTAGTAGTGAAATCCATCACATCTCAACACTGGAAACCCACAGCAAGAATGACAGCTGATGTGTGGTATGAATGGTTGTGGCATATAGCTTTGTTGTAAAAACTAACTCATCAAATTAGGTTAGCAAAAAATTAAGTGAGTTTAGGTGTCTTTTATCCACTTTAGAATTCACTTCTGTACTGTTTGGAATCCACTTTGCCAGTCCACACTCAACAACTTTTCACCTTCCTTTTAATAAAAAGAACTTATGTAAAGATGTGATTTTATAACTTCATAAAGCCGCAAAAACATCTTGTTAAAATGTAAAACAAATTATATAGTAATAATTATAAACATTTTTATTCGATTTTTTTCCTATTTGTTATTTTTTGTTTGTTTTTTATTTGTTCATTTTGTTTTTTAGTTCCTTGTTTTGTTAATGTGTTGAATAATAAAGTTAAAAAAGCTGATGTACTATAGCTGATATCAGACAAATTAATCATGTTTTTGAACATTTCTTGATGTTGGATAGCAAAAGTATGGAGAAGCTTTCAGTGCACCCAATATATCAAGAAGCTAGAATTAACACATGAAAAACAATACAATCATCAACAAACATTAAAATGTAAATATTACAAAATGGTGACTAAAGGACAGTTATGCCTAATGGGAGAGGGATTTCTGGTTGCCCGCTGGCTCAAGTTGCAGTTGGTGGCTTAGAAATCAGGGCTTGGGGGGAGAATCTTAACTGGTGGGGTGGACAGTCCTGAAGGAAGCCTTCAACTACCCCTCCCAAAACCTTAAAAGTAACAACTAGCACACTGAATTGTCCCCAGAAACAAATGGGCAGCTAATGTAGATCTTTAAGCACAGTGGTGATGTTATCCCTGAAGCTAAACCCTGACAAATAGGAGCCCTGTGGTGCAGAGTGGTAATCTGCAGTACTGCAGTCCAAGCTCTGCTCATGACCTGAGTTTAATCCCAACGGAAGCTGGTTTCAGGTAGCCGGGTCAAAGTTGACTCAGCCTGCCATCCTTCCGAGGTTGGTAAAATGAGTACCCTGCTTGCTGGGGGTAAAAGGAAGATGACTGCTGAAGGCACTGGCAAACCACCCCGTAAACAAAAGTCTGCCTAGTAAACGTCGGGATGTGATGTCACCCCATGGGTCAGGAATGACCCGGTGCTTGCACAGGGGACCTTTACCTTTCTAATCCCTAACAATAGCCTGGCTGCTGCATTTTGGAGCTACTGAAGCTTCCCAATGGTTTTTAAAGGCAGCCCCATGTAAAGCACATTCTAGTAATCTAACCAGGAAGTCATCTTCGACTTACTCTTTCTGCCTAACCATTTCATTGGTCAGCTCCTCAGTATATGTACCAACAGGTATTCTGGGCTTATTGAACAAGAAAATAAGTCATGGAAATCAACGCATCCTATTTTTCCACCCATGATCCACCCACCCCCCATCTATTACAAGCTTATTTTGTTGAAATGCAGTGTGACATAGCTTGCGTGTATATACTATGTACCTCACCTTCCTGTTAAAAGAAGAACTCTAGGAGGTGTGCAATATTAAAACCCATACAAAACAGTTAAAAATAAAGACATTTAAAATACTTACAAGCACTAGGGACATATTTAAGTTAAAAAAAGATCTTCCTTTTTGACCATTTCATCTTTCCCCCCTGTGATGTCATGCTGTCAAGAAGGGGATACAATGAATTGCAGTGGCTGTGAGACCAAGATTCTGGTACCACTCACAGACTGATAAAGAGGTCAAAGGGGACTCTGGATGATGATAGTAGAAAGAAATATTCCAGAAGAGGTCTTGGAAAAGGCTGTGAACTGTGGAAGTTCATTCTCCCATTGTCACCAGCTATTAAAGTAGCTGTTCGTTAAAGAGCATCACAGTGTATCGGACTCTGTAACATGCCGATGTAAATTCCATTAACTACTTTCTAGTGTCGGTTCAATTTTTACAAACAATATGGTCCAAAAATTGAATTTACTGTTTGTGATACCTTGGTTTTTTTTTCTTATGTTGAACACATCATACAATGTCATTAGTGATTTGTTCATAAGTCAAAATATTCATTACTTTTAGTGGTTTTGCTTCCACACAGTTGGAAGCATTAAACATGGCAGCCAGCCAGATATCTGCTGGTCCATGTCCACAGTTTACTGGCTTTCCTAGATTACACTTCCCAAAGGATTATCATGGGCAGGTCATTCATAATTTAAAAAGAACTACATTTCAGGAGTAAGTCCTGCTTTTGTGCCGGCACAGTCAGTAGCATTTATCACTTGACAGCATTTATCATGATGATACATGTTCGGACCTTTCTGGATCAAACAACTGTTGACAGAGCGCCTGTGCAGCAGTTGGGACACTGAACTGATTAAAGAATAACACAAGCTTTATTTAGGAACTAACAAACCGGATAGGAAAGAGAAGAGATAAATCTAGCTGCCTTACAAGCTGAGTTCTAAACTGTTCTAGAAGAAAAGCCTAAGAATAGTATTCTACACACAGACAAGGAAAGCCTCTTTTAGAAAGAAGATACTCCCCTACAGTCCTGTCTAGCTAGCACTTGCTGCCCTCTGCAGGCTCCACTTTCTTCTTCTTCTTCTTCTTCTTCTTCTTCTTCTTCTTCTTCTTCTTCTTCGTCTTCGTATTATTTATTTATTTAAAACATTTTAATGCTGCCTTTCCGCCCAATCAGGGTACACAAAGTGGTGAACCTAGAAACATTAAAACAATTTAAAATACAGTTAAAATGATAAATGTCGATTTTAATCAAATAAACAAACAACACTAGAAGGAGGGCTAATAACCATTACTGGGGGTATGCCAGACAAAAAAAAAAAAAGTCTTCACCTTCTGGCAAAAGACACCAATAGAGGGAGACAAGCAAAATCTGTCAATCTGTCATGGTGCCTTGCTTGGAGACTTTGGGCCAGTCACACACTTCCAGCCTAACCTACCTCCGAATATTGTTGTGAGGCTAAAACTGGGGAGGGGAGAATGCAATAAACCACTTTGGGTCCCCATTGAGTAGAAAATTGGGCCATAAATGAATAGGGTTGCCAACCTCCAGGTAGTAGCTGGAGATCTCCTGCTGTTACAACTGATCTCCAGCCGACAGAGATCAGTTCCCCTGGAGAAAATGGCCGCTTTGGCAATTGGACTCTATGGCATTGAAGTCCCTCCCCTCCCCAAACCCCATCCTCCTCTGGCTCCACCCCCAAAACTTCCCACCGATGGCGAAGAGGGACCTGGCAACCCTATAAATGAAGTAAATGCATCAATACAAAAACTCCTAGATTTGGTCCCTGAACTCTCCAGTTGCAGATTTCTCAGCCAGAGATCATGGAGAGCTGATCAAGTTAATTTAGACAATACTTTAGACAATACAAGATCAGCAATGGACTCACTACATCAACAGTACTACCTTTCTCACTTTTTGTACAGATCCCCAAAAAATCACGAAAGAGACCTTGGTCTTGCCATTTCCTCTCGGTCCAAAAACCCACTGAGGATGCCTTGCCCAAGGATCTCTTTCCCAAATCCCTACAGCAGCTGAGTTCCCCTGCTTCTTAATGAAAATACAATAAAGCAGACAAACAGTTGCACTGTTGAACAATGACTCTAATCCTAATAAGAACTCACTTTATCCTACAGTCTTATGTGTTTCAATTGCCCGTCAAACTTTCATATTTTCCCCAAGTTGTGGACACCAATGACCGCTGTGCAAAACCCCACAACAGGTGATTATAAAGGCTGCAGTGAATGGTTGGCAAGCCCAGTCAAACCCATGGGAATAAAGGGAGCTGGGCAATTTCTGAGCTTGCCTGACCCAAGACAAAAAAAGCTCCCAACCTGCAGTTTAGAGAAAAGCTCTTTATATACTCTTCCCAAGCTCTATTTCCTTGATCTATGCATTGTATCCATAGCACATATCCTACAAAGTCAATAGTGTGCACCACAGCCAGCCTCACCCAGCCTCACCCACGTCTGTTGCTGCCAGGCTTCGGGTTGGCTCAGATCATGCAGAAATCCATGCATTCCCCAAACTGAATTAGAAACGAAAGGATGGGTATGACCGCAGCATTTCTCTTTCCACTCTGTTTCCATACCCTCCTCCAATTTTCAAAGCCATCTCTCACTAGTAGTAGCCAAGATGTTGACTCTGGTCCCTCCTCCTAAGGAACTACACATCCTGTTTGGCAGAGGGGTCCCATGACACAGCAGAATGGTTTCCACCAATCCATCATCCTAAGAGGGTCGTGCTGACCACGATGCCCAAAATGCTCCTCCTGAAACTTTCAGCATTACATGGAAATACTGTACATGTGCTACAGTTCTGTTAGTAAAAGCATGTAATTTATAGGGTTGCCTCTTTGTAACTGGCGGGAGGTTTTTGGGGTGGAGCCAGAGGAGGGCAGGGTTTGGGGAGGGGCTTCAATGCCTAGGGTCCAATTGCCAAAGTGGCCATTTTCTCCAGGTGAACTTGTCTCTATCCGCTGGAGGTCGGTTGTAATAGCAGGAGATCTCCAGCTAGTACCTGGTGGTTGGCAACCCTAGTAATTTACCAGACATAAGCAGGCAAATGGAGCCAATTCAGAGGGAGAGCAACATGCCCTGTACTGCAGTGGTACAACTGAGGCCTGCATGGTTGTTGGGGAACGGGCTTATGAACACTTTTGCTCTTGTTTGCGAACCTCCCCTCCCCCCCCAAAAAAAGGGTGCTGAATGCACTTCATCTTTGCAGGAGGAGGAAATATTTGAAGAATGCATCTAGTAACATCATACTGCAAATCTTTATTCAAAACCCTTAGCTTTTATTTGGTAAATGGACGGGACTCCTAGATTTCCCTCCCTTTTCCAAATGCTATAAATAAGACAAATAATAAATCAATTTTGTGGTGGATACGGTATTTTCAAAAACACATTTCTAGTTCTTTTTTCCTTTACTGTTTGGCACTCTGCATTGTATGATTCTGATCCACTATGCTCATTTTGCAGTATGTATGCTAAACACTGGGTCCAAATATACAAAAAAATCCCCACCCTTTTCTGTTTTCTACTGTATGAACCAGGACATTTTGGCTCACAGGCCTGAACTGTGCACATGTATAGACTGATGGTCTGTAGCCTACAGCTGTCAGGTCTGAAATATGCTTCCTCTCATGGTCTGGCAAAATCCACATTTGTTGATCTTTTGACACAGTGATGGCTCATTTGTTTATTTAAGCTTCTGCCTGCGGAGGTGGCAGCAGAGTATGAATGCAGTTTATACCAGAGGGGGTTGTATGAAGAGCTGTCAAAAATGAATGTATTGATAGTACATGGATAGTACATAGTCAGTATGCACTAGGACAGTTCAGGCTAGGGTTGCGATGGACCCTTCCAGGATTTTGGTTGCTTTCTTCGTGATTATATATTCATAAGCCTTTGGGCTGCTTTGAAACTATCTTTTCTTGTTATATGTTATAGCCGTTTGGCTCCATTGAAACACATTTGAAGTATATAGCCCTTTGCTTGTTCAGAGGTTGTTCAGAGATGCTGCCTTAAGCCCTGCGAGGCGAATTGTGTGATGTTAACACTTCTACCTCTTACTTTGGTTTGTTGGTTTATTTTTGTATGTTTTTATTTGAATAAATTAGCCCTTGGTTTTGCTTTGAATTGAATTGAATATTGAGCCACGTGCTGTCTTCCTACTTAACCTCCAGGTTACAGCTGGAGATCTCCCGCTATTATACCTGATCTCCAGGCAATAGAGATCAGTTCTCCTGGAGAAAATGACTGCTTTGAAAGGTGGACTCTATGATATTAGACCCCATTGAAGTCTTTCCCCTCCCCAAACCTCACCCTCCTCAGGCTCCACCCCGAAAATTTCCCAACCCAGAGCTGGCAACCGTAGCTCAGGCTATTGGGAAGATGTCAGGAATGCTTCTGTCAATGTGCAGCTGTGTCTTGAAGTGCATCAGTATCTGAGTCTTTAGTTAAGCCAGGTCAACATCTCCCCAGTTAATCTGGGTTGATACAAAAGGTTACTGTAATAACTTCACAGCACCCGGTACCAAATCAGAACTTTATTAGAACATAAAAAGGCCTGGTAGGTTTGCTACCTTTAGGTTGGGAAATACCTGGAGATTTCTGTGGAAGAGCCTAAGGAAGCCGAAGTGTGGGGAGGGACTTCAATGCCATAGAGTCCTATTGTCAAAGTGGCCATTTTCTCCAGGTGAACTGATCTCTGTCGGCAATGTCAGGCCTTTGCCGCTAGCAGGGGTACAGGTTCTTGACATGAGCAGGCCAGCCTCTGGCTACACACCAAGTCCCTGGTTCCCATGCCCGTAAACTCTATGTACAGTTTCGCTCTTCCTTTCTCCCACAGCTGTGCTGATGTTTAGCCTGTCTGTCCTGGGAATACCTTATCTCGGGGATGCTTAGCCGTGTTTACCATCGTAGCCTGTAATGCTTTTAAACATGTAATCTGCCAATGTTTCACCATTACTAGCCTCACCTGCATGCAAGCAGTCAGTTCTTTTATCTGTCTTTTTGCTCCTAATAAAGTATTACTGCTTCAGGATTACCTGCCTGGATGAGTTTACTTATGGGATGCTAGGGACAGACGCCTGATCCTGACAGGCAGCTGTAATCATAGGAGTTATCCACCTAGAACGTGGACATTGGCTACCCTAAGGCCTGGTCTGGGCCCTGCTAAGCCATAACCAGCCACGGCCAGCAACCAACAACAACACATGTGAAACGTGAAAATAAAGCAAAGGCTTTTCCCGTAAGGAATCATGTTAAAATAACTATTCCATACAATAAGGGGACATACAACTGCCCATTATATAACAGTTACTATGGTCAGAAAATAAGCCCAAATAATGGCCAGAGGCTACAGTGCTGGATCTTAAAGTGGGCCATGCCATCTCACAAAAGGCAATCTATACATTTTATGGGGCATGGGGGGCATTTAGGATTTTAGGCATCCCATTCTCCCCACTTGCAGTGGCTCCTAACAGCTGGTGGCAGAGAATTGCTTTGTATTGCTTAGCCCACTCTGAAGATAAAATCCCAGAGCCTGGATCTCTCCCCCATGCCTATAAAAAGTGGCATGCAGGAAAGAAAAAATTAAAGGAGTTGGCTGATGGCCATCAGGCAGAAGATGTCTCACTGAATGTATGCCTCAGATCTGGGGATTGTCTGCACATATAATAAATACACTTATACAAATAACATTTCCAGGAGCACTATTTTTATGCCTTTTTTATTTTGAATGTAGGGGGCATTCATTGATAATGCTGCATATTTGGTGGGCGTTACTGGAATAAAGGTTAGGAACCACTGAGCAAATGCATACATAAATAGGGTTGCCAAACTCCAGGTACTAGCTGGAGATCTCCTGCTATTACAATTGATTGCCAGCTGAGAGATCAGTTCACCTGGAGAAAATGGCTGCTTTGGCAATTGGACTCTATAGAGTTGAAGTCCCTCCCCAAACCCCGCCCTCCTCAAGCAAATTGGGCCCCGGCAACCCTATAAAGTTCAGCAGCACTACAACCAATGTAAATCCAGAACAAGGTTCTGCACACTTGGAACAAAGGGCTCTGTATACTTGGAGAGTTACACACTGATTCTTGGAAGGGGCTCACAGCACCAGTATAAACCCTTGCTTTTGAATGATAGCGTCAAGGAAGGCCAGATCAGTCCATTTCTGACTAATGGTTTTGTTTCTGCCATGCATCCTTCTGTACGCAGCCATACGCTGTTCCCTTATCTAATGTTTATTTTGAAATGCAAACCTGCTTTCCAGCTAAGCAAAAATGAAATAAGAGGGCCACACAGGCTAAGCAAGACAAAGCAGGAAAGATTGAGAACCGTAGGAATGATATCCACTGGTCAATGGAGACATGACTGCCCTCCGCAGAGCTCCTCTTCTCATTGGAATGACAGTTCCATTGAATGGATGAGAACAACATTAAATAATTCCCCAGTCATGCTTGCAATATAGAGCTACTTGTGCTAGCTAACACTGACATCTAGTGATTGCTCCCATAATGTAGAAACTGTTCATTTTCCTGGGTGTCATGCATTTGTTCCCAGTGTCCTGGTCTGTGTCATGTTTCTGGATTCCAAAATAGAGACCAGAAGAATGATGAGTGGCTTAAACAGTTTAAGGAGCAACTCCAACAGGTTCAAGCAAGCACTCTCAACTAACTGAATTGCCTACTGGAACAGGTGGCCTTAGGGAAGGTCTTCAAATTAACACACTGACTAGACTAACATAAGGGAATATCTTGAAAGTAGAAGGACTATCACAACAGTCAGACACTGAGCATCTTTAAGATTAAAGAGGCCTGGTAATAAACAGTGTTGCTGTAAAAGGCGGTGTGGCATTCTGTTGTTAGTAATTTTCTGATCCGATTTGTTTGAAAAACCCAAAGTGTGTTCATTCATCCTCTTTTAAATACTTCATTTACTCGAAAGGAAGGCAACCCTGAATGTAAGATGACGAGGGCTGCAAGGTCCCCCCTCTCCTCCAGTGGGACGTTTTGGGCAGAGCTGAGTGGATCGCGCATGTGCGCCGATGCGCCAGCGCACACATGCGTCACTTCCGGTTTACAACCGGAAGTGCAGCCTTGCGAGAGGCCTTGTACCACTCAAATTCCCAGTTTGAGTGGTAAATGGCTGCTTGTGATGCGTTTACACCCAGAAGTGCCACATCACAAGCAGCCCTTTACCACTCAAACTCCCGTTTGAGTCGTATAAGGCCCCTCTCGAGGCAGCACTTCCAGTTGTAAACTGAAAGTGACGTGCCGCAGCGTGTATGCATGCATGCACATTTGCCCGCCGACCTTCAGCTGGTTGGCGGACAGAGGGTGATTTGCTGGGGGTTTGCCCTTTACCACCGGGCACCTGGCAACCATAAAGATGACCCCCCGCAAAAAAAGAATATACAACAAATATTATTATTGGACATAACTGTAACATATAAGTGAATGTAAGACTGTATACGGAAGTGACCGTATCGCGCCAGGAGTGCATGCGCTCACAAGACCACTCTCCCCTTCCTCCTCCTGCCCACCGGCCATCAGCTAGCAAGTGGGCAGCCCGGTTGATTGGCAGGTGACTGCCTGCCACAATCGGGCAGTTGGGAACCCTAATATAAGATGACCCCGCCCCCCGTGGTGTAAGATGACCCTGCCCCCCATGGTGTGATGCAGAGAGAAGAAGAGCTGGACTGCAATGCAGAAAGACAATACAGGCCCCTACTTCAATCGGCTACCTGCACACATCTCTGTGCACACTGGACTGAAGGAGGTTAAGGGAATGCAGGGCTCCAATGAACAACGAAGGGCTCCATTGTGAACACTGTGCCCTCTTATGAGGAAGGATTGTGACCTATCATCACAGCAGATTTCTCAGCACATTAAACGTGTCCACCTGCCAAAATTCATTTCTCTTCTGGCATCACCCCCAGACTATATAACTAACGGGGAGTAGACAAGTCCCGTCACACTGTTGCAGAATGTGAAGTGTTGCTTCGTACAAAAGACTTTGGGATTATTTTCTTGTCCTGCAAGTTTCCAAAAAGCACAAGATCCTTTCCACCCCAAAGTAATCCTTTTGAAAACATTTCACAAAAGATAAAGTGAAATGTAAAGAAACACAGCAGAACAGGGGTGTGTCATTCACTGCACTCCACTACAGATACCTCTGTCTTCCTGCCTTTTTCTCTTTTCCAGTGCATTTTCTTATTACTACGATTTTATTATCTTCTTCTTCTCTCTTCGGGGGGAAGAAATCCTTCCCATCATCCAGTGCTGCCCCATTTCTCTCCTTGCTTTTGTATTTGGTTTTTTTTTTTTAAACCCACAACATTTCATGTGGACTATTCTTCTGTTCCTGAAGAAAGGCTCATTTGTTCACTTTGGGAGGTACCATCTGGTTTTAGTTTAGCTAGGGGTGTTGTATGGGGGGGGGGGAGAGGCTTTCAATCCGGCAACACAAAAGAAGCCCACAGCAACAGAGCTGGGAAAAGTGTGTTTGCTCACACCGGTCCAAGCGTTTTATTTCAGCATAATCCAAAACACCTGCCGCAGGGCTTGCACCTGGGCAGAGGGCACTTCGGCAGATCGACCTCCAGATACCGCCTCCGTTTGACAGGAAACGTTTGCTCTCTAGTGGCACAAGGGAGCAAGTGCCATAAATCCGATGACACGGCTTCGTTGGGCTGCAGTGAAGTGCTTTTGAAAAAGAGAAAAGAACAAAACGCTATTGATAGCTCAACCATGCAAAGATAACACTCAGATCTACACAGGGGCACTTCACAGACTCTACGTTTTACATCGAACACCTTCTCCAAATGAAATAGTGGGAAACCTGCATGGCAATTTCCATGCATTTGTTACTTTACTAAAATATGAGCTAGGCATACTGAACACGGCTTCCCAGAAAGCATATTGTAATGCCTGCATTTGCACAGTCGTTCATGTGGTGTAGTGGTCAGATTGTTAAATTAGAACCGGGGAGACCCTGCTTCTAAGTCCCACTCAGCTATGAAGCTTGTGTGTTAGGTTTAGCCAGTCAAGCTGCCTCCCAACCTAAGCTACATGACCAGTTACTTGTGAGGATATCATGGCGAAAGAAAGCTATCTATAGAGTCCCCATCGCACACTTTGATTAATACTGATTTTCAGTGCATGCAACAAAGCTCAATGGAAGGAAGTGTTCAGTATAGGGTTGCCAGGTCCCTCTTCATCACTGGCAGTAGGTTTTTGGGGCGGATCCTGAGGAGGGCAGGGTTTGGGGAGGGGAGGGACTTCAATGCCATAGACTCCAATTTCCAAAGCGGCCATTTTCTCCAGGGGAACTGATCTCTATCGGCTGGAAATCAGTTGAAATAGCAGCAACTCTCCAGCTACTACCTGGAGGTTGGCAACCCCATCACAGGGGGAGGTTTGGTTAATCGCTCTCTCTCTCTCAGCTACATCACAGGGTTGTTGTGAGGATAAGATGGAAAAGAGGAGGACCATACACATATCTCTGAACTCATTAGAGGAAGGTTAGTGCAGAAACATAGAGTTAGAAGGGACTTCCAAGGTCATCTAGTAGAACCCCCTGCAGGCCTGCACAATGCAGTACAATCCAAAAGTACCTCCCCCCCCACGCACACCCCCAATGACTCCTGCTCTATGCCCAGAGGAAAAAAACCTCCAGGATCTCTGGCCAGTCTGGCCTGGAGGAAAATTCTTTCCTGACCCCAAAATGGTGATTGGTATTACACTGGGCATGTAAGAAAGGGGCACAAGATCCAAGCACTGACACATCCTTTCCTGCCCTCCCTCTCATGATCTGCCCAAGTTCACAGAATCAGCCTTGCTGTCAGATGGCCATCTAGCCTCTGCTTAAAAACCTCCAGTGAAGGAGAGCCCACCACCTCCTGGGGAAGCCTGTTCCACTGAGGAACCACACTAACTGTCAGGAATAGTACCAGTATGCAAAAAAAATCTACCTGTGGGTATCATGCCATTTCCAACTTTAAAATGTTTTTCATGCAGGAAATCCTGATCAGTTCTTATGCTTATTGGTCTTGGACTGTATTAAATAAATTTATTATCATTATTATTATTATTATTATTACTATTATTGAAATCCTGATAAATTATTATGTTTATTGGTCTTGGACTGTATTAAATAAATTCATCATCATCATCATCATCATTAGTAGTAGTAGTAGTAGTAGTAGTAGTAGTTCTTATGTATGTGGAACAACTAGGGATGAGTGTGTTAACTTTGTCTGAAGCCCTATTGATCAGTTGATATGAGAGATAGGTGCTGGAGAATCCTAGATGCGCCTCTATTGCCCCCAAATAGTGGGGAGAAGAGAGGGAAGGGCTGAATCCATCCGCCTTTCCAAACCCCCAACTGGGAGGGTTTCCAACATCTCATCTAGTTCTGCCTTACAGAATATATGCAGCGGTATGTATAAAGGATGAGGAATGCAACTCTTCTGCAGCATGCAATTTGACAGGGTATTCCATTTGTGTGTGAACACACAGAGAAAGGAGGAAATACCACACACATTGAAGTATGTGATTTCTTCCCTCAGTCTGGAATGTAGCCATCAGTCACCTTAGACCAGCTGTTCATATCTCATGGGGTTTTTTCTCCTCCCGTCACTTGTTTCTTCCTGCCGCTACTTGCAGAAAATACGGGGAGGATTGCATGTCTTTGGGGAAAGTGAATGTATTGGTATGTTCCGATGAAAGACTGCCTCTTTGTCAGGCAGGTGGCCAGAAAATAGGCCACTTCTGTTCAAACACCTGAGGACAAACTTGTAGGAAATCAAATATGAATTCCTGCTAACAGTAAATGTAGCGAAAGGTTCTCCTCGCATATACAGTTGCATCAAGCATGTGGTAGCTTTGCTTTGATCCCTCCACCTCCTGATACCAAAGGGACAGTTTTTATGAATAGTCATCCTCCTTAGTAGGGCTGCCAGGCCCCCTGCTATGGCAGGAGGTGTTCCACCGGCAGCTTTAGTTGCTTGCCACCACTCCAAGCAGTGGGGGATTTTTTTTTTTAAAGAACAACATGCAGAGGGTCCCAGGTTCAATCCCCAGCATCTCCAGTTAGAGGGACTAGGCAAGTAGGTGATGTGAAAGACCTCCACCTGAGACCCCAGAGAGCCGCTGCTGGTCTGAGTAGACAATACTGACTTTGATGGACCAGGAGTCAGATTCAGTATGAGGTGGCTTCACGTGTGTCTGTGCCACTGTGTCACTGCATTTAGAAATCCCTGCTTTTATCACAGAGTTTCTGAAAATCCCTAGAGATAGCCTAGTAGTGGTGCAGATGATATCACAGTCCTCCCAGGTCCCCGCCAACAACACTCCTGCCAGTGGCCAGGCAGGGCACGCAATTCTGCTCCTTAGTATTGCCTCCTGGCGCCTCAACTGCCTTTTCCCCAGTACTTTCAGGACTCAGTGATGGGACTGTGTTTTTGGAGCACAGGAAGTGCATCTAGGATTCTCCTGTACCTGTCAAGTGCAGCGCAGTCTGCACCAAGGGACGTGGTGTGCCCTTACTACTCTCTCAGGATGACCTCACAGCCTATATAGCGGGGATGGGGATCAATGTTGCAAGGAGCCTCCTCATTGCAAGGGGCACAGAGTGACAGAGGGATCCATATGGTGGCTGAAATTTTCAGGGCACAATTCAGAACCTCTCATCACACTTTAATGTTCCCTGGTTCACCATCTGGGAATCAATTGCTTAGACAATAGAAATTGCCTTCAGCGATCCTCCATGGCAGATTCCTGAAAACACCTTACGCTGAAAGAGTCTGCAGATGTGGTGAAGGATGTCCCTATCTCATATTCTTTTCGACTGCCATCTTTATGATTCCCCAAGAGGAAACCTCATAAAATCTATAGTTTTGAACTTCTCCTCAAATAATACGAAAATACTTTACAAACTATTAGCTGATAAGGATCCTGAGATAACCGAAAATGTGGCAAAATTTCTGACGATAGTAGTCAATGGGAATCTAGTCAAAAGTAGAATCACAACATTAAGGAATGATTTATATTAATTTTATTTTATCCTTTTATATACTGCAGATTGTACTATGCCAATAAAGGTATTTGAAATTTGACCCTGAGGATGCAGATTCACCTGTTTAGGTGAAAATGTGTGGATCCTGATCCCTACTGTTGCCTTTGCCTAAGATGAGCTTTAGGGCAGGAGAGAGGATTAATGAACAATGGAATGAATGGGTGAGCTGTATCCTGCAGCCACTTCATACGCAGCCACCCCTTGTCGGTAGCGAATGTCAAATGAAAAGCAGCTGCCTGGATATGTTCAGATATTCAGAGAGTTTGCCAAAAACTCCCATTGCGGGTGGCTTATTTTAAAACAAAGAATCCTTGGGAGGTCCATTTTCCAAAAATAATGAAATCAGATTGGGGTAAAGATTGCTGCTAGTAACCAGAGAATCCCCCTCCCCTTCTATCTTCAGCTCCCATAAAAAATACAAATAGTCATGACACATTTATGCCAGCCAATGTATACATACTATTTTTCATACCAAGAGGCCACATGTAGGGGTTTCCCCCCCTATCAATGCATTAATGCCTTCTGAAGCTGCAGTCCCCCACAAGGTTACTAGCAGCCTGGCACGTTTCTCCACCAAACTGCATCCAACTATATTACAATTACTATAGAACCAACCAGGAACAATTCAGCCTGCAAATTATTCTGAGATTATGAGCATACCACTTTTAATAATATTTTTAGGCTAAAAATAGTAGTACTGTGGCAACAGAAAGTTTATTTTTAGGGTCACCAACATTTCAAAGGCTGTGTTAATAGGCATGAATTAAAAGGGAGTGCAGGAGAACATGTGCCGTCATGGAATAGCAGAAGACGAAGGAAGAGAACAGCAGCACTGTGGCAATTGCTGCCCCAAAGCCTCCATTTTTAGTTTCTTCTTTCCTTCTGTGTTGAGGTCTGGATCATTTTCTTTTCTTTCTGTGGTTTTTTATGCATGGGTTGGATCTCCCTGCTTGGACCTGGGTTCCATCGCACACTAAAGTAACCCGGGTTGGGGGAAACTGTCTGCATTGGCTTGAATGATCAGGGGCGAAACTGCGTGCTAATCAAATCATGAATACAGAAAAACAGTCTCCCAAGCTCAAACCAAGTCCCACCCCATTAAATGCTGCTCTGTAATTGGCTTCCTTCGCAGTGCTCCCTGTGAGAGAAGATTTCCTTTCCCCCTCAAACCCAACTGCTGCATAAAAAAGCATTTTAAGAACAAAAAACAAAAAAGGAGCAATCTGAAAGGGGGGAGAAATTCAAGCCTTATTTTTAAAAAGCCTTAATTTTGCTCAGAAAGAGCTCCGAGGTAGCAGGAAGCACTTGAATCCCCGCCTCTTTACATACTGCTTTGTGATTGTCTGTGAGAGAAGCCAATCTTCTGTTTTCCCCGTTTAACCATCAGCATGCTGCTTTGAGGAGGGGGTTGGAAAAGGGTGGGGTGTGATGGCGCAGGGAAGCTCAACCCGAGCACAGAGTATGCTTGCTCTGTGACTCCGGAATGAGCCAGGATGAATGGTTTAACTTGGGCCAGAAGAGGAATGGGAAAAGCCGGGTTCAAAACAGTGGCTGTTACCACACTAGGTATTCCCAGCGATGTATTAAGAGTTTGAAAATGTTATAAAAAACATCGCTTTAAAAGGGTTTTTGGATGCCATGGCTAAAAAATGGTCGGAAGACATCTTCACAGCTAAAGGGGCCAAACAAAGTGCAAACAGTATTTTTTATAACAGTTTCAAACTCTTAATACATTGCTGGGAATACCTAGTGCGGTAACAGCCAGTGTTGAGCTTCCAAGGAATGAGATATTGTGCATACCAAAAAAATTGATCCTGACTGAAATGGGGAATAAAGGAGGTTAAAGCATCCATGCACCTGTGTCTGTCTAAAGCAGTAAACAAGTTTTAGCCCATTACACCGAAGGCAGGTGTATTACCCATGGTTCGGTAAAGAAATGATTCCCACAGACAAGTGTTGGGGAAAACAAAGTACGCAGTTTTATTAAACAAAAAATACACGCTTTTACCCAAGCTAAGTAATCTTTCAACAAAAATAACCTTTTATCCAGGCTGAGTCTGAAATAAGGATGGGAAGTTGTCTCCTGGGAGGCAAGCAAGCCGCTTCTTCTCTGGCAGCCATCCTGGTTCTCCAGAAGCCCTTCTCCTGGCTGGCTCCTTATCTGAAGCCCTCCCCTTCTTTTAACAGAGAGTGAAAACTAACCTTTTCCCCCATCACCAGGTGCTCATCATTTACAGTGCTGTGTGAAAGTTAACTCCCTAATGACCTGAGATTGCTCTCACATGGGGAAGGGCTGCATTGATCACCATCTACCTCCTCATAATACAATGGTCTTCCGCAGTTTCCACTACAGCAGGAGAGCCAGCAGAAGGAGTGTGACTGTGGTGAATTTCTTCACGCTTACAGAAAGAAGCCTTGCCTTGCCCATCAGACCTCGGCTCACAACCATTAATCAGAGTGTTTTGGGGCCACAAAAGGATCCTTCTGCATTAGCATTCTGCCGAAGAGAAAACAGTCCCTGCACCTGAATTCTCCACAAATATGTCCTGATAAAGTAACTGGGCCTCTTTGAAATGGTTGCCAAAACTTTGGTTCAGTGAAGTAATCAGCACCAGACACACTTCCCTCCTTTTGAAGACTTCTGTTTCTTTATTTGCAAACATTCCCAGGAAGTTGCCCACCTGAGCCTCTCTTTAGCCAAGCAGGTGGCATACCAGAATCCTAACCTGCCCCCTCCCCATTTTCCAAGGTTGAAAAGAAGAAATATATATTTTGTGGTTGAAACTTGACCACTTGCCCTATAACTGAAGCCAGAATCTATCCTTAAAGTTCATTTCAGTAGCCCCAAATCATGCTTACTTGTGTAGCTGTTTAAGACCCCATCTTTCACAATATATTGTGGTTCTTGCCATTGCATGTGGATTATTTGGGGTTACAGGCTGCCCAGATGCCTGGACCCCTTTCTTGGGAGCAGCATCCCTTCCTGAACCTGCAAGAAATGTAGCTATAACCATTCTCTACCCTCTTGCTCTACGCCTTTGGCAGGTCTTTTAAGCGCAGTGGTTTGCCATGTAATAACTATGATCTTTTTTTGTTTTAAGGAACTGGCGCTTTCACTGATTAGTGAAACATTTATTTTTTCTTAGCCATGAAAACCAATGTATTATCTGGCCTAAAACTATGCTAGCTATTTGAACTAGTATTGCTTCTTATACTGTTTAGTTGTTTTTTTGTCGTATCTTGTGCTAATAGAAGGAGGGGAAGGCAGGACTGGGTCCCAAGGGTACCTAAAGGGCAGGCAGGGCGAAAGACTGTTAGTACTAGCCTCTTTGGGGGTAAAGGCTGCCTCAGGAGACTTCCTTGTGAGTAAAACCTACTCACGTGTAGGCCAAGAGTGACGGAGAGTTGGTATGCAAGGAGGAAATGGAATAATAGGCTAAAGCAGGAAGAAGAGACAGGTGAGAACCAGCTGGCCAGAAAGGCCTGAATGGACTAAAAGGGAGAGGGACAGGCTCTCCCATGGACCAGGGAGTTGGCATTCCTGGCAGAAGACCAGCAGGTTCCCCTCTTGGGACCTATATGCCTCACTACCTGTCCCTGTAGTAAGGGTCCAATGGCTAGGGGCAGTAAGTAAGTCCTTTAGGGAGCAGGACCAGAGCTAGGATTGCTAGCCCAAGGCTGGTAACTGGCAAAGACTCACAGGATTGGGGGAGGGGGGCTTGCCAGTGATGTTAACACCATGATGGTGATGCTCTAGCATTTGTCCAAAACTCTGTGGTTTAACTAGGTTGTGCCAGAAGTACATAAAGGTGTCTGGATGATGATTGTCACCCCCACCCCTATTTCTCACCACCATCTAGGGTTGCCAACTGCCAGGTAGTAGCAGGAGATCTCCTGCTAATTCAACTGATCTCCAGCCGATAGAGATCAGACCACCTGGAGAAAAATGGCCGCTTTGGCAATTGAACTCTATGGCATTGAAGTCCCTCCCCTCCCCAAACCCTGCTCTCCTCAGGCTCCGCCCCAAAAATCTCCCACTGGTGGCAAAGAGGGACCTGGCAACCCTACCACCACCCAGATGAGCAGTGGCCGGAAGGACTGGGGCGGGGGAAGGTGTCACACTGAATCTGGAGACCTGGCAAGTCTGACCAGATCCTTAACAGTCAGGTGGAGGCAGTAAGGGTGAGGTGGACCCCCAGGCTATAGTCAGGCAGGTGAACCAAGGAGTTATGTCAAACAAATTGTGCAATAAACGACAGCATTAATGGTTCTCCTGGTGTCTGCCTTTTATTGGAGAGATGGGAAATGATGAAAGGCCTAGGTGAAAAAGGAGTCCCTGACCCAGGGGGCTTCACACTCTTATAAACAGTAACGTATCATGACGAATGGAGTGACTAAAGTTTTAGAAATGGGTCCTAGCAGAATCTTTGAAAAGGTAAAGGTCCCCTGTGCAAGCACCGGGTCATTCCTGACCCATGGGGTGACGTCACATCCCGACGTTTACTAGGCAGACTTTGTTTGCGGGGTGGTTTGCCAGCGCCTTCCCCAGTCATCTTCCCTTTACCCTCAGCAAGCTGGGTCCTCATTTTACCGACCTCGGAAGGATGGAAGGCTGAGTCAACCTTGAGTCGGCTACCCGAAACCAACTTCCGTCGGGATTGAACTCAGGTCGTGAGCAGAGCTTGGACTACAGTACTGCAGTTTACCACTCTGCGCCACAGGGCTCCTATTAGCAGGAAGTTAATGTTCTTGATTGTAATCCTGCACTTGCTTGGGCTACTTAAAATTATACCTCTTGACTCCACTGGAATTTGTTTTTTTATTATTATTTTGAGATATTTGTATCCTGCTTTTCTCCCCAATGGGGACCCAAAGTGGCATACAACTTCACACTCCTGTCCTCCTTCTTTATCCTTACGACAACAATCCTGGGAGGCAGGTTAGGCTACTCAGCCTAGGTCATTTAGTGAGCTCCCATGGCAAAGTGGGGGTTTCTATTAAAGACACCACATAGAAATTGCTGCAATTGTTTGTGGAGCTACAATGACACAATTTCCAAAAGCAAATGACATGCATACAGTATGATGAGCATACAAAAGCACAGCAAATCGTATGGATTTCAGGAGAGCTTTTTCAAAAGGGCTGCCTGTTTCCTCACGCCTTACAGTAAACATCGTATTTTATCTTGGCTCCCAGTTTCGTTCTGGATAAACACTCTTCAAACCTTCCGTCCATTTCTTTGTTCTGGGATTCTGAGAACATGCTTTTCCAATCGCCAACCGATCCTGTAGATGTTTAAAAATATATATTCGTCAAGAGGACATTTGATTAAGTAGGGATATCTGTCCTTTGAATTCTGCAGGTAATGATCAAGGGAGCCAATCTGCATATCGAGAGGAGAACCTGAACAGAGTGTTTCCCATTTGAATATTGCATAGCTATTCCACCAGATTGATTTTGCAGCTATGAAGTTATACACCATTCATCATTCATAACAAAGAAAACTCTCTCATAACTCTGATTAACTATAAAATTATAATATTTTCTAAAGTAGGTGTTATGCTTATTCTCATTTTGTGATCTTTGTTTTGGCCGTTAGTTATGGGAATCTTGTTTTGCAGGAATATTTGAGAGACTGGAAACATGGCAGTCTGGCTCTCCAGGGACAAACTTCACATTAATATTTTCAATGTGTCATCCTGGGATTCCTCAACCTGACTTCAAATCACCCCCCTACATATCAGCTGCAGGCTCCCTGCTGGGAACTCATTTCTTAAGCAACTCAGGCTATCCCACAGATGATGCTGGCAGTATCCCTACTCCTTTCAGGCTAGGGTTGCCAGCCTCCAGGTACTAGCTGGAGATCTCCTGCTATTACAAGTGATCTCCAGCCGATAGTGATCAGTTCACCTGGAGAAAATGGCCGATTTGGCAATTGAACTCTATGGCATTGAAGTCCCTCCCCTCCCCAACCCCACCCTCCTCAGGCTCCACCCCAAAAACCTCCCACCGGTGGCGAAGAGGGACCTGGCAACCCTATTTCAGGCCAGAGGAGAGGCCCTTTAAGGTTGCAGAGGAGGTAGAGTTGCACAAAGGTAAAGCCTGGGCCAGGAATAGAGTTGCCACGTCCTTCTTTGCCTCCAGCGGGGGGTTCTGGGAGTGGAGCCTGAGGAGGATGGGGTTTGGAAAGGGGAGGGACTTCAATGCCCTAGAGTCCAATTGCCAAAGCGGCCATGTTCTCCAGGTGAACTGATCTCTATCAGCTGGAGATCACTTGTAATAGTAGGAGATCTCCAGCTAGTACCTGGAGGTTGGCAACCCTAGCCAGGAATCCAGTCACCTCTGTCACACCCAGCAGGACCACACCCCTTTTCATGGGGCTTTAAATGAGCCCAGAGTTTCCCTGCCTACTGGAAATCCTTTAAAACACAGGAAGCAGAGTTGCTGAGGAGAATGGGCCAGACATCTACCTTACAGTCAGAGGAGAGGAGAGGAACAAGGGACAGAGGGTCTTGGTTGAGATAGAACCCCCTCCTCACCCAAATGACCGAGGCTTTGTCTGTGGCCTGCCAAGAGAGGGTGTAGGAGAGTATAGTGGCCACTTAGGAAAATGGGTGAATTTCTTTCCCCATAAAGATGTACCTTTGCGGAACAAGATGTCACCAAACGTTCCATGGGTTTCTGAGGCTTTCTCTTTCATAGCGGTGAAGGTGCTCTTCTCTACCACACTTTGAATCTCTTCTTCACTCAGAGAAAATCCAAGGAACTGGGCTATTTCTTTCAATCCCACATTCGGATTCTGTACGTCAAAACAAAAGACAGTATGTTAAGCGTATGTGTATTATACCTGGGGGACAACAATATTGCATCTGTTATATTACCATTAAAGTTTTAACTGGGTGCCAGTCCCGCTTCCTTTTGGCTTTGCAAATTTGCCCATACCAACCAACCAAATGTAGATTCAACCATCAGTCTTGCTTCTCTTTCCATATTCCATTGGTAGGGTTGCCAACCTCCAGGTAATTGCTATTACGACTGATCTCCTAAATTAGGCTGCACTCCAGTTTCAGCTGCCTCTGCCTAGAAAATCACAACTCTCCTTCTGGAAACTCTCCATTTCACCCTAAGAATTGGTGCTGATTCCTAACAACATTATAGTGCCAAAGAACGATGTTTAAAACACTGTTACCTGCAGCAAACAGTGCTTTTTGTGTTGGCCTTATAATATCTTGTTTAAAAAAAAAAACACAGGGTGGGCAATAACATCAGCTTTTGATATACTGCATGGAAGAAGCAGGTAACCAGGCAGGAATTTGCAGTTAACAGGAAGTTCCAACTGAAAATGTGCAAAACAGAAATGTTCAGGAAGGCATTTCTGTAAAGGGATTAGAACTGTTTCATAACAGAACTCAGGAGGTTGCTTTTGTAAGCAAATAGGATTATAGTTTATTGCAATGTTTATTGCATGTGTCACCTTGCTTTTACTGCACTGTCTTCTGCTTTTGTAACCAAATCTCTGCATTATAGTATGACATGCCTTGAACAAGTTCTTCTTCTTCTCCTTCTCTTTCTCCTCCTCCTCCTCCTCATTTTTTCCAGTTATGTAAACTTAGTTCTACTGCATTATTTTCTATATGTCTTATGCTGTCTGATGAATTATACAGAGTGAGATGGACAGACAGACAAAGACAGAGACAAAGTTGTACATATAACGATAAAATTATATATAATTATATATAATAATCCACCTTGGGTCTCAGTGAGAAAGATGGGCTATAAATGAAGTAAGTGAGTAAGTAAGCAAATAAATAAATAGTATGGCTTAAACATGCAAACTGTTTTAAAAGGATATCACATGGCAAATATGTATGCCTTTATCACAGATATGAAATGCACAAATAAAGAGCCTTTGTACATATGTTACTTCTTAGTATACTAAGAAACACCATATGAATTCCATACCACAGAACCTTACCTCCTTCAGTTCTTCATAACTGATGGCTATAATGTTTTCATCATCAGTATATTTGTCCCATTCTGCTACATAGTCAAAGTAGGAGCCCCAACCCACTGGAGAAAAATAAAAGGGATATAAATTGTATAATAACACAGAAGCTATAGCTTTAAAGACCAGCATTTTCAAATCACTCAATATTCTCAACAGTGTCCCTCAAGCACAAGTCAGCAGGTGGGGAGGGGAGAGGGGGAAAGAGAGGTGTGGGTCCGGGGGGTGGAAAGGAGCCGCCATTGCCGCTGCTGCTGGGGCTGGGCATTCAGAAACGCAATGGCAAACACCCGCGCCTGCAGTGCAAAAACCATTTAAATCAGGACAAAGTAGGATTGGGGAAACCAGCTTATGTCCCGGAAATGGGCGGGTTGAGCACGCGGTTGGGCAACGACCACGCGTGCTTACAGGGGACATTCACTATATTTTGTGGTAGAAACGGGGGACAAAATGCCCACGCGTTAACGCCCTATGATTCTATGATTCTGGCCAAAAAACAAAACAAAACACAAAAGCCTTCCCTGTGTCCAAGTAAGGCTGGAAGTGAGTAAAGTTTCCTGAGCCGTTGATCAGAAACTGGCCCTACAGTCAACTTTTTACTTCCCATCTTAATGCATCTGCAATGGGTAGGGTTGCCAAACTCCAGGTACTAGCTGAAGATCTTGATATGGTAAAATGGTTCGTGGAGGAGAAGGAGACCCAAAACCGTTGTTTACAAGAAAACAGTTATTTATTTGGAGCAGCTGCTACCCAGAGCACTAGCGAGTAAAAATCTCTGAGCCCCGATTGTACTGAGGAAGGAATATTTATCCAAATTCAAGATATGACAACCCATCAACATTCAGGGTAACGCTGATAGCGCTCCAGACATCGAGGCGGCAATAGAAAAACAGTTTCACCCAGTTCTTGTTATGGTTTACTGTAACCCTCCATGACTCTTGCCCCAATTCCTTAGCACTCAGACCTACAGAGATATTCTGCCCAGCAACAAGCGATTCCCTGGCTGCCCTAATACATTTCAATACATCTTACAGAAAGGAAAGAGATTATTGCAAATTGCTAAATCAGTGGAGCTTCCATAGTCAGGGGAAGTCTACCTGCTGTCACAATCTCCTCCTATCACAACTGATCTCCAGCCGATGGAGATCAATTCACCTGGAGAAAATGGCAGCTTTGGCCATTGGATTCTAGGGCACTGAAGCCCCTCCCCTCTCCAAACCCCGCCCTCCTCAGGCTCCACCCCAAAAACCTCCCACCGGTTGTGAAGATGGACCTGGCAACCCTAGCAATGGGGCAGCAACAAACATTTTCAACAGCTGCTTGAGTTGTTTGATGATGAGCTAAAACAGAACAAGTTACCAAGTTTCAAAAGTCAGAATCAAAAACTTTAAATCTAGTCTCGAACAACACGGCAAGCAGTGCAGTTCATGAAAGATTCCAGCAGCTGACACATGTTCCCAGCCACTAGCACCCAACAAAAGTCTTGGCGTCCCATTCTGGATGAACTGAAATTTTTGCACTATCTTTGAGGGCATCCCCAAATAAGTTAAGTATAGAAGTTGTCACATGGCCAAGGCTTAAGTCTCTAGGAAAGAGTGTAGCTGGCATGTCAGCCAAATCTGATAGAATACACTCTGTTGTAGCCACGGTCACTGCCTAGAGGCCCTGGCCTAGACAAAAAGAAAGGGGGGGGACCCCAGATCTAGGTACAAGAGATTTCCCAAATGGCAAACTTGCCTCTATATTATATTATTAATAATCACTGCAAAGTAGACAAGATACCTTTGCCATCCATAAAACTGGTAAAATAATCATCCCATCCAGAAGGAGGAAAAAACCCCACTTTGTTTTTAAAATGAAAATAAGATACCAGCGTGTCTTTGGGGTTTCGAATCAGCACCAGTATCTGGAAGATTAAGAAACACAACCATGCAGTTACAATTTTGTATCACATAATTATTTCATAGTATAGCTTATTGAGCACATCGCTAAGGATAAATTGGTGTCAACCAAGATCCTCCTTTCAGTTGCCTTTTTAAGGCCCCAAATGACTACCAAAAATATATTGTTGGCAGGTTGACTAGTAACATTGTTTTGGCTATGAACTTGATCTGACTCTTTGGAAAGCTATATTACACAGCCTAGGCCTGAGCAGACGGGGACCGTGTGATGAACAGTTGAAACACCTAAGTTGCATTGGGTCCTTGATAGAATCATCTTTGGTTGTGCATAAGACTCATGTTCACTTACCTTGGCTTTATTTTTAAAAACTGATGTAGGTAGTAAATGAGGAGACAGATGAGTAATGATGATTCTTCTGGAAGGTAATTTCTTCATCCTCTGTAATGAAAGAGGAAACAAGCACAAGTCAAGGTGGTGTTTAGTAAACTCCCACATCTTACCTACACCTTATTTAAACCATATACAACAGAAGCATTTATTTTTACATGATCCCATATCTGATTACATGCTCTTCACAGACATTGCATATGCATTGTGAACACTGTCTTCAAATGTAAACACAACCTCTATGTTATGCCAATTAGAGAGGTCTCCCTTTATTGGGGGAAATTAGCTAGGAGACTGGTAGAGCTTTGCAAGAGGTTGGCTTCGGGAATCTTTAGACCTATTTTTATGTGGATGAGTGCATCAGTGAAAACGGTTCTCAATAAAGAAGCTTTTATAGATTTTAAGGGTTTTATTAAAAATAATCAAATTTGTATACACACTCACAGTGAAACACACAAATCCTGATACATACCAGAACTAGGGCTAGGGACTATATAGGCATATGCCCTCCCTGCAGACAAACACCCTAATTAGAATTGACTGATACATCCTTCAAGAAGCCATTATGTGGAATTCTGAACACAAGTGAGAAGTCCAAGCAGATTGCAATTAAATATGAAGCACAGTAACATGTGATGAATATCCCATTGACCTCTACTGGCCCTTTACCTGATCCATCAGGGCTGCGTGGAAGAACATCGCACATGCAGAGGCGGACTGGAAAGCCAAAACAGTCCAGGAAGAGTTGAGTGGCCCATGTGGGGCATCTCTGCAAAGGCCACTCACTTCAGACCTGGCGTCGGAGAAGGCAGCAGGCAAGCCTAGGCCAGTCATCACCACTGCTGGTGAGTCTGTGCTGAACAGTCAGCTCGACTTGGTCCTGGCTGGTGAAGTCATGGAAGAAGGTGATGCTTGAGGTGACTCCTGACACCACTGGGGCTCAGCTCAAATTGTTCCTTCCTACTAGTGGCCCACAGGGAACTTTCCCAGTAATGTACAGGGCTAGTTCTTCACACAACACATAGTTAAATCATGGAACTCCCTGCCCCAGGATCTGGTGATGTTTGCCATCTTGGAAGGCTTTAATAGGGAAGTGGACATGTTCATGGAGGATAGGGCTATCCATGGCTACTAGTAAAAATGGATACTAGTCATGATGCATACCTATTCTCTCTGGGAATAGAGGAGCATGCCTATTATATTAGGTGCTGTGGAACACAGGCAGGATCATGCTGCTGCAGTTGTCTTGTTTGTGAGCTTCCTAGAGGCACCTGGTTGGCCGCTGTGTGAACAGATTGCTGGACTTCATGGACCTTGGTCTGATCCAGCATGGCTTTCCTTATGTTCTTATGTTCATCCCTGCTCATAGGTTATATGCAAACGTTTGCATGTCTGCAACATTTATCAGCAATATGTAGCAGGAAGTGAAATATGTTGCTCCTTACCTGGCACATTGGCTTTACGGTGCTTTTTTCTGCCAGGGGGAGTGCTCCACAAATCTCCAGAATTTTAGGATGTCATCCTTTGTTATATTAGAATTGGGAGAGCTCTCCTTTGTTTAATTAAATATGACACTGAGCTAGAAATTAGACTTCTAGAAATAGTAAACTTTATTTATAGAACAGTTCGGTTAGTAGGCCGTGGCTCGGTGGTAGAGCCTCTGCTTGGCATGCAGAAGGTCCCAGGTTCAATCCCCGGCATCTCCAGTTCAAGGGACTAGGCAAGGAGGTGATGTGAAAGACCTCGCCGGTCTGAGTAGACAATACTGACTTTGATGGACCAAAGATCTGATTCAGTATACGGCAGCCTCATGTGTGTATGTGTGGGCTAGTTATTACTATGAATGACATCAGCTTTGTTTCAGCTTGTAATCGTATCTGCCTCTGGAATCAAAATGAATAGCCCAAGTAACAAAATGGCTAAACCACTGGCAACAGCACCATCTGCCGACTGGCACTGAAGTTGCACGTTCAGACTACATTCTATGGCTATTCCCTGTCTGTAAGCTTCCAGTGCTAATGTACGCCAGGGCCAATGGTCGAAAGCACATTGGTTGTTTGCCCTCAGCCTCAAGTTCAAAGGGGGGCTCAGATTTAGATACTGTGCTAGGCCAGGTCGTCTCGGGTTACTGCCGGCTACCGGTCTTGAGAGCAGGCTGTTATCTCAGGGATGCAGGAATCCGGGGGAGTCCCGCCAGGAGCTGGAAACCAAGATAAAGTCGGCGTGCAGAGGGGAAGTCAAAAGTCCGGTCTAAGGGTCAGAAGTCCGTTTATCTAAGTCTAGGAGCGTCAGCAACAAAGTCAGAGATCCTTTTGCAGCAATTGCTTTCGCAACGTCTGTCTGTTCCAAGCCTGGGTTTAAGCTGTTTCTCTTTGCCTTAGTTCTCATCCTCAGACGACTCACAGTCTTGGAGCCGTCTCCTTAGAGCACTGGTTCCCAGCCAGGGGTCCGTGGACCCCCAGGGGTCCGCGAGAACTAAATTAAGGTCTGCGAAACAAAGTTATAAACCCATAATTAATTAATATTTTCAATTAAAAGTTCTCTATTATAAAATATATATATTCAAATATTATTCTAAGTTTAATGTTTCGCTAACAGTTCTGATTAAAGTTTATTTTCAAATTGTCGGAATTTTTATTTGGGGTCCCTGCACCGAACAAAAAAAGTCCTAGTGGTCCCTGGTCAAAAAAAGGTTGGGAACCACTGCCTTAGAGCCTGTAGACGCGCACTTCTCCTTTTACTTTGCAACTCCATTCTTCCTTTTTGCCTGTGCTGTTGTTGAGTGGCTTCAGGTGAGCTGGGTGGGTCCTGCTTCTGTGGAGTTACAGCTGCATCTGGTTGTGCCGAAGGAGGTGATTCTGTGTTTACTTCCAAATCCTCAGCAGGGCTGGTGTTTACTCCTACCTGTTGCCCTTCGCCCTGCCCTGCATTCTCAGCTGCCTGAGGTGCAATGCCCAATATTTCTCCCTGCTCAGGCTCTTCCTCTGATGATGCTTCGCCTGTTGAAGCCTGGGCCATGACAGATACTTGCTCATTTTTGGTATGTAATAAGTGTAACAACTTGTTTTTATGTGCATCTTTTCCATGTGCCAACATTTTAATTTTTCCTGTGGCCAGGGGCCTCAAAAACTGGAAATGGATTGGACCTCTCTGGACCTCTGAGAGGGCCCTGATGTGTACTGCTTTTATGATAAGAAGCAAGTCAGCAAAGGGAGGGGAAAGTGCACATAATGGATCCAAAGGGATCATCTTGAAGCAGCAGGAAGCAGCTGCTTTGAAATTTTACCCCACAGTCCCTAAAACCGTACTTTTCTTACAATATAGGAAATCAAATTCCCACTTCTTTTATTCTACAGTTTTGCTCATAATTCAAGGAAGATCACGAAACAACCCCATGTGCAAAAGCCAAATCTTATAGAAGGGAAGTATCACATGGTTCTTCTCATCCTTTCGGACAAGGCATTTCTAACATCAGTAACATTTGTGTCATGCTAACCTTGAATTTATCTGGATCTCCAAACTCAAGGCGCATAGCTACTTCCAATTCTTTTTCAAGATCCGTTATTTTTTTCATCTCTTCTTCTGTATATTTTGCTGCTGTATTTTCCAAGTTGTTTATGATGTGATCGAGCCAGTTAGTGCCTGAGAAATATGAAAAATGTGGAAAGTATGCACTTGGGGCTGGTGAACATGTCCCACCTGCATTTTATGATGCTTTAAAAAATGATAGCACATATCCTTCTTAGCAACATGATCCATGGCTTCCCCCTTGGACCTCTGCTGTTGTTTCCCACCATTTCAGTAACGGCACAGGTTGCTGTGCTTTTGAATCCTAAGACCTACTGAGCAGGGGTGGGGTGCTACTGACCATGGTAATGAAAGTACTACCACAGCAGCTTCTTCATTGGTGATGGAGACTAGTCACAGTTGCCCCAGGACAAGAAAATGGGCAAGTATGGGGCCGTGACTATGCAGGTCTCATGGGCACTTACTAGAGAGTACTTGTGGCGATGGCTTAAGTGATAAATGATACACTCAGTCTGCAACATTAAAGGTAAAGATAAAGGTCCCCTGTGCAAGCACCAGGTCATTCCTGACCCATGGGGTGACGTCACATCTCAACGTTTCCTAGGCAGACTTTGTTTGCTGGGTGGTTTGCCATTGCCTTCCCCAGTCATCTTCCCTTTACCCCCAGCAAGCTGGGTACTCATTTTACCGACCTCAGAACCATTAGGTTGTCTTTCAAAGTTTTTATACATTTTATGGCATTCACCTGAACCTTTGGGGGAGAAGGAAGGTACTTTCTTCTCCACTCCCTCAACAGTTCCTTGCCATTTGGTGAAATTCATGGGAGTTTGTTTTTGGAAATGAATTATTTAGTTCTATGCAATACCATCTACCCCCCCCCCAAAGGTAATGACTAATATTATCGTAGTGTGATCCCTCTAGTGTGCAAGAAACTATCCTTCCACAAGGTGAAATAGACTAAAAATCGATGATGAAATAGACTCCCTTACAAATTGGTCTGATCGGAAACGGGAAGCACAAAAGATAGCTTAATATTGGGGACATATTATCACATGAGGAGGGCAATCGGAGGCAGACAAAAGTAATAACAAGTGACTTCCCCTACCCTTACATTGACTGGGTAAATGTGTGTTCGGGTTGAGAGAAAGACACAAAAGTCCTAAATACTACC
This sequence comes from Euleptes europaea, assembly GCF_029931775.1. Taxonomy (NCBI): domain Eukaryota; kingdom Metazoa; phylum Chordata; class Lepidosauria; order Squamata; family Sphaerodactylidae; genus Euleptes; species Euleptes europaea. Next base: position 21,758,587 of record NC_079318.1, on the reverse strand, counting down.
AATGATTATGCCCTGGAATATTTAGACAGACAAGAGGAAGGCAATCATGGACAGCAAAAATTCTTAAGGAGATGGACAATTCAGTAGTGATACTATATATAATTAAGGATGCAATTTCTCAATGGCATGCATTTTATATCTGCACAGCTTCTACGGGACATTGTGTCTGAGGAAAAGAGGGAGACTCACCAGTTTTAGGATATCCTGCCAGGATTATATCATCTGTCCTGGCTTCAAAGGATTCAAGAGCTTGGAGAGTGCCCGGGTTGCAAACTGCAGCAGGAAACAACACTCCCTTGTAGGAAAACATCATGTCTTCGGGGGGTATCCTGGCACCCTCAGCTAAAACCTTATTCAGAAATTCAACAGCAAGTTTCCCGTTCTTAGGCATTTTTGTGTCTCTTACAATAGGAATCAGATGCAGCCTCACCTTAAGCTATGATCTTCCTGAACTGGTCAATATCTATATAAAGGTCTTATGCTGGCCAATGGCCGTAACAATAAATGTAAAAATGTAATGTATATAAAAGTCATTCAGAAGATACTAAATCTAAAAGCTGTGTGTGCAGGGAGGCACCGAGGGAGAAAAGTTATTATATAACTGAAATAAACTGAACTAACTGAACTAAAATAAACCTAGCCTTGGCTTTCCTCGCTGCAGATTCACTGTGAACTGGCATTTGCTTAAATCTGGATTGCTGTGCTGTTTCTCTTGGAAGAAACAGTATTATGAAATGCTGACGCAGAGGTTATTTTTTTTTTTTAATAGGAAGTTAAACTTGACTGGAGTCAGAAAAAAAAAAAGATGAGGACAAAGAGACTTCTCATCAACTGTGGCAAAAGTTAATGAAATCCAATAACGGCCGAGGTGAAAAAGTGCAGTATGTGGAGGCACTAGGTGGGGTTCAGGGTTGCCAGCTCACATTTCCGATGGCAGGAGAAAAAAATGCCCATTAGGCCAACAGTGTGATATAACATCTGGTGAACACTCAGAAGTGATGTCAGCCCTCTCTGTTTATCACCAGAAATGCTAGCTTTTACCTTAGTGATTCCTAGAGAGATGTTGTGAGGTTCTCCAGCCAACCTCGGCAATCCCAAAAAGCCACTCGCTCAGACAGGTAGGTCTAAAGCAGGTAAACGTTTATTCAGGATCCGCAGATACAGCATGAGCAATCCACGGGTTCAAAGCTGCTAATGGCAAACCAAACTACAAAGCATAACTTTAAGCATGGAGTCATCCCAAGTGCAAAGCTGAGCGGCCTGGGAATTAAGAGATAACAGTGCCTGGTAAGAAGCAGGGAGCAAGCAAGCCATAATACTGACATTGCCTGCTAGAGACTCAAGGTCAGAGCAGGGGGGAAGGAAAGGAGGGGGAACAGCTTGAACAGTTCAGAGAAACAAAACCAAAGGATAACATATGAACAGGAATGGGCCTAACTGTTGGAAGGAATGGACTGTGCAATGTCGCTTAATGCAAGCACAGGCTCTACTAGGCAGGGCAGTAGAGAGTTAGTTAGTATAGGGGTAGATAGGACCTTTTTTCCTTTTAACCACTCCCACTACTGTCCCTTTGTTACCCAGAATGCTACTCTTAGGGGTTTTCCTCTTCCTTCCATTTCCTTCCTTCTCTCTCTCCTCTTTTGTCCACCATGAGGCCTGGACATGTGCTCTACAATCTCTCTCCATCTTAGCTTAGTTAGTTAGTTAGAAGCCTTTACTCTGTCTTTCCTGTCCAGTATGGAGTTCACCTACAATAAAGAACTTCTATTTCTTCTCTAAAATTATAAGCCTGAGTGTGAACTTATTCCTCAAGCAGCCAAACTATAGACTTCTGCTGTGCACAGACTCAGCTCTGCTTTCACTAACTCATGTTAAAAGCCTGTCTGGACATGACTCCAGACAGCACGACCATTTCAGAGAAACAAAACCATTAGTTACACTTGAACAGTACAACCACTAGATACACAAGAACAGGAATAAGCATGACCCTTGGCATGACTCTTGTGGCATGCCTCTTGACATAGATACACTCGAACAGCATGACTCCTGTGGCAGGACTCTTGGCATGCCTCTTGGCATGATTCTTGACAGATGTGATGTCACATCCTGGTTTTTCTGGAAGTGACCTCACATCATTGCCAACAGCTGCTCCTCATGTCCCCATCTTCCCAGTCTCTCACTGGTGGCCAGACCCTAGAAGGAACATGTACGGTTGCCAACTTTGACTTGGGGAATTCTTGAAGATTTGGGGCGTGCCTGGGGAAGGCAGAATTTCAGAAGGGGAAGGAACTAAGCAGGGATGTGATGCCATGGGGTTCACCTTCACAAGCTACCATTTCTTCCACGGAATCTGGTCTCTGTAGACTTGTAATTCTACAATTCTACAATTACAAGTCACCGATTCTCAACTTAATTTGCCGTTTCGTTTTGCCCGTGTACAGAAGACCGCACGTGCGCAATAAGAACCTAGAGGCCCCGCTCACCGCGCATTATCTTCAGGCCAAACATGCAGACCACGAAATGCAGTTTTTCGTGGCCTGGCAATATCAGTACAAATTACACCAACATCAGGACATTGACAAATTATTATCCCAACAAGAATGTAGATTCATATTTTTATTTGATACTCTGATGCCTAATGGTTTAAATACAGGGTTCGATCTATCCAGTTTCTTATAATCATACAGCATGTTTACTATTGTTGTGCTTGTTGTCTCTTTTCACACTTTGACTTGATGTAATGTAGGACACATGGCTATACTTGCTCTTACACAGAAATTAGCTTCACCTGTTATTAATGAGATGCGTTCCCTTTAAATGTGAGGCAATGCTTCTTGGGTTTAGATGACGCAGATTCGCCATCCACCATTACAAGGGAGCTATGAGCTTGTCCATTTAGGTATGCATTAATTTTATATATTCATTGAATTATATGTTATTAGATGCTAAAAAAAACTCCTTTACTTATTACTTATGAGCACTAATGCAATTTTACAGAACAAAAGTTCTGCGGATATTGTTATAGTGGACTGCCAATGATGACAAAGCGGTCTTGTGAAATAGGAGACTACCGGATACCTATTTTGGTGTTCACCTATACAGCTTTAAGGACTTATTTACAAGCTGCAAGGACTTGTATCCCTTCAATCGGAATTGTGATGTGTACTACTACAGTTAGTGCATTTATGTTTTCTTGCCCTACGTTTATTTCTGCATTTTGTGCGTGTATGTACAATACAGTGATTTAATTATCAATGAAATTGTATTTGTTTTTTGCCGTTAGTGCTTGAGAATTCCAGTAGTACCTGGAGGTTGGCAACCCTATTCATTGTATCCCAGAAGTCTGGTAAAATGATTCTGAACATGTGCCTTATGCTCTTCCTCTTTCCCTAGTCTACATAGGTGTAGAAAAGTCATAGGTGTAGAAAATTCATAGGTGTAGAAAAGTCATTTCCATTCTCATTCTTTCAGAGCCTGTTCCTTTGGAGATTTGGGGCTTTTTAACTGAATCAAAATGACCAGTTTGTCTATCATATCACTATATTTTTGGCAGGGTTTTTGTTTTTGTTTTTTTGCATACAGTGTGGTTGCCGTAATTAGTGAACAGTATGCAGCTTAGGCTGCAACCTGAACCCACCTGTCCTTGGAAGTAAATATCATTTTCTGCCTATAGATCTGGATGTCTGACTGGGTGAGGTGTGGGTAAAAGGTACATGGAAAGAGGCCTCAGTGGTTCATTAAAAGGAAAGTTTATGATACAGGAATGAATTGGGACAAAGACTGCAATTTTGACTATAAAAGCAGCTTGCCACTGGTTTGCTTTGAGAACAACTGTTGGGTGTGGCTTTACTGAAGTGATGGTGGCATCAAAGAGGAACCAAAGTATGGTGGGATGTTATATTCAGTGACTACATCTTTGTAAGAAAGGAGAAACCTGAAGAAGCTATTTTGTGACTCTGTCAGAGCTGCACAATCTAAGAGTAAAGAGGATCCTTTGTTTCACCTGCCAAGTGGGTTCAGCTGCAAATATTATAATTTGGCTTGCCCAGGATCAGTAGTAGATTAGTGTTAAACTTTTTATTCTTGTTTCTCTGGGATGCTTGAAAGAGACCATGGTAGCTTACATTAGGATTGCCAGGTCCCTCTTTGCCACCAGTAGGAGGTTTTTGGGGTGGAGCCTGAGGAGGGTGGGGTTTGGGGAGGGGAGGGACTTCAATGCCATAGAGTCCAATTGCCAAAGCAGCCATTTTCTCCAGGGGAACTGATCTCCATCGGCTGGAGATCAGTAGTAATAGCAGGAGATCTCCTGCCACCACCTGGAGGTTGGCAACCCTAGCTTACATGTAGGCTTGCCAGCTTCCTGGTAGGGGCTATAATTCTCCTGCAATTACAAGTAATGTCCAGAAAGGGTTTAAAGATACCCCTTAGTAACCCACGGGGTGTGGGGAGAGGTGAGGCCTATTCTGGCATTTCGGTCAGGCTGCTGGTAATATGGCAACAATCTGGTATTTCGGCAAAATTCATTGATAGAAGCTATTTTTACCATAGGGTTTTTGCCCAAATACCAGAATGTTGCTGGCAGTGAGATGACATCACTTTCTATAAGTGCCGGAAGTGACATCAGCATGGTGCTGGCAACACTGCCCTAGGGCTCTTTTTGATGAAATGCAGGGCTACGCCTCCCCTACTCACAGTAAGTCGCCCCCGTCGGCCAGCTGATCGGTGGCTGAGGGTGTGGACCAGAGTGGGAGATCCCATGCCCATGGCAGGGGTCTGGCAACCCTATGTCTATTCTACAGTGGTAGAGAAAGTTGGCATATAAAAACCAACTCTTCTTCTTTGTCTTTGTCTTCTTCTTCTTCTTCTTCTTCTTCTTCCTCCTCCAAGCCACATTATGTGTGAACCAGCCCCTGAATACCGTCCAGGACTAAAATGTGTTCCTGGGTAGAAAGTATTGAATAGAGTATATTTTTCACAAGCTGCACCGTCCATATTCCTCTCTTTAAGGAACAGAAATATAGGATACCAATTATACTTAAATAGTTATGATTTACATCTGTGATAGAATTGCTGCTGTGACTACAAGGAAGGGGAGCATTTTCTTTCATTGGTATTTTTAGATGTTGGGGGGGCGGGGGAAGCATAGGAGAGAGTAAAGAGCAAGGCAGTTTGTGAATTTGTCCCATAAACTTGCAAGGAGGTTGCTTGGCTGTACAGAGTTCAATAGCTCATGAGCTGCTGCAACCGCACCCTTGTGTACTAAAGATATGAAGTTCTCAAACTGTTTTCTCCAAGCCCTGTCCTTGAGAAGTTCAGACCCCTGTGGGATCACTCTGGCTATTATTTATCTACAAGCAGAAAGCTTCAAGGACTTGCAGGAGACATCTCATCCCCCCTCCACCATTATTTCATCTTCCCCTTCCTGAAAGCCCCCATAGTCTCTCCCCTTTTCCAGTTTCCTTCTCTCCTTAAGGTTGCCAGCTCCAGGCTAGGAAACTCCTGGAGATTTGGGGGTGGGTGGAGCCTTGGGAGGTAAGGTTTGGGGAGGGAAGCGACCACAGCAGGGTATAATGCCATAGAGTCCATTTTGTCCATCTGTCATCTCTGTCTGAGCAGTTGTAATTCCAGGTGATCTCCAGCCCCCTTCTGTTAGAAAACACAAAAATGTGACTCTTCAGTTAGCATAGCATAGCATACTCAAAACTGAGTTCCACATCTACCCAGTTCCCAGGTGACCCTCAATGTGCAGATTTTTTTTTATCCACACACTTGGGCCAAATTGGCCATCATGTATCTGATAATATCCTGGTGAGTATCCAGATACTATGTGGGTTTTGGAGACCTAAAAACAGAATTATAGGTCAAAGCAGCATCTTGAACTGGGCTCAGTAGCAGACTGGAAGTCAATGTAGATGACACAGAATTCAGTGGTAAGTGATCATTGTAGGTGGTTCTCATCTGAATCTTGACTGCTTCATTGTGGATAGTATAATATTCTGCACTGGATGAAACTTCTGAATATCTTTCAGAGCAACCCCACATGGGTTGCATTACAGTAGTCTAAACTGGATATTACTAGAGCAAGTATAACATTGACTTTACTTTTACATTTTAATTTAAGTCATAGCAAGCCACTTTCCTTTCATGAGCTGTATAGTTCTGAAACTACATAGAATGGAAGTCCCCCCCACATTATATTTATTCAACTTTTATGCTTCTATAATGTTAAAGAGAGTTCATTCAACCTGTCACAATTAAGTTTTATTTTCTCTAGTAATATTCATTGGGATCTTGATATAAATGATAAATGAATTTTCAAACAAATCACCACTCAAATGAACACAGAGACCAAAGTATTCCTTGAAAGACAGAGGTACTCGCCAGTTTTGGGGTATCCCACTAAAATCACATCATCACTCCTGGCTTCAAAGGCGTCAAGAATTTTCAGGGTTTCTGGGCAACAAGTCAAAGCAGGATATAACATTCCATTATGCAAAAACAGCTGATCTGAAGGAGCAAGATTTTTATATTCTGTCCACGACTTTTCAAGAAGTTCATGCATTTTTGACCGAGCCATGATTGTGCTTCTTCCAAATATGAAACTACGGGTATTTGGAGCGGATAGAAATTTTGGCTGAGTATACGAAATGGGCAAATATAATTACAGAACAACTATCTGAGAGAGATGGAAGAAAAAATTATCTACAATCCCAAGGAAAAGAGCTTGTGTTACTAATTAACTGAGTCACTGAACTAGATTTGTGAAAAGTAAATCGAGCTTTTCTTTTTCTTTGCACACATTCAAATCTCTCTCTCCAATGGAGAGGGTAGCCAGTTCTCTATTAGGAACTTTCAGAGAAATATGTGTCTTTAAAGGAAAGAATCTTGGCTTGAATAATAAAAACAAGTTTCTTGAAATGTGTCCAATGTTCCAGAATTACTCAAAAACATAACTAGAGGAGACTTCTCTTGTTTCATTTTATTCCATGAGGGTTCATGGGTAAACTTCCAAAATGTGTGTGTACGGTATGTGTTTTACATTTGGAACTCCAAATCAAAGGGAAATACTTGAAGTTCTGAGAGCACAACAGTTTCCAGGAAACTCAATAGATGCAAGCCTTCCACTTTGAGAGATAGATTATGGATTTTGAATTGATTAATTGTGGACACAGACTGCTTTTGTGGCAGTAATCCCTTAACGAAGGTTGGGTGGAATATATATATGTGTGTGTGTGTGTGTGTGTGTGTGTAAATACTGAAAATATAATTTATTAGAAGCGCTATATAAAGGTTAAAATTATTTAAAAGCATTAAAATAGCACAATGGCATTTCCTGAGGTTGATAACTGTAACCACATACCAAACGCGTTTCAGCCTATAGGGCCTTCATCAGTGGTTAATTAAAACCTTTGTTAAGACTGCACACATTTACAGAAATAAATTAATAAATACATATACAAACAGTTCAAACCTAACCAGGCATGTTCATAGGTTGTAAAATCTATTCCCAATTACTCAATCATCTGGTCAGATAGGTTCTAGTTGTAATACTGGTTAGTATACTGTAACGGGCCCTGATGTAAATGGAGAGTAACATGCCCATGGAATCCCATATAAATCTAAAATGTATAAATAAAGAATAATGTAATGCTGTGATGTATTAATGTATGCTATTCAAGGCTATTCAATGCGTGTTCTCAGTACTTCTCTGAGATAGGCACGGTGCAGCTGCAAGGTTATGAGATGTATAGTTGCCTGCCATGTGAATGTGTAATCATGTAAAAAGATATCAGCACTAATTATCAGAAACGAAGGGTTTCTCTTCCTCTTTTGAGACAAGCTAGTAGTGCGACTTAGTCCACTGTCTTGGAGCAATGTCATTACTTAGGAGGTCACTAGATGAGAAGCAGATGGCTCCTCAGTAAAGTGCTGACTGTGTGAAGTAAAGGGAAAAGAGAAGCCTTGGTTAACTTTTCCTACAGCTGCTTAACTAGAGGAATAAACTATTCTCCTTATTGACAAAGAAGCAGTGCTAAAGTATTATCAAAGACAAGGACGGCATTCTATCAGAACCCTCCATTCCAGGGGTACTGAGGCACCAGAACCCTCCATTCCAAAGGTACCATAACCCTCCTACAGGTGAAGGAACCCAGCACTCCAAGGGTACCCCTACACTTTGTAGGGATAGATGCCCTGCCTCACATTGCAGGAGCATCTAATCCTTAGATCAGATAACCTTGATCTTGAAAGGATATAAGCTGGAGTCAAACAGCCAGTAGGTAGAATAGTTAGTTGAGGACAGCATTGCTGTCTGGCCATTGGCTTTCTCCATCTCTTGCGTGAAGATGTAAAAACTGAGTGAGTTCTTGGAGGACAGCGCTGGCTGTCTGGCCATGGCTCATTCTCTCATTTCATATCTTGTGTGATGTGTGACTCTAACATTTCACAAACTTCTTGTGAGATTGGAAAAGACTCCTTTTTGAGGGAGATTCATTTCAAGATGACTTGCTAAGGCTGGATGTCTGAAATGGATGCTTGCAGACTATTCCTTCCTATGAATAGGATGGAGACTCTTAGAATTCCTACTAACCTTAATGTGGGTCTAAGAGTAATGGGATCTTTCCATATTTGGAATACTGACATCTCATTTATTCTAGCAAGGATTAATGAGTTCTCACTAAAAGATCTAAATAGTCTGGCTTGGCTTTCCTTATAAAACATGGGAGTTTTATAACTGAACCCAGAATCTGTCCCCAAAGTTCATTTCAGTAGCCCCAAATCATTCTCACTTGTGTAGCTATTTAAGACCCCATCTTCCACAATGTATTGTGGTTCTTGCCATCACATGTGGATTATTTGGGGTACAGGCTGCCCAGGTGTCTGGATCCCTTTCTTGGGAGCAGCATCCCTTCCTGAACCTGCAAGAAATGTAGCTATAACAATTCTCTACCCTCTTGCTCTACTCCTTTGGCAGGTCTTTTTCTTCCCCCTCTTGAGTGTAGTACATTGCGCAGTATGTGCAAGTGCATGCATGCATGTTTGTGTGCATATGTTTGGAATAATTGGCTTCTTTTTGTGGGTATTCTATTGCAGGGTATTGGACTGACTTTTTTTTAAAAAATGTATTTTTTGACTGCATGAGTTTGTTAACATGATTATTTTTGTGATGGTACCCTTAAGAAACTTGATATCTGTTCTCACTCTCGAGATTCTCAGTATTCCTTCCAAACATGCAGAACTGTCTTATTACTTTCTTAGCAGATCCATAATAGTCATTTGCATGAATCACTGCCCAGATCAGAGGCATTCCTTTATGCTAGATATAGAACCTAAGCTAGCGAGTCCTTTAGAATAAAGGTAAAGGTAGCTAAAGAAGGGTTGTTTTCCCTTGTCCTCAAACTATTTTAGTGTGTCTTTGGGCAAATGCACACTGACATGATTATTATACATATCTTCATGACCATGGATTGTGGTAATAGCCATGCAACAGCTTTCCTCCTCTTCTTTGGCTGCATTTTACAACATCTGGTATGCTACATCCCCTCCTTTAAAATGTATTTCTGCAGGAATTAGTGGTGGTGGTGTGTTTTCAATATTTCCAATAACTGGGGTGTAACAGTCCCAGCAGTCAGTGGCATAAGCCCTTTTCAGATGTTACCATTTGGGTTCTCCTACTTCACATACTGGGGGAGTGTGAGTCAAACTACAAGTGATAATGCACCCATGTCTGACACAGGGAGGTCACTGCCATTTTGGAGCCTAATGTGGGTGATTTTAAAAAGCCACGAGGTCTGAATCGCAGCAAACCGAGGTGCTCTTGTCCCCCCCCCCAAAAATGCCTTTTCAAGCGCTGAAACAACTGTGGGGCAGAGGGCATTTTGGCACTTGAAGAGGAGTGGTGGTGAGGAAATAAGAGCACCTTATCCTACTGCACTCCCCTCATGGCATTTTTAAATTGCCTGCATTAGGCTTTAAAATGGCAGCGACATCCCCATGTTGGACATATGGACGCCATGGCATCTACTTTGGCTTTGTGCTACCTGTTAATAGGTGCAGCTGCCATTTTGTGTCTTTCTTGTTGTGTTCTGTATAGGATTGCCAAGACAGTATTTTAGGTCTTTGTTACATTTTAGAATTCTCTGTGTACTTCACAATTTTATATTGGGAGACTACCAGCCTGTATCACTAGTGTCCTGATCAGTTTTTTTGTATTGAGATACAGCCTGGCTGTTTTTTTAAGTTTTCTTCAAGCCATTTCTTTCCTTTTGTTCTTTTACTTTTTTGGCCTGTGTGCATCTCTTAAAAGCTGCATATTATTCTTGTCTCTCACCTAAGCATTCACATGTGTAGAGAGGTAGCCTGTCTGCTTTAAGACTGTAGCAACAAAGAAATATCATCTACCCAGAAAGACTCCAGAGCCTCCCAGCATTTTGGGGTATGCCGGACAATGTGACATACAGGGGACCACTATCAACCTTAAGTAAACTGTGGAGTATCATCCTGGATAGCATCCTAACTTTTCATTCCAGTACAAGATACCGTAGTGAGTGCAAACATGCATATGATGGAGGTATGTGGCAGGTTCATACTCCCAGTGTAGTAGAGATTGAAAGGGAAATAATCAGAAGAGGGAGTGGGAGATAGCTTTATAATGCCTTATTCCCTTAGCATGTGTCATGACATGAACACATGAACGCATGAAGCTGCCTTATACTGAATCAGACCTTTGATCCATCAAAGTCAGTATTGTCCACTTAGACCGGCAGCGGCTCTCCAGGGTCTCAGGCAGAGGTCTTCCACATCACCTACTTGCCTAGTTCCTTTAACTAGAGATGCCGGGAATTGAACCTGGGACCTTCTGCATGCCATGATGTCATGTCTAGCTCAATGTCTGAAGCTTGTCACTGTGGTCCTCCTGTCTCCCCTTTTCTCTTTCTTGCTTTCCTTCCAGCAATCCTTGTGGGTTCTCAAATACTACACTGATCAGGCTAACAAGCAGAACGGCATGAAAGAACTGTAGGGGATACTTGCAGTCCACTCTTTGAACTCTTAAGGGATAGAATCAAAGTTATTGGTGATCAACTGGAAATTGGCTTTTCTTCTTGGTGTCTCTGGGGAAGCCTTTGGGGAAACTGGGCTTGATTTTCAATTTTGTACACGTGAAAAAATATGACCCTGGACCTTTTGAAAAACATTAGTGTAACACTTCCACTTCCGTTGCTGATCACCGTGGCAGCACGATTCTCGAGCCCCGATCAAAGTGGCAAGGGAGGGAGGGAATCCCCCCTCCCCCGAACAACAGCCACGGCTCCCCTTGAAGTAGAGGGGAAGCTGAGCAAGCGGCCGGCTCGCGGCTTGCCCTTGATGCGCTCCCTGCCTTGGAAGCGGCGGGGAGCGTTCGGGCGAACCAGCGGAGAAGCAGGCGCCATTGTTCTCAGGCTGATCGGGACGGCGGTTTAAAGGCACGGAAGAAACAACAGGTTTTTTTTTTTTTTTTTTACTCTTTTGATGTACAACTAGTGATTCACGGGGGTGTCTGGTGGTATAACTCATAGGGAGAAGCAAGCTGGTTTTTTTTTCTATACTTGCTAACGAATACAAAAAGAAACTTGGCTTTTTGCCAGACTGTGGCGCAGTTGAATTTCCTGCTCTGTTGACTCTGACAGTTTTAAGAGATATCCAGCAGATTTATGATCACTGAGCTGGCTCTTCAAGATTGACTTTACCAGTTAAATGCTCCATTACTGAGATTCTTTGAACTGATGTTGTGAGACTGTCATCTCTCCCCCCCCCCCTCTCCTCTCCTTTGGATTACAAATGTTGCATTTTTGAGCCCTTCAATGGGAGATAAAGAAGGAAAAAATAAAAAGGACTCAGAAAAGCACCCTAAAGTACTTATTAAAGACCCCAAGACCCTTCAGACTCAATTATCTATGCAAACAAAAAGAAGACCATCTCTCACTAGTCCAGCTATTTCTCCAGATTCCTCCCCAGTAACAGGATCAACTTCTTTGGCAAAAATGACTAAGAAAGCTGATGCCACGCTGAATTCTTTGCAAGAGCTGCTAACAAAAACACTTCAGGAAGTGACATCAGTTAAAACTGAAGTGGTTGAAGTCAAAAAAGAAGTGACAGAAGTAAAATCTGAAGTTGTCTCAATGAAGCAAGATATGGACTATGTAAAGCAAGGTCTTAACCAGAATACTGCAGCTATCTCAACATTGCAGGACTCTATCTCAGCTTTGACTGTGAAGCAAGACAAGTTGGAGGCGAAACAGCAAAAACAAGCAAAGGAAAATAAAGAAACCAGAAAAAAGGTTGATACTATGGAACTTGTACTGGAGGCCCGCCAGGAACGTGAAGAACGGCAAGAGGATAATGTGGCGATGTTAGAAATGCGGATAAAGGAGAGCTGGATTCGTATTCGCGGATTTAAAGAACGGACTGAAGGTTCTGACCTGAAAGAATATTTGAAAGTGCTCCTGGCTGATTTTTTGCAAGAAGAAGAAGCAATAGTGGAAGGGATGATAATTACAGCTTATAGAGTCAACTCTGCTTATGCAGCCAGAAACAAAGTTCCAAGGGATTGCTTGGTACAGCTTTTTTCAAGATCTCACCGGGACCTGATACTAAATAAACATTACAACAATCCTTTAACAATAGAAGGTCAACCAGTGAGACTAATGAAGGAGATACCAGGGAGACTACTGAGAAAAAGAAAGGAGTTTGCAGAATTGGTGGCAAGGCTGAGATATAATGGAATACAACATAGATGGGAATACCCTCAAGGAGTCTCATTTATATTCAAAACAAAGAGGTTCAAACTTACTGACATGGCTAAAGTTGATCAGTTCTTTCGGAGATATGAAGGAGAATTAAGTAAACCACCACAACAACCAATTAAAGAACTGGTTGAAAAGAATCTTACAGAGAATGAGAAGGCTGCAGAAGCTTCAGGAGGAAAATCTCTGACGGAAGAAGAGGACACAGACTGAATTAGGGTCTGAGGATTTATGAGAAGGAGATGGGGATACTATTGGGGGAGGAGGGGGGGAAGGGGTATTATACCTGGGGGAAAATTTGAGTTACTAACCAACAAATGATGAAGATACTATCATGGAATGTTAATGGTTTAAACTCTCCAAATAAGAGGAGAAAAATATTCTATCATCTACAGAAATCAAAAGCTAACATTTTTTGTTTACAGGAGACACATATTTTAACAAAAGAGGTTTTAAGATTAGAACAAAATAAATTAGGTAAACTGTTTACTTCATGTAATGATAAGAAAAAGGTTAATGGAATAGCTATGTACATTCCTTTAATATTTGAACCAAAGATGTTGTATAAAGACAGGGAAGGGAGGATTTTGATGGTAGAGGTTCTGTGTGGTTACCAAAAAATAGTATTAGTCGGTATATATGCACCTAATAATAACCAAAAATTATTTTATATGGATCTAATATCGACATTGGCTGAATATGCTACGGAAAATATGTTATGGATGGGTGATTTTAATGGAGTAACAGATCCTCGTTTAGACAGATCAGCAAAAAAAAAAACAGGGGAAATTTGAAGGTAAAATACCTGGTATTTTTGATCATTTAACAGAACAATGGGAAATGTTTGATGCGTGGAGAATGAAAAAAGGTAATAAAAAGGGATATACTTTTTACTCTTCAAGACATAACTCTCACTCTAGAATAGATATGATTTGGCTATCTAAAGATATTATATGCAAACTAGATGACCTTGAAATTTTACCGAAGGTTCTTTCAGATCATAATGCACTGTTGTTGCAAATGAATTTGGGAATTAAGAAAAACAAATCTTGGCATATTAATGAATATTTATTAAAAAATAAGAAAATTACAGACAAAATAAAAGTAGAAATACAACATTATTTTCAAGATAACATAAATAAAGGCACATCTGAAGATGTTGTCTGGGATGCGGGGAAAGCAGTGATAAGAGGCATTTTAATACAACAAAACTCGCGGTGGTTTAGAGAAAGAGAGTCAAAAAAGAAAAAAATACTGGAGGAAATTAAACAGGCGGAAATACAGTTAAGAAAAGCACAAACCAAATTACTTAAACAAGAACAGATTGATAAAATAAAAACTTGGCAACAACAATATGAGATTTTATTAACTACCGATATAGAAAGAAAAATATTATATAATAGACAAAGATTTTTTGAACATTCAAATAAACCAGGCAAAATGTTAGCATGGCAACTTAAACATAAAGAGAGGAGAAAGCCAATATTGAAAATAAGGAAGGATGGAAAAATTTTATTAGATAAACAAAAAATTACAGAAACTTTTATAGATTATTATTCTAATCTTTATACACAGGGAATAGTTTTAGAAAAAGAGATAGAAAAATATTTAACACAATTTGTATGGGATAAAATCTCACAGGAACAGAAAGAATTATTAGATGCAGAAATAACATTAGAGGAGTTAAAATCAGTAATAAAGAAAAGTAAATTAAACAAAGCACCAGGAGAAGATGGCTTCACAAATCTTTATTACAAAACTTTTATGGATCAACTATCACCAAATTTATTGAGAGTTATGAATAATTGTATACAGGGAGGATCCATTCCAAATACCTGGAAGAAAGCAAATATAGTTTTAATACCTAAACCAAACGCTGATTTAATGGAAGTTAAAAACTATAGACCAATATCATTATTAAACAATGATTATAAAATGTTTGTGATGATTTTAGCGAATAGATTGAAGAAAATTCTTAATAGTATTATACATGAAGACCAAGCAGGATTCCTTCCGGGGAGGTTAATCAATCAAAATGTTAGAGTTGTGTTAGACTTACTAGAATATGCAGAATTTGATAATACACCTTTTGCAATGATATTTTTAGATGCAGAAAAAGCGTTTGACAATGTAAATTGGAATTTTATGAGGAAAGTGTTAGAATATATGGGTTTTGGTGATAAATTTCAAAAGGTTATTGGAAATATTTATACTTGTCAAACTGCTAAGCTAATAATTAATGGAGAATTATCATCACAATTTGAAATACAAAAGGGCACCAGACAAGGGTGCCCCCTTTCACCACTGTTGTTTATTATTATTTTAGAGGTATTGATGAGAAAAATTAGAATGAATGCAGAGATTGTAGGTTATAAAATAGGGAGAAATCATTATAAAGTTAAGGCATATGCAGATGATTTAGTGTGTTTTTTAACTGATCCTATTACTCAGATAGCTGAATGGAGCAAAATGATTGAGGTTTACGGAAAACTTGCAGGCTTTAAAATAAACAAAAATAAAACTAAAATATTGGTCAAAAATATTACACTCTTGCAGCAGCAGGAATTAGCGAGAGTAACAGGTTTTGGTATAGAACATAAAGTAAAATATCTGGGAATATGGTTAACTCCTAACAATTTTAACCTATTTAAAAATAATTATGAAAAAACATGGCAACAAATAAATACCGATTTGACAAATTGGGAAAAAATACCCTTATCATTGTGGGGTAGAGTATCGGTGATTAAAATGATGGTATTACCCAGGATGCTTTTTTTATTTCAAAATTTACCGATTATTAAGGGGTTCAAAGTTTTTAAAATTTGGAAGAAGGATATTCAAAAATTTTTGTGGGGAAAAGGAAAACATAGAATAGCGTATAAAAATTTGATTCAATTAAGAGAAACAGGAGGATTAGGTTTACCTGACTTGCAACAATATTATGAGGCTTCCTGCTTTCTCTGGTTAAAAACCTGGATTAAATTAGAAAATTATCGATTATTAGAGTTAGAAGGGTATAATCTTCGATATGGCTGGCATGCATATCTGTGGTATGAAAAGGAAAAGGTAAACAGAGATTTTAAAATTCATATTATTAGAGCTGGGTTATTTCAAATTTGGACAAAATATAAGAAGACTTTAGAAAATACGACCCCGGGGTGGATTAATCCAATAGAAGCTTATATGAAGAGGGGAAAACAATTAAACTTAGATATAGAGATATATAGGGGTATTATTGAATGGAAGGAGAGTAAATGGGCTTTAAAAAGCAGGGAAGAATTAAATATAAAAGACTGGTTTTTATATTATAAACTACAAGATATTTTTAATAAAGATAGTAAACTTGGATTCAGTAAAAATAAATCCGAGTTAGAAAAGATATTAGATAAAGGAAATAAAGGATTGATTGGTAGGATGTATAAATTATTGATGACTATTAATTTAGAACAAGAAAGAATTAAACCAGTCATGATCAAATGGATGCAGGATTTAGGATTCAATATAGACCTGGATAAATGGGAAAATTTATGGAAGAGGGAGTTTAAATTTACAATAACTAATGAAATTAGAGAAAATCTCTATAAAATGTTTTATAGATGGCATATAACCCCATTTATGATATCTAAAATGAACAGTCAAGATAAAGGAATCTGTTGGAAATGTGGAAAAGAAAGAGGAACTTATATGCATGTCTGGTGGACTTGTAAAAAAATCAAAAATTTTTGGAAAAAAATAATAAAAGAAACAAATAATTTGATTAATAGTAAAGTGAAAAGAAAACCATTATTTTGTTTATTGGGAATACCCACAAACGATATTCATGATCGGGATAGGATTATTTGTCAATATAGTTTTGCTGCTGCAAGGATTGTGATAGCGAGAGTATGGAAACAAACAAGTAAACCCTCAATTACAGAATGGAGAGAGAAAGTGTGGTTATATATGAGGATGGCCAGATTAACAGAAATTCTGCATGGAAATGATTTGGAAGAATTTAAGTTAACATGGTTTAAGGCTACCTCATATTGGGATAAGTTGGCAAAAATGGATTTTACTTTGTTATTTAGTGAGCTATAGAAAATTATTCTTTAAGCAATATTAGAATTTAGATAAATAAATAAAGCTACCGGACACTTCTATGGAAGTCATGGTGATGGGTCACTTTTGGTGGGTGGGGGGAAAGGGTATTTTTCTTTTGATGAATGTATTAAAAAATGAAATGTATTCAATATGTTATGTGAATACCCTTTTATATCTATATATGTATTTTTTTTCTTTTTTTTCTTGTTTCTTTTTTCTTTTCTTTTTTTTTATATTGTAAAATTCAATAAAAAATTAAAAAAAAAAAAAAAAAAAAAAAAAAAAACATTAGTGTAAGAAGCGAGACTAGAGGCATGCAACAGATGCCCCGCTGGAGGAGGAGAGTCTCCACACTATAGATGTTACTGGTTTGGAAGAGTTGGGGACTGAGGGATGTCATCTGAACCTTTGGAGAGAGAGAAAAGTACCTCCTTCCACACTCCCTCAATAATGCCTTGCCATTTTGTGAAATTCATGTGAGTTTGTTCTTGAATTATTTAGGTCATTCAGAAGATACTAAATCCAAACATTGTGGCTTTTATATGTGTGCAGGGAGGTGCCGAGGGAGAAAAGTTATTATTTAACTGAAAGATCCATCAGAAAGTAACCCTGGCCTTTGCTTTCTTCACTGCAGATTCACTGTGAGCTGGCAGTTGCTTACATCTGAATTGCTGTGCTGTTTCTCCGGGAGGAAACAGAATTACGAAACTCCGAAGCAGAGTTTATTTGTTTTCTCCAGGAATTTAAACTTGCCTGGAGACAGAACTTGAATTTTTTTTTATTTCAATTTCTACCGATAGTTCTTAGGGACAATGCCCTAAAAAACTGGCAACAAAGAATCAATAAATTTGTATGGGATGCGAAGAAACCAAGAGTAAGATTTAAAGTGTTACAAGTGTTGCAGCTCTTTTGTGCTGCTCACAGCAAGGGCAGTAAAGAGTTATTTTCTCAGTGTTATTTTCGGATGTTCCTCTAACGTATTATCTGGAATGGTGTGCTTGCAACCCTCCTACGCAATTTTTGCACTGCCTCAGTTGGAGCCACTACAGATAGCCAGTTTAACATGTGGTTCCTTGGTCTGTATGGCCTTTTCCACCATTTATTTGCTTCAGGTTTAGTGCTGTTGGGAAGTATTTTTCCCTGCCGGCCCACAGCATCGTGGTGCATTTGTGTATCTCCCAGGTTTCCCTCCACTTTGGCCTTTAACAAACAAATCTGCTTTGCTGCGAGGTTTGGGGAAAGATTGCAACAAATCCTGGAAAAGTCCTGCCCAAACAGCAGCAATTTCCCCTGATCCTGGTAGCCATTTTCTCTCCCTGCCACTATTTTTTTTTTAAAAAGGTTTATTTTTATAATTAAGGGGATACAGAAGGGAAAAAAAAGGGAAAGGTAAAAACCGTTTGATATACAAAAACAATAAAGCAGATTCAATGGAAAAATAAACTTAGTCGAATACAATACCATATGACAAGCATGAATAATAATCAAGTAAAATAAAATATATCTAAATATGTAATTGTAAAAGTATAAAAATCAATCAGATTATCTACCTATCACATAATAAAAGTGTATTATGCCGTTTGAAAACCCAGGAGTTACATGACGGACGGTTGGAACATAGTGAATAAAATATTTTTTTATTTTTATAATTGGCAAGTGAACATTAGAACCATGTGTGTATCATGCTCTGTAAATTCCCAGCCTTTTTAAAAAAAAAGCCTCTAGGCCCTTTTCCTTATGGAAATATGAGGGGAAAGGCATACCTCTGCAATGAAAGAGGCTAGAGACTTACCCCTTTAAAGATGAAAGGAATTCAGAGAAGCTGATACACAGATTGTTATAACATCATAATGATATAACGGTAGTCAATTGCCATTAAAAAAAAAACCCCAGAAAAGCCCCAGTGGGAGAAGGTAATAGCTGCTGCCAGGGGGCTGGGGCAGGAAAACTATAGGGAAACCTGTCATGGGGAAGCCTCACTTCCACTATGTTGTATTGGCAGCTGTAGCAGCAACAGGGAAACTACACAAACCTGTGTGTTGTTTATACTTTGAAAGATTTGAAAACTCGCAGTTTTCAAAAAAAAATTGTTTGGTTTTTTTTTGTAGGAGTGGTTTTATTCATGGTTTGATGTTTTAGGGGATTTTTTTAATTTACTGCAAAACTACTGTGCTCTCTTTGAAGTTTTTTTTCATGTTTTGTGTTATGAGAATATTGCGTGTTTGTAGGCTTAATTTTAATCCTAATGTATTAAGTGAACCTTTCGGGGGATTGCATTCCCCTCTTTTTTTATGTCTTGGGGGAACTGTACGTACATGCATGCAGATACACGATAGTGGCACCCTTAAATAAGCAAAATGGACATGAGTAAAGAACACATGTAGTCAGGGCCAGCCCAAGAGGTTTTGGCATCCTTGGTGAACAATTATTTTGGCATATCTTCCCCTCCCGTCAATATTTGATATTTTAAGATAAGAGATAAAATTAGAGAGAGGGGGAAAGGAGAGAGAGAGAGACTCTATATGTAAGTAGAACATTTTATTAACATTTGCAAAATTCTTCAACTTTTAAAAAATACATTGAATTAGCACTGTAAAAGGAGGCAATAGGCCAGAAAAAATTGCACTTAACAAAATTGGTTCAGGTTTATTTATTGATGATAGCCAAAGGCAATCTTAACATAAGAAATCACAGAAATTTTAAAAACACTTAACAAAGCTGATTCTGTCCTAGGTGAACAATTACTTTGGAATATATATCCTCCCCCTCCCCCAGTCAATATTTGATATTTTCATTTATAAGAGATAAATTTAGAGAGGGGGGAGAGGGAGAGAGAGAGTCTATATGTAAATAGAGCATTTTATTAACATTTGCAAAATTCTTCAACTTTAAAAAAATACGTTGAATTAGCAATGTAAAAGGAGGTGATAGGCTTAAAAACTGTATTCAACTAAATTGGTTCAGGTTTATTTATTGCTGATAGCCAAAGGCAATCTTAACATAAGAAAGCACAGACATTTAAAAAATACAAACAAAACTGATTCTGATTGATTCAAATTAATCTATTACCGTCCTGCCACGAGAAATCTAGAACATGGTTGTCCTCAGCCCTTACAATACACATCGTACTTTATCATCTTCCCCAGCTTTGTCCTCGCTACAATCTCTTCGAATTTTCTATCCATTTCTTCATTTTGGGCTTCTGAGAAGACATTCTTCCAGTCACCCACTATACCTGCAAATATAAAGTATAATAACTATGATGGTGAAAGACAGAAATGTCTCTTCCTTGAATAAGTACTATTATCGTGTCATGGCTAGGGCAGTTTTCTCTTCATACCCATCCAGTGCCGGATTTACGTATAAGCTAAACAAGCTGTAGCTTAGGGCCCCACTCTCTTGGGGGCCCCAAAAAAATTTAAAGGGAAAAAAACTTGATGTACATTTCCAAAATATAAGATAAAAAACAAATAAAATAAAACCTACATACAGCAACAGTGTTTTGTGTTGTGTAGGCTCCTATGATGTAAGTAATGGGCCCTGCCTGCTAGCCTGCTCCCTAAAATATCACTGGTTTGCTCATTTCTATATATAGGGTGCCTACATTCTGCATAACATATTTGTTATGTGTGAATGGCTTTAGATACCTATTAGGTCCATAAATTACCATATAGCATATATTCAACACAAAAAACAGTGACAATTTGTTGTTGACAAAGGACAGCTGGACATATAAAGGGCCCCATTACCTTCAATAGCTTAGGGCCTCATCAAACCTAAATCCGGCCCTGTACCCACCCCATCACTTTGTTTCCTCTTTTGACTGGATCTTGTTTTATATGTGCTCTGCAATATAATGTAACACACCCTTCTGATGAAAACCTAGTCTTTCTGACTTTTTTTTGCAACAACTTCCTCTTCCCATCCCCTTGCCTTTGCTGTTTATAAGTTTGTGCTAACAGAGGTTAACTTGTCTCAAGAAAGTGGGTTGGCAAGTGTGCCTACAATCATTTCTTCCTTAGGATAGTATTGTAACTCAACAAGCCCTTTCTTACTAGGTGATGTGTCACATCCATATGTTTAGTTCTTGAGTTGATCTTCTCAATCTGTGCAAGTTTTATGCATCTTTGGTTGTCTTCAAAGAGTTGTACTGGTTTGGGTTTGGGTATCCCAAAGTCTTGCATTAGTCGCAGTATCCATTTAAGTTGTCTGCATGCTTCTGCTGTGGATACTGTTATGCCAGTTAGAGGGGTCTCCTTATATTGGGGGAAATTAGCTAGGAGACTGGTAGCACTTTGCAAGAGGTTGGCGCTGGGAATCTTTAGATCTATTTTTACGTGGATGAGTTCATCAGTGGAAAAGGTTCCAACAACAAAGCTTTTATAAATTTTAAACAGCTCTGAAATGAATGGGGTATTCTTCCCATCATTCAAGGGAGTCTCTATCTGCAAATATTTTGAAAGAATTACAGGGTCGTCCTATGTGGTGTTACACCCTTCTAAATCCATGGAAGTCAATGGGCTTAGAAAGGTACATCTCTACTTAGGATGGAATAGCCAGTTCTTCATTAGGCCCAAGAGAGTCCAGGAAAAGTTGTACCATGCAGATTTGATTCACATGTATGTCTACCCTGATTATTTTTAGCTAGTAGACTTACTTTGTGTATGTGTGTGTAAAATACCATCAAGTCACAGTCAATTTACGGCTACCCCAGCAAAGGGCATTCAAGACAAATGAGGAGCAGAGGGTGTCTTCCTCTGCAGAGTCTTCCTTCCAAGTATTGATACAGCTTAGCTTACGAGATCTGACCAGATCAGGCTATTCCCTACCTGGTTTACTTCATACTATAAGATATGTATGAACAGAGCAACCTAAGATGGACAACAAGCTATAGACAACTGATCAGTCCCATCATGTATATAAGAATTTACCTTTACGGAAAAGAATATTCCCAATTCCTTCATTAGTTTCTGCAGCTTGATCTTTCATGGCTTTGAAAGTGGTTTTCTCCACAATGGACTGAATCTCTTGTTTACTCACAGAAAAATCAAAGAATTCAGCCATCCGTTTCATTTCCAGAGCTGGATTCTGAATAAAGGAAAACAAACAAGTGCATTGCTATTGAATGGAGTTCACCTTCATTCAGAAGACATGTTTATTTGTATTTTAAAATTAAAGCAATAAGTTGCTTTAGGAGCTGTTGAATCTTTTGTCATTTCCAGATATGAACTTGCATACAAATGAGTATGATGTAGTTCACAAAGGCATTCTAAAGGTCAACAGGCTGAAATTGTTTGATTATTTATTAATAACTGATCCTGATTACACAAAGGAAAAGAGAGAAAGGCTGAGCTAATAGATCCAGAGGTTGAATGTTAAAAGTCGACATTTCTGATATTTAGGAAGCACGCAAAAACCATCAAGCAGAAATCCTGGTTTAAATCCTCTTAGTATTATTTCTGGGATAGCATTTGATTAACATGATGTGTCCAAAGTAAAAAAATAATAATGCTCACCTCTTTTATTTCCTCGTAGGTCATAAACATGACATTTTTGTCATCCAGATACTTGTTCCACTCAATGATATGGTTCAAATAAAGACCGTAGGGCACTAAAAGGGAAACAGGTCAAGGATTTCCATAAAATCTTAATAAACTTTCCAATATTAGGCCTTAGTTTTAAAAGTCATGTCCTTCATGCACAAAATCATGAAGCAGTTTCACATGTGATGTGGAATCACCTACAATGGAGTTGTATAAATCATGCTTCTGGTGTAAATTCTGCATGAATAACCAAAGATTCTGCATGAACAACCAACACATCATTGCCCATAGGAGAGGTGTGCAAATCTTCCTTGCACATTCCACCCAAAGTTTAAAGAACTGAGCTTCTTTTGAGTCAAAAGGGGATTCTTTCGATGGTTTTTCCATATGGCCTCTTAAACTACCCAGAGGGTGGGAGAGAATGGGGAGATGTTAGAGGTAAAAAGCAGGGAATGTCCTAAGAAAGTGTATTGACAGCTATATGAAGTTAAATCACAGTGGGTAGCCGTGTTAGTCTGTCTGCAGTAGTAGAAAAGAGCAAGAGTCCAGTAGCACCTTAAAGACTAACAAAAATATTTTCTTGCAGGGTATGAGCTTTCGTGAGCCACAGCTCACTTCTTCAGATACAGCTAGAATCTGAAGAAGTGAGCTGTGGCTCACGAAAGCTAATACCCTGCCAGAAAATATTTGTGTTAGTCTTTAAGGTGCTACTGGACTCTTGCTCTTTTCTACTACATATGAAGTTAAAAACAGACATGTTTTTCTTCTGCTTTGTAACACTGCCTCTGTATGCATGAAGCTGAGAGGAGTGGTGCTACAAAACCCAGCTGGAGTTTCTACATTCAGGCATCACAACAAACCACAAGCTCTCAACAAACTGAGGTTCACAGCCCATTCCTGAACTCCAAGGACAAAAGTCCTCAGGAGGCCAGGAAGGAACTGCACCGGTGTTGGGGGCCCCCGCACCGGCACCCAGGCTACTTACACCGCCATGAGTAGCCCCAACGTCAGCAGGGAGGCCTGGATGCCAGTCTCCCATGCTGCCATGGCAGCGCTTGCCCAGGGACACTGGCTGGGCCTTCTGCTGGCATCCCACCAGCATAAAGGCCTGTGCCGGTATTCCGGAGAGTGTCCTGGCATCCCAGGAGGCATTCCTTGGGTGTGCCGGGGGCAGAGATACCTGTCCCTTTTCTGCCCTGGACTCCGGCACTGAGAATGGCGGTGCTGTGACTGCTATTTTTCAGGCACAGCCTCGCTATTCTCTATGGGCCATTTTGCCCCATTTAAACATTAAAAAGCATATAAAAGGCTTTTTAAAGAATTTTGGTGGCCAGGAAACGGGTTAGGAAGCGCCACCGCGGCACCTTGTCCATGCCGTCTCCTGCCACTGAAAGCTTAGGAATGGGCTGTCAGAATCTCAGTTTCTAAACTTGGAACCCATTAAAAAAATACACTGAATGTGGGTGAGCGATTATGTGTGTCACCATAATGTGCATTTAGTATGGGGCTATTAAGCTACTACGGATAGCCAAAATAGGATTTACAATAGGAGAGCAACCAATGAGGTGCACATACACACAAACACACACATTCACACAAAGGTCATCCTATTTTCCAGGTTTTCTATAGAAACCTAGAAACTTCAGACACTTCTGCTAGGTTTTCTTTAACTTTCGTTATAAAATCATTGCAAATTGCAGTAGAAAGTCTATGAAATTACACAGTAAAAAAGAATGAGACCCTTTGTGTTCTTACTGCAGTTGCATTTATCCCAGAATTGACCGGAAAGGTTAAAAGAAGACGCAAACACACCTTTTCCACTGATAAAGTCTGAAAAGAATTCATCCCAGGATTTTTGGGTTGGAAACAACTTCATGCCATTTGCAAAATGTAAGTAAGAGACAGCTGTGTCCTTTGGATTCCGAAACAAAACCAATATCTATAAAACACAAGCACACATGTTAAAATGCGTTCCAAGAAACAGCCAGTCGAGAGCAGGGTTTTAAAAGATTCATTTGGGGCCAACGCGTCCGTGTGCTCTGTTCTCGATCTCCTTCCGTTCTCCTCAAACGCAGCGTGCTCAGGAATACTTCCCGGGCTGGTGGGTCATCCCTGTGATAGGACAGAATGCCAATTGCCGAACAACCTGAGGGATCTTTCACATAAAATCTTCCCACCCACCCCCCGTTTTTGCGCCAAACTGCAGTGTTTTCCCTCCAAGCTTCCTTGTGACATGATTTGCCATTTGTCATCTTTCTGTGGTTGCAGGAACAAAATCTGCATGAACAAAATCTTAAACAGAGCACTTACCTTTGCCTTCTTTTGATAAATTGATTTGGGTAGTTTTTGAGGAGCGAGATGGGTTTTTACCACTCTTCTGGAAGGCAGTTTCTTCATCCGCTTTAAGAGTTTGGCAAAAATATGTCAGTAAACATCTCTGTGTGAATACTATTATTTATTTATTTATTAAAACATTTATAGTTCCGTTCCTGTAGATTCCCAAAGTGGTTCACATAGTGCCATCAATTAATAATACAACTTAATCCCAAATTAACCAACATATAACCCAAAAATATTTACATCTCAATGTTACAGATGGTTTAAAGCTAATATGTCAAAACTAGAAAAGTTAAACATATTGAAGCAAGGGGGGGGGTCAAATTTGCTATCTCAGTGTAAAAGCTTTCCAAAACACAGCAGTCTTCACACGTTCTTGGAAATTGGACTAAGAGGGTATCAAAATGACAGTTTGTTGCATTGCCACTATGAGTAAAATCCCATCACTTATACCATTTCATACTCCTTTGCCACCGCTACAAGCAGGATTGATTACATAGATGGAAATTAGATAGATTACATAGATTACATAGATGATCATGTAAAACTTGGGGAGGGCTGACATTAAGAAACTTGAAGAACATCCTATACAGACTGTACACATCTGCTTGTTCTTCCTCACTACTGCCGAACTTGGCTCATTGTGTATAATTTTGTTGTCTTCAGGCAGCCCTCCTACAGGGGTCGAAGCCAGCATGTCCATTCACAGCACAGTGCCAACCTTCTTCAGAGACTACAGCAGCAGCAGCAGCTGCAGTGACCAGTGTGTATTTTGATGCTCTGCTGTGCAGTTGCTAACTCTCTTTTCCTTTTTTGGTTTCTACACCTTTGCAGGCAACTTAACAAGTAGTTGTTTGACCATCACAGTTATACCTATCATGGGTGTGCTGTGACAGCTCTACCTGTGATTCTGTAGTCTGTTTGTTAGGGATACCAGCAGGCAGCAGTCCTGAAACTGAAGAATGCATTCGTGGGTGGTTCAGTATGGACAAGATAACTACCGGGCATGCTACAGTCCTCCCTGTTCCAAAGGTGAATGTGTTCCTCCCTTGTTGCGTTCTGCATTTGAGTAGGGCCATACTGATGTCAGAGAGGCCTTTTGGCATCTTTATCCATATATGGCTGACCATGGGCATCACTGGGATTGGTGAGGTTTGGAAGAAGTGAATTCCAGTGCAGTTGCTATGCACTGGAAATTGTGGAACCCCCTGCCGCAGGATGTAGTAACGGCTGCCAGCTTAGAAGGCTTTAAGATGGAGTGGACATGTTCATGGAGAAGAGGACTATTCATGGCTACTAGTAAAAATGGTTACTAGTCATGATGCATACCTATTCTCGATAGTATCAGAGAAGCATGCCTATCATATTAGAAGCTATGGAACACAGGCAGGATGGTGCTGCTGCAGTCATCTTGTTTGGGGGCTTCCTAGCAGCACCTGGTTGGCTGCTGTGTGAACAGACTGCTGGACTTGGACTGATCCAGCATAGCTTTTCTTATGTTCTTATGTTCCCTGCAGGAAGAGCATAGGATACTATTGGGTTGGACCCAAAAATCCCTTGCTTTAGTATATTTCTGCAGATACTGACCTCAAATTTTGCTGGATCTCCAAATTCTAAATATGGAAATAGTAATAATTCCTTTTCGTTTTGCCCTGTGCATCTCTTTTTCCTTTCTTCTTCATCATATTTTCCAGATGCAGCTTCCAACTCAACTAAAATCTGACCAACCCAATTAGTACCTGGGGCAATGCAGAAAATATTGTTAGAAAACACAAACATGTGACTTTTCATATATGCAGCCATAGCAGACTCAAAATTGAGGTCCACAGCACAGTATCTGTGAGTTCTGATGGCATGTATATGGGATGAACGCAGCTCTAATTTAGTGGGCGTTGGATCCTTATAACCAGAAGACTTCAAAATGGGGTTGTTTGCAATTAAGTATATATTTGGTTTAGAAGGTTTAGTTGCATTTGAAACTGTCGAGTGTATCTTCACCATAGACAGACTGCGTCATAGCAAAGTAGAGTAAGAACTGTGCTACAACCATTGTGTTCTAAATATGTGAAAGATGCCTATTGCTTCACTAACAGGCCCAGGCCCATAGCAGATGCAGTATTCCATTATTTGTTCCCTGCAACAGTGTGTAAACTCCCCCAGGTTGGCAGAAACATCTACCCAGTTCCCAAGTGGCCCTCACTGTGCAGATTTTTTTGATCCACACACTTGGGACAAATCGGCCATTATGTATATGATAATGCCCTGGTGGACATTCAGACAATGTTGAGGGTTTTGGAGACCTAAATACAGAATTATAGGTCAAAACAGTATCTTGAACTTGGCTTAGTAGCAGACTGGAAGCCAATGCAGATGACACAGAATTCAGTGGTAAGAGATCGTTGTTGGTGGCTCCCATCAGAATCCTGACTGCTTCATTGTGGATAGTATAATATTCTGCACTGGATGAAGCTTCTGAGTAGTCTTTCAGAGCAACCCCACATGGATTGCATTACAGTAGTCTAAACTGGATATTACTAGAGCAAATATAACATTGATCTTATTTTTACATTTAAGTCATAGCAAGCAACCCTCCTTTCATGAGCTGTATAGTTCTGAAACTACATAAAATGGAAGCCCCCAACCCCGTTATATTTATTCAATTTTTATGCTGCTATGATGTAGTAGTAGTAGTAGTACATTAATTGCGGCATTGCGCCAATAAAGATTAAGAACATAACAGCAATGTTACCACGGGTACATTGATATTATTTAAAAGTTATGTTATATTAAATTGAAAGAATAAATATAATTAAAATAATTTACAGTTAGGTAAAAAATAAACATTTTGACACATATTTTTTTAAAAATCCCTCTCTTCTTCGTTTTCCGTAATTTCTTTGGATTTTATAATAAAAGACTTTGACAAAGTTTATAGATTGCTGCACAGAATTTGGCGACCTCACTGATTTGGTGGGGATTTTCCTCCAAGAGGAGCTTCCTAACCTGAAATTTATCAGAATATCCTGAAATTTTCTCAGACATTGATCGAATCAGCTTAGAACGGGCAACCTTGTGGAATGGGCATCTAAGAAACATGTGATGCAGTGTTTCACTTCCCCAGAATTGCATGGACAAAATCTCTCTGAGCTTGGGATCTTATTATACCTTCCCTGTAAGACCGCAGAAGGTAGGGCTGAACACCTGACTAGAGTGAATGCCCTTCTGTGGGTGTGGATTTCCAAAATGGAAAGGTAGGCAGCTGGGGCCAAAATGTATCTAGTCATAGGGGCGGACATAAATCCAGGTGCCCTCAGCAAGTCAGACTGCCTTTCAATATCATTAACTCTCTGGGTTATAATTCTCTTTGTTTGGTCTCTACCCAACTTCAGCAAAGCCTGGGGGGAGAGACCCAGACTCTCCAATTTGCTTTTCACAGCCTTTTGCCATTTGGATTCAAATGTTGCTATGAAATTAAACAGAACTCATTCAACCTGTCACAATTGAAGTTTTATTTTCTCTAGTAATATTCATTGGGACCTTGATATAAATGATAAATGAATTTTCACATGAATCCCCATCCATACGAACACAGAGACCAAAGTATTCCTTGAAAGACAGAGGTACTCACCAGTTTTGGGGTATCCCACTAAAATCACATCATCACTCCTGGCTTCAAAGGTGTCGAGAATTTTCAGTGTTTCTGGGCAACAAATCATAGTAGTATACAACTCTCCATCATGCAAAAACATCTTATCTGAAGGAGTGACATCTTTACTTTCTGCCAACGACTTTTCAAGAAGTTCACGCATTCCTGCCAGAGCCATGATTGTGCTTCTTCCGAGTCTGAAACTACTGGTATGAGAGTGGATAGAAATCTGAGATGGAAGAAAAAATGATCTACAATCCCAAGGGAAAGTGCTTCTGTTACTAATTAACTGAGTCACTGAACTAGATTTGTGAAAAGTAAATCTAACTTTTCTTTCTCTTTGCACAGATTCGAATCTCTCCAGTGGAGTGGGTAAGGTAGCCAATTCTTTATTACGCAGGAAATTTCAGAGAAATGTGTGTCTTCAAAGGAGAGAATATTGGCTTGAATAATAAAAACAAGTTTCTTGAAATGTGTCCAATGTTCCAGAATGACTCGAAAACATAACTAGAGGAGACGTCTCTTGTTTCATTTTGATCCATGAGGGTTCCTGGGTAAACTTCCAAAATGTATGTGTGTGTTTTACATTTAAAACTCCAAATCACTGAGAAATACTTGCAGTTCTGAGAGCACAACAATATATGCAAGCTTTTCACTTTGAGAGAGAGATTATGGATTTTGAAATGATTAATTGTGGACACAGACTATCTTCTTTCTTTTGATTGTCGTTAGTCAAAGTACCACAATATGTTGAGCCTGAAGTTGGTTTTCACAATATGTCCAGTTTTTCCTATAAACTTGGTTATCACTAAATCAACAGCTGTATGTTATTTTTTTCTGGACTAAACCAATGAAAGCAAGCACTGCAGGTAATAAATAAGCATAGTGGATATAAACCCTGACCTGGGTAGCCCAGTCTCATCAGAACTCAGAAGCTAAGCAAAGCCTGGCAAGTATTTGGATGGGAGACCTCCAGGGTGGTGCTGCAGAGGTAGGCTATGGTAAACTGCCTCTGAACGTATCTTGCCTTGAAAACCTTACAGGCTCGCTGTAAGTCAGCTGTGACTTGATGACCCCCAAAAAAGTGGTTATAAGCAAAGCAGACTAAAAGACCTCTGCATCACAGGCTAGGTAAATTAATAACAGTCAAAAATAGTTAGCAAACAGAGACTGAGCTCCCATTGGCAACTGACAGGGCTTAACCTCATATTACACTGCTTCCAGGGCCATCCTGACTCTGCCCCAGTCCTATCAGGCTAGATGGGTGCCAGGACTTCTGTATTCACAAGTTCCAGTGAGCTGTGAAACTTAATTCTCAAGTGCAGAAGGGTCTTGATTTGGGTTGGGACCATGACATACAAGGAGAGGGGGTTTGAATATCTATATGTCATTTCCTCACCTGAAAAGATCCTGGGGAGCCACTGGGGGTTACCGCACTTGTATTCCCAGTGATGTATTAAGAGTTTGAAAATGTTATAAAAAATACTGTTCGCATTTTCTATGTATTCCCAACGATGTATTAAGAGTTTGAAAACATTATAAAAAATACCGTTCGCACTTTGTTTGGCCCCTTTAGCTGTGAAGACGTCTTCCAACCATTTGTAAGCCGTGGTATCCAAAAACCCTTTTAAAGCGATGTCTTTTACAACATTTTCAAACTCTTAATACATCGCTGGGAATACAAAGTGAGGTAACCCCCACTGTTTGCTCCATTGGATGAAATGTATGTGAGCTGGTGGATTACATGTAAATTTCCCCAACAGGGAAAGGAGCAGCATTCCAAGATCAGGTCATTTTAGGTCAGGAAGATAGTGTGAGGGAGGGCATATTCCTCCTTTCCCCATCTGCATTGGGCCCCATGTATCTTACAGTTTCAGAAATTGCTGGGAGAACACAGAATTCCCAGAGCCATCTATTTTGGCAGGACCAGGAAAAAAGGGTAATGTGTGGTTAAGATGAGCAGGTTGACTTTTCTGGGAGGCAAGACAGTGCCTTCTGAGCATTACCCTGGAAAGTGAGTATAGAGATTGGTCTAAAGTGCTCTATGTCTGGTTTGCTAGATAAAGGCATCCTAATAGGGAAATGCACTTAATTATATCCAGTCTGAATCTATACCCTAAAATACTTTATCAGTATTTTTTCAGATGTACTTGGGACCTGGATAGATATTCAAGAATTTCAGCAGTACCAATATCCTAATCCTGAATATTCCTGGACACATTCTGCCTTGCTCATGACTTTGGCTGGCTCCAATATAATCCCCCCACCCCCGTAAACCTGCTCTCAAACTGAAGGTCATCCCAAGTAGAGGCTTCATTTCCCACACTATGACCATCTCTTGAAATCAGATTTTTGATGACCATAATAAAGGACTGTTCACAGGATGTCATTTGCCACCAAAATAAATGTTTTCTGTGCCTTATTTTTCTTGCATTTAAGCTGTTATCCTCAGTTTGGAAGCTAATTTGCATAGGCATCATGCTATGTGCCTCCATATATGAAGAGAGCTCCCAGGCTTTGAAGTGCCAGCCTGCCAATCAGCTCTTCTGCCAGTCCTCAGCAACTTCTGAACCTGAAAACTGATGGACAGCTCGGCTCGCAAACGCCTGGAGGATGGGGGCGACCCCTTTGCTGGCCCATAATGTTGGACCCCCTGTCCCAAGGTTCACCAAACTTTGGCAACCATCTAAGAAAAGTCCCTTGCAGCCATGCGGCAAATTTGGTGACTCTATCTCCAAAAATGCCCCCATAGGAGCTTTGAAAAAATTCCCATAGACTATAATGGGCCTGAATTTTTTCAGTAAACTTGAAAATAAGCCAAATACCCATATTTACTGGTATAGGTATTTGGCTTATTCCAGGTTTACCCCCCCCAAAAAAAAAAATTGGGCTCAATAAACTTGAACCTAAAATTTACTGTATTTTTTTTTTGCATGACCATAATTGTGTCCTTTCTCTTGCTTCCCGTGGTTCTTTGGGTATTCTCTGGTTTGACATAGGTTCTGTTGGGCTTTTTGGTTATTTATTGCATTGGAAGGCTTTTGCCCAATGGTTGCTTGCTCTTGTGTGTTTGGCTAGTCTTTGCCCTGGAGAAAGCATGGCATTTTCCCCCCTTAGGAAAAATGCAGGCTGGTTGCGGGCTCCTTGGTCCAATTCACTCTTCTAAACTGAAGATGGCATGACTTCACAAGCAAACAACTGCAGTCCCCACAGGGTTGGGCTGTGCAACCCATCATAAAAACTTAATCTAATGTTTACCTTTGTCACTTTACTTTTTATTGGTATGGCCTGAATCACCAGAGGATATAGCTTGAAACACCCCAGGACCACCATATTCCTCCAATGAAATCCTTCCTTCTTTTATCTCTTTAGCCCCCTCAAGGTGATTCTGGAGAGGCAGGGTGCAAATGACCAATAAATCACCTAAATAAATCACTTAAATAAATAACAAGCAAATATACAAACAAACCAGAGCAATCTTCATAGCAGAATAAGTTTCTACCTATTGACTAGAAATGAAATCATTACCAAGCATATTTTAACAGTCTGATTACTGTGATGCAATTAATTAACACTTCGAATATGTTAATAACATGTGAGCGGCTCAACAGAATGCTGAAATGACAGCAAAGCGCATGGGCGTTATAATATAGCAGAATCAGTAGAGCACATTCTTCTATATTGCCTCCTGTGTTATAAACAACGTCTAGAACTAATTAACCCTCACATTATGCCCTTAAAAAATCCAGCATATGATGGCATCACATTTTTATTAGCAGACACGGCACCTGTTGTTTCCGAACATGTGGCAGAGTTTCTGACAATTGTTATTAAAAATAAATAAAAAAGGGTAAGGAAATAAATAAAACCAACTGAGTCAATTTATAGATACTGGGTACCAATAAATAAAAGAGCACTGGTGCTTGTGATGTTTTATTGTTTGAAATAATGTTGCCAGCTATACAGCATATTGCAGAGGCAAAGACAGAAAGGTTTCTAAACTGTTTCCTTCAGACAGCCATGATGCCAGCAGATCCGAGTACTTCTTTCCCCATAGTTTCTCATCTGAGAAGGGTAACCCAAACTTTACTTCTGGCTATCTTTCATAAGGTGTGGGGATCAAATTTCTTCAGACAGCTGGACACACAGTTGATTTATAAAATATTTTGTACATGTATTATACTAGAGACTGGGAAGCAAAGCAATGTTGATGAGGTAGGATATTTTCGACTCTGGATTATATAGTGAAGTAGTAACGCTTGGCACATGCTGGCTGGAGATGGTTCAGTTGTCCAGCAGGTGGAGATACAAAACAAGGAAAGCAAATTTTGGAAACATTTATTTATTTTATCGATTGGTTCTTTACATAGTTCAGCAGGCCTAATAATATGGCAGCAAATCA
The DNA here is from genome assembly GCF_029931775.1 of Euleptes europaea. NCBI lineage: Eukaryota > Metazoa > Chordata > Lepidosauria > Squamata > Sphaerodactylidae > Euleptes > Euleptes europaea. The sequence goes on along the minus strand of NC_079318.1, from coordinate 21,725,797 downwards.
AAATTTCAACTTCTGGAATTTTGTGAATAGTGTTACAACATGCTGGTCAGAAACAATATCTATTTGCAGTGCCTAAAATGTTTTTGCTTGAAATCTACTTTAACAGTTGTTTTAACTACAGATATGCATATGCCTGTGTGTCTGTTGCTATAGTCTACCTTTAATTCTAAGGCTTGCATATATGCAAGAGACTAATCAAATGAAAGTGTCACCTACATTGTATTTCTGAAAGAATATAGAATGACAGTCTCAGTATATATGTATAGCTGAATCATGCTGGAAGTTTTAATAGGAAAAGGTAGATATAGTTTCTACTGCCCTTTCACACAGAAATTATTATTATTAAATGCATTCCAAGAAGGTCTAGCTCTTGCTGCCTTCTGAGACAACGTATGATCATTTCTGAGTTCCCTCCAAGATGCTGTGGGTCTTCCTCGATCTTCAAGGCTTGCAGTAAATGTCGTACTTTATCTTTTCCCCCACTTTGGTTCCTCCTAAACGCTCTTTAAATATTGTGTCCATTTCCTGATTGTTTTCTTCATTGAAAAGTGTCTTCCAGTCACTTACACCGCCTGAAAATCAAGGAAATATATTAAGGTGACTGAATATTTATGAATTTATCCATCTGATTTGAGAGTCATGAATTTGTTACTACAAAGTGTCCCCATCAAGTCTACCGTATTATCCTTGGCTCTGTGAAGAAGGCAATAACTGATTGTACAAACTGCACTACAAACGCCTCAGATATGCTTTTGCTGATAACTGACCCAAGCATGCAATGCCAACATAAAGACAATAAATAATACCAATAATAATGACAATAATAAAGTGACAGGGTTCAAACATCCTTAAAACAGGTGCACATTAGAGATGGTATTGAATTTCATAGGGTTGCTTGCTTGATTGGAATTGCCCCAGTTCAGTCTTGTTCCTGATTTATGTTGGATTTCCTCTCAAAACTATATGCATTTTTCAATATTATTTAGGCATCAATAAATCAGCATTATATATAAACAAGTGGGGGGGCAGCAAAAACTTGCAGGGGGCATCTCATTTTCTCCTTCCCCACTATTTAATCTTTCCCTTATCTGAAATCCCTCTTAGCCTGTTCCTGCCTTCTTCTCTCCTTCCCACCCCCTATCCAACCAACCTACCTTTAACTGCCTTTCTGTCTTCACCTTTCCTTCCCTCCTGTTGGCAGCCTCTCCCCCAAAAACTCTGGCCAAGTTACGCAGTACCATCTGAGCTTGGCCCAGCTGTGTGGCAGGGAACCTGCAAGGACTTATGGGGGGGGCACCTCACTTTCCCCTCTATAACCTGCCACACAGCCCCCATATTCTCACTTTTCTCTGCTTCCTTCTCTCCTTCCCACCCACCAACTAACCTACCTTTTATCTGCCCCCCATCTTCAGCTCTATTTCTTATTTATTTACCTCATTTATATCCCACTTTTCCCCACAATGTGGACTCAAAGAAGCTTACATCATTCTCCTCTCCTCCAATTCATTATCACAACAACTCTGCAAGGTAGCTTAACTGGAGAAAGTTTATCCAGTAAGCTTCCACAGAAGAGTGGGGATACAAACCTGGTACTCCAGATCCTAGTCTGAAATTCTAACCATTGCATCACACTTGCTTTTGTGGGGTGGCTGCTGTTGAACAGTAGCAAGCATCCAGTCCTCAGTGAGTCATGCAAGTCACATTATATCAAGTCACCAATGGTTGCAGCCATGCCTGGCCTCAAAGGCCAGAAAAGCCCTGGAAAGGGTCCTACCCCCTGTCTTTTATGGACAGAAACCGAGGCTTGAAAGCTAGCAATACAGTTGTAGTTGCTTAGCAACCCTCACAATTGCCACTGAGAAGGCATTTCTTAAAGCAACAGGGGCTGCTTCTATCATTTTGGTGTTTTTTTTTAAGCTGCTCCATTCCCCCCCCACACACACACACACAAACCTAGGGCTTTTTTCAGGTTGATAGAAAGATCTGTGTTATCCGTTTATGGTTATCTGAATTTAAAAATCCATGAGAAATAGATATACAAGCAGGGACTCACAAGAAACTTGCAGGAGCAGTCATCTTATTCCCCGGCCTTTGTTTGCTTCTTCCCCTCTGCCCTCTTCTCTCACTTTCTCTTTCCATCTGACTCTCTTTTTCCTTCCCCCCAACACTTACTGTAACTCTTTCTATCTCCCCTCAATGGCTACTCTTTCTCTCTCACACTTTCTCCTTCCCCAATACACCAGCTTGGTGTAGTGGTTAAAAGTGGTGGTTTGGAGCAGTGGACTCTGATCTGGAGAGCCGGGTTTGATTCCCCACTCCTCCACGTGAGCGGCGGAGGCTAATCTGGTGAACCACGGGCAAGTCATGCTCTCTCAGCCTCACCCATCTCACAGGGTGTCTGTTGTGGGGAGGGGAAGGGAAGGTGATTGTAAGCTGGTTTGAGTCTCCCTTAAGCGGTAGAGAAAGTCGGCATATAAAAACCAACTCTTCTTCTTCTTCTACCTACTGTCAATCTTTCTCTCATTCCCCCTCCCCCAACACCTTCTGCCACTCTCACACAAGCACTCTCTCTCCTCTTCTCCATTCCCCATCTCTCTTGCTTCCCTGCCGAACTACTGCTTTCTGCTCCTTCTCCCCTGTGCACAGCACCACTGCTGGAAAGGCAGCGATGTCAGGCCAGGTGACAGCAGCAATCCCCCCTCCCTGCAGCAATGGTGGGCTTGGTGGTGGTGGCAACAACCTTTCTTCCTCCCCCCTCCCACAGCATCACCACCAGAGAGGCAGAGATGGCAGACCTGGCAACAGCTCTCCCTTCCTATGTGTGGCGCTGCTGCAGTCTCCCCCTAGGGTTGCCAACCTCCGGGTACTAGCTGGAGATCTCCTGCTATTACAACTGATCTCCAGCTGATAGAGATCAGTTCACCTGGAGAAAATGGCCGCTTTGGCAATTGGACCCTATGGCATTGAAGTCCCTCCCCAAACCCCACCCTCCTCAGGCTCCGCCCCAAAAATCTCCAGGTATTTCCCAACCTGGAGCCAGCAACCCTACCTCCCCCTCACACATTGTCACAGCTGATGAGATGCAGTGGTGATTCTGTGCAAGCACAGGGAAGTGCCTCTTGGGAGGTTTAATCCTCCCTGTCCATTTTGGACTGAGGGTAGGTCCCCTGAGCATGTGGGGAAATGTCCATTCTTTCCACCTGTCCCTCATACACAGACCTAAGTACCCACAAATGGGGCCACGTTGAGAATTAGATTTATTTATAATAACATACTCGTCTACTTTAAGAAAAAATCGTCATTATCAACAATAAAAACACACAGTCCGTAATGGCACTGTATGGAAACAAAGAACAGGTCCTAACAATAAGCTACATACTCCCTCTGTCTCAGTGACCTTTTCAATTTCTTCTCATTCTTTGAAAATGTTGTATTCCTTTGGTATATACTGCATAAAATACACAACACACACACACACATACTCAGCTGGACAGCTTTGTAGTGTCTTCTCTGATTTTGACTGAATCCTTGATTTTTAGGCAATTAAAAATGTTCAAAAGCCATTGATTCAGGTTTCTAATTAATAGTCCTCGTTGATTTGCCCAACCTAGGAGAAGAATTGAGATATTCATCGGTTCTTGTAGGCTGTCCGGGCTGTGGGACTGTGGTCGTGGTATTTTCTTTCCTGATGTTTCGCCCGCAGCAGTGGCAGGCATCTTCAGAGGAGTAACACTCCTCTGAAGATGCCTGCCACAGCTACGGGTGAAACGTCAGGAAAGAAAATACCAAGACCACAGTCACACAGCCCGGATAGCCTACAAGAACCGATGAACTCTGACCGTGAAAGCCTTCGACAATAAATTGAGATATTGATTTGATAAAAACAGGATTGGAGATTTCCCAGTTGTCTCAGTGGCACTTTCAGAACATTACCTTTACGGAACAGGACATCTCCAAATTCACCATGAGTGGTTTTGGAATTATCCTTCATAGCCTTGAAAGTGCTCCTTTCTGCAACACCATGAATATCTTCGTCATCTAGGTTCAGGCCTACGAATTCGGCTATCTTTTTGGCTTCCCTAGCTGTGTTCTGCAATAAGAAAAGAAAAGCAATATTTATAAACATTTTATGCGTTCGTTGAAGTAAGCTATGTCATGTAAATTTATATTCCAACAAAAGGAAAATCTGGCTTGCTTAGGCAAGGTGATGATGCAGAACTTGTTGGCTTCATTTGCAACTGCTGTGCTGATTAGCGTAGTTTGACGACGCTGCAGTTTGACCAAAGCAGAGAGGCGTACTTTTAGGTATCTTGAATGTAAGAACATAAGTGTAGCCATGTGGATCAGAACAACAGTCCATCTAGTCTAGCATCCTTTTCCTAATAGTGACCAGTTAGATGCTAGAGGGAAGCTCACAAGCAGGGCCCACCTTCAACAGCCCTTGCCTGCGGACTGCTCCCTAGTATATGACCATCTAGCATTATGGAAGAGGGGGGGAAACTTTTCTCTCTATCCAGTCCATCTCCACCATGCAAAATTTTTGTAGACCATTTTGTATGTCAACACTCAGCTACCATTTTTTGTAAACCAGAAAGCCCCAAACGCTTTAGTTTTGCCTTGTTGGGCAGATGATGCAACCCTATAATCATTTTGGTTGCCCTTTTTGGCATTTTCCTCCCAGCTCTTCAATGTCTTTTTTGAGATGTGGTGACCAGAATTGTACGCTGTATGAGTTTATACCACCAACTTGAATAAGGGCTTTGCTAAACAGGCAGTTTTATTCTCAGCCCCTTTCCTGATGATCCCTAGAACAGAATTTGCCTTTTTATAATTGCTACACTATAGTGATTATAATTTGCCTTTTTATAATCACTACAGTATAATCAGTCAATATTGTCAGCAAGCTCACTACCACAAGCCCAAGGTCATTTTCTTGCCCTGTCTTGATGCACCTTGAGTCTCAGGGAGAATGGGGCAGTATGGGATTAGCTGGTATCTTTAATAGGTCTGAGCAGGATTGGAGGTGGTTGCCAGATTGGATGAGGGCAAAGCTGTTTTTTTCACCTGCTCCATGCTGTCTCTGTGAACAGAGTAGGGTTGCCAGGTCCCTCTTCGCCATTGGTGGGAGGTGTTTGGGGCAAAGCCTGAGGAGGGCGGGGTTTGGGGAAGGGAGAGGCTTCAATGCCATTGAGTCCAATTGCCAAAGTGGCCATTTTCTCCAGGTGAACTGATCTCTATCAACTGGAGATGAGATGTAATAGCAGACCTCCAGCTAGTACCTGGAGGTTGGCAACCCTAGACAATCAGGACCCCCCAATATAATTGATAAGATGAAAACAGGCCAAAAGGGGAGGGAAGGGAGACTAGCCATACTATAAACCATTGCTGCCCTCAACCATAGGCTGGCAGAACATCTTGGTCTTACAGGCCCTGCTGAACTTTATCAAGTCCCATTTAATTAGTATAATTGTAGCAAACGTTGCCTGAACATCATGGTAACTTGGATCCACCAGAGCATTTCTGTAGGCAGCAGGATTTCTGCTTGTGGAGCATGACTTTCTTACCTCCCCCTTCTTCTGCAGCTCAAAGTGACCCTGAAATGCTCTTTCTGGCAGCAGGGGATGCCCAGGAACATATCAGGGAGCATTTGGGGCAGCAGTAAAAGGCAGGAGCCAAGACAGCTGTGCTCCACAGGCAGAAACCCTTCTATCCACATAAACACTCTGGTGGATCCAGCTTGGCATCTATAAACTGTACTAACCCTACCTCTTTAATTTCTTCATACGTTACTGCCATGACATTCTCTTTATCAATATACTTGCTCCACACACAAAGATATTCAATGTAGCTTCCCCAGGGCACTAGTGGAAATCAGAAAGCATGAAGCAGTGGTTAGAACAAGACCAGTACAGGCTTTTAAACATTCAATATCTTCACAACAGTTCCAGACTTACCCATCTCCCAAACAGCATGGCGAAGCACAGCAAAAACTGTTAAACTGTGAGTCACAATTTATGATGGTGCTCTTGCGGGGGGGATGTAATATTTCCTCCTAAATGTTACCTGTTCCTCATTTTTAGGAGTTGCTTGAAATTATCTGTTTCACCCTAAATTCTTCATTGCCAAATATCTTCTCATCTTGCAGAATTATAATTAAACTAGGGACAAATATATGAGTTAAAAAAAACCCAACAACAATATTGTCGAAGGCTTTTATGGTCAGAGTTCATTGGTTCTTGTAGGTTATCTGGGCTGTGTAACTGTGGTCTTGGTATTTTCTTTCCTGACTTTTCGCCAGCAGCTGTGGCAGGCATCTTCAGAGGAGTAACACTGAAGGACAGACACTGAAGAAGAGACACTGTCCTTCAGTGTTACTCCTCTGAAGCTGCCTGCCACAGCTGCTTGCGAAACGTCAGGAAAGAAAATACCAAGACCACGGTTACACAGCCCAGATAACCTACAAGAACCAACCAACAACAATATTGCTAAGTATTTAGACTGCCTAGCTATAATAATTCATTTTTGCATTGTGTGTGTGTGTGTAAAATGCCTTCAAGTCGCAGCCGACTTATGGTGACCCCTTTTGGGGGGTTTTTCATGGCAAGAGACTAACAGAGGTGGTTTGCCAGTGCCTTCCTTTGCACAGCAACCCTGGTATTCCTTGGTGGTCTCCCATCCAAATACTAACCAGGGCTGATCCTGCTTAGCTTCTGAGATCTGACGAGATCAGGCTAGTTACCAGTCTATAAGTAACACAACTGATTGTGACTGTCTACTGAATTTGCATTAACTGGATTGTATAGGCTAGTGATTCCCAATTAGTGTGTCACAAGGGGCTGAAACCCTCCTTGAAAAACGTACAGTGCAATTCTAAAGACAGTTACTCCAGTCTAAGCCCATTCTTTTCAACTGGCTTAGACTGGAGTAATTCTGCATAGGATTGCACTGTAAGCCACCATGGATGCATCTACCATTCTGTGCACCCCAGTGTGGGAAGGCCTTGCGTAGCATCATTTCTTTAGAGGTTCTCAGTACAAGAGGATATGGTATCTAGAACAAATGGGTTCAACCGTAACACTAAATGTTTGGCTCTGGGGAGAAGCTACAGATAATATACAAAAATTGCTAAACAAAGCCTTGCAAGGTTCTCTATCTATTCTATATGGAAGAAATTCAGGTTGTTACTTATAATCGACTTCTCACCCCTTATGAGCTTGGATGCACAGCTTAATGTGGTGAGGGGGTTTGTGTGAGTCAGCGAAGCTGAGAGCAATATTGTAAGGAGTTTAGACACTGTCAAGAGGCAAAACTCCTAGCAGAGTCACTCAAGGAGGAATGGTCACAGCTGCGTCATCAGATTAGGATGCATCTACCCCGTTCAGCAATCAATGGCCACATGCGTAGAAGAGAACAGATGGTTCCAATGATGATGATGGTGGTGGGGTGTGTGTGTGTGTGTAAAGTGCCGTCAAGTCGCAGCCAACTCATGGCGACCCCTTTTTGGGGTTTTCATGGCAAGAGACTAACAGAGGTGGTTTGCCAGTGCCTTCCTCCGCACAGCAACCCTGGTATTCCTTGGTGGTCTCCCATCCAAATACTAACCAGGGCTGACCCTGCTTAGCTTCTGAGATCTGACGAGATCAGGCTAGCCTGGGCCATCCAGGTCAGGGCTCCAATGATGATAGAGGTGGACAAATCCTAAAGGGTAACTATGGGGCAGCAGCAATAATGGAAAATGACAATGGAGGAGCATCTTTCATAGACAATGGCAGTACCACTTCACCTAACCCTAGTTAGCATTGCACAGAAGAAGGCAATGGTAACCACTTCTGATCATCTCTTACCTCAAAAACCCTATGATGAGACAATCCAAAACAAAACAGATATAATGCTAGAAGATGAAACCCCCTGGTGGGAGAGCACTCAATCAGCTCCTGGGGAAGAGCTGAGGACAACTATGAATGCCACTATTCTTAATTATGCAACTGGACTAAAGCTTAGAAGATGTTCAGTTGTTAACATGAATGGATGCAAAAGGAAAGTCTAACCCAACAGTTTGACATATGTAATAGGAACATGGAATGTGAGAAGTATGAAACGAGGTAAGTGGGAAATTGTGAAACAAGAAATTGAATGTTTAAATTTTGCAATCTTGAAAGTGAGTGAACTAAAGTGGACTGGATTAGGACATTTTCAGTGAGAAAATTACTAAATTTTTCACTCTGGGAATGACAAACAAGAAATGGAGCAGAAGAAAAGAGCTGCTGTAATTGTAAGGTGAGATGTAGCACATGCAATTCACAGGCTATAATGCAAAATCTGACCTAATAATATCAATCGCACTTCATGGAAAGCCTATCATCATAACTATCATTCAAGTTTTTGCCCCAACTACACATGATGATGTGAAAGAAATGGAAAGCTTTTATGCAAGTGTCCAGTAAGAAATTCATCACACACCTAAACAAGATGTGCTGATAATCATAGATGACCGGAATGCAAAAGTAGGAAACAACGCAGAATCATATATTGTCAGAAAATTTGGGCCAGGAGCACAAAATGAAGCAGGAGAGGGACTCATAGAAGACAGCAAAATGGTCAGAAATTAACAGTGGCATTATACCCCTGTTAATTTAGGAAAGTGTATGATAATGTATCTGACCAATGTTGCTAATGCCTTCATGATAAAGATTCATTCTACCACATATGGTGAACCTGCCCTGTTATAAAACATTTCTGGAAGAGAATATGTAAAGTATTGTGAAATCATAGCCTGTAGAGTAGTTTTGGAACAGAATTAAACCTGAAGAACAGACCAAGCTTGTGATTCTCAATAGTATGTGAAGGAATCGGCTGGAATAAATGTGGTAATTTACTTAATTACTATGTAATTAGAAAGTTAGAAATGGACATACTTTTTTATGAAGAATGGGACATATATTGCAAAAATTTATATTGTTTAATGTTTTTCTTTTTCCTATTTATTTATTTATTTATTTATTTACTTATTTATTTATTTTTGCAGCCACACTGTGTGTAAAAAGGTAAAGGCCCCCTGTACAAGTGCCGGGTCATTCCTGACCCATGGGGTGATGTCACATCCCGATGTTTACTAGGCAGACTGTGTTTACAGGATGGTTTGCCAGTGCCTTCCCCAGTCATCTTCCCTTTACCCCCAGCAAGCTGGGTACTCATTTTACTGATCTCGGAAGGATGGAAGGCTGAGTCAACCTCGAGCCAGCTACCTGAAACCGACTTTTGTCGGGATCGAACTCAGGTCATGAGCAGAGCTTTTGACTGCAGTACTGCAGCTTACCACTCTGCACCACGGGGCTGCGTGTAGAGGATTATTATTCAAGGAGTAATTTGATTATGTTAAGTTTTGTCTTATGTTGTTTAATTTAAAAAAATTAAAAAGAAAGAAAGTCACCATAGATGCATCTACCACTCTGTGTATCCTAGTGTGGAAAGGCCTTGTTTAGCATCATTTCTTCATTTATTCCTTTGCTAATATATGGGATGTCACATTTCCCCAAGGAAGAATGTGTGTGTTGTGCATTAAGTGCTGTCAAGTCTCTTCCGACTCATGGTGATCCTATGAATCAATGTCCTCCAAAATGTCCTATCTTTGACAGCCTTGCTCAGGTCTTGCATATTGCGGGCTGTGACTTCCTTTACTGAGTCAAGGAAATCCTACGCTGCAACTGATGAGGATGGGAGAATCCCAGGAACAGCCTGACTTTCTGAGGCAAACGGTAGACAATATTAACTGGGCTCTTTTGCAACTGCGGAGAGCATGTTTTTCCATTATGCTAGAGAGGACCGAAAACATGGATCTATACCTCCAGTGCTTCCATTTAGTTTTCATTTAAAAACCCATCTGTCCTACATATCAGAATTTTGAAGAATCCACATTTCATTTAGAAATACACATTTCATCTAGAATAACTACAAAAAGTCAGTGCAGACTGAATATTAGGGCCAGCCCTTTAGATGCCCTGGCAGTGCCTTGTTATGAGTAAAAAGAGAAAAAAGTTCAGTCCATTTTGCTCAAGAGCTGCGTCATTAACATCTCAAGCTTCCTTGCCCATGAACTGGAGTCCTGGGCATTGGCCAGTTCTTATGCAGAGCTTAAGCAGTCTCTCCAATTAATTTCTCTTGGTCCCTTTAATTGGAAAAAGTGAGCATCAGCAAAGAAGATATGGGCATCTCCAAGGAACTGCTGAATCAGAATCTATCTATCTCTAGAATAATTCTAGTCAATATACTTTCTCCCCTCTTCCCCTAAGATGTTTATGAGACAGCCACACATTTGTTCATTGAAACACTGCCCATTTTCTTTTCATTCAACATTAGTTGACCACAAGGATGATCTATTGTCGAAGGCTTTCACGGTCAGAGTTCATTGGTTCTTGTAGGTTATCCGGGCTGTGTAACCGTGGTCTTGGTATTTTCTTTCCTGACGTTTCACCAGCAGCTGTGGCAGGCATCTTCAGAGGAGTAACACTGAAGGACAGACACTGTCCTTCAGTGTTACTCCTCTGAAGATGCCTGCCACAGCTGCTGGCGAAACGTCAGGAAAGAAAATACCAAGACCACGGTTACACAGCCCGGATAACCTACAAGAACCAACAAGGATGATCTGTTTGGACTGTTTATATATGTATATGTGTGTGCATGTGTGTTAAACATGGATAGAAAAAAGAATTTCTACTTTGTCCTTCCATTAAAGCTCGGAAGTAGTCGTTGAAGTTGTCGTAAGGGGGATACGGAGAAAAATTGTTTGAAAAATGGAAAAAAGAAGCAGCTACATCTTTTGGATTCCGGAGCAGCAGCAGAATCTAAAAAACAAATAAATAAATGACATTGAAATAAAGTGTGAGAAAGGATGGAACCATGGTTGTCTATATGAGATCCTATTGACTTTATCCCAAACAACACATTTTCCCCAGTCCTTTTACTGTCTTCTCTGGGAGTAAATCACATTAGATTCAGTGTGACTTACTTCTAAGTAATGCATAGAATTCAACTGCATTGCTGATGATGGATGAGCCTCTCATATTAGAATAAAAGCCCAATGGTGGCTGATTTGCAAGACCCACCCTGCCTCTGAATCCCCAATCTCACTATTTTTTTGTGATGGCAGCTACACTATACCAATGGTCATTGCTGCAGCAGCAGCAATATAGAAGTTAGATAGGAAAGTCAGCACTAAGTCTAAAAGGAGAAACATCCCCTTACCTTACCCCAGTGCTGGTACTGACACTGAATCCTATGGGAATTCTATACCGACAAATATATGCCCAAGCCCTTAAAGGCAGTTGTACATATTACAAGAACATACTGGCAGAGGAATTATGAGTGACATCTGAATCTTCTGTTTGCACTTGCTTATGATGAAATATATATATACACACACACATTAAAAACCTGAAAATGATAAAAGAAATACTTGTAGCTTTAAGCAACAGATTCCTTCAGCAGCTATTGCTAGGCATCCACAAAGTTCCAATGGTTAGTTCTCTCAGTAAAAGGCAGGGGCAGGGGCAGAGTCCTTCCCAGGTCTATTTTGGCATTTGAGGAAGGACTCATTGGGGCCAGGCCTGATTAGGGTCCAGGTTGGGAAATTCCTGGAGGTTTTGTGGTAGAATCCGAGGAGGACAGGTTTTGGGGAGGGAAGAGGCCCCAGCCAAATCATTTTCTTTAGAGGGAAAAATATCTGTCCTCTGGAGTTTAATTGTAATTCTGGGAGATCTCCAGGTCCCACCTGGAGGTTGGCATCCCACCTGGAGGTTGGCATCCCTAGGCCTGGAAGCAATCTCCAGGTGCGTTGATGCCACCTAATTTGTATTACTCAACTAGACCTAGCTGCTTGCTACTGTTTAATAGCAGCCAATAGCAGCCATCCTATGAAAGTCAGTGCAATATAGCAGTTAGAGCTTCAAAGTAGGTTCTGGGAGACCCATGTTCAATTTCCCACCTTGCTGTGGAAGCTCACTGGGTGATTTTGAACCAGTCACATATTTTCAGTTTAACCTGCCTCACAGGGTTGTGGAGTGAACAAAAATAAGGAGAGGAGAATAATGTAAGGTGCTTTAGTACTCACGGCTTTAGTACCCACAGTGGAGATAGGTGGGGTAGAAATGAAGTAAATAAATAATCAATATAGCTGAAGATGGGAGGTAGATAAAAGTGGGTTTGGGAATGGCTGAGAAGGAGAGAATGAGGCAGGGAAAGGGGAGAGGATATGGGGTTGCCAGGAGGAGGGACAGAGGAAATAATGGGGGATAGGGAAAGTGAAGTGCCCCCCACAAGTACTTGAGGCCCAGTGACTGGCACCACACAACTGGATCCCAGTCTTCCTAGGCTGAGGCTGCTGGGGTGGGGGCGGGGAGAGGGAAAGCTCAAGGCAGATAAAGGTAGGTTGGCTGTTAGGTGGGAAGGAGATAGGAAAATGGCTGCTATGGAGGGTGGAAGGGTTGATAGGTTGGGAAATACCTGGAGATTTTGGGGGCTGAGCCTTAGGAGGGTGGAGTTTGGAGAGGGGAGGGACTTAAATGGGTATAATACCATGGAGTCCACATTCGAAAGTGGCCATTTTCTCCAGGTGAACTGATCTCCGTCACCTGGAGATCCGTTGTAAGAGCGGGAGATCTCCAGCTACCATTTGGAGGCTGGCTACCCAAGGTGACTTTATGGTATTGTACCCTGCTGAGGTTCCTCCATTCTCCAAACTTCCTCCCTCTTCAGGTTTAATTCCCAAGTCTCCAAGAATTTGCTGCCAAACCTAACCCCATAAGTCCTGCCTCAAAGGCCGAAACTGCTCTGGAAAATGGCCTGCCCTTCCCTCTGCCTTTTACTGATAAGAATAAGGCTTGGAAAGCTGTTCTGGTGGCTTAGCAAAGACCATTGAGGACATTCATTTCTTAAAACTATAGGTGCTACTTCAGTCATGTTGGAGGGTTTAATCCCCCTCAACACATTTTTTAGATTTCAGATTTTTCTGCAGAACTGTTTTTTCCCCTCCCCTTAAGTCTGTAGCGGGGTCTGTCCCGTCTGTCCATGGCTCCAGGCTCTGGATTTATGTATACACAGTCCATGTTGAAAATTAGATACATTAGATGTTTTGATATATCCGCCCTGACCTGGATGGCCCAGGCTAGCCTGATCTCATCAGATCTCAGAAGCTAAGCAGGGTCAGCCCTGGTTAGTATTTGGATGGGAGACCACCAAGGAAGTCCAGGGTTGCTGTGCAGAGGAAGGCTGTTGTGAATTGAGGCGATGGATTCTGGTTTGAGTTTGCATGAGTCAGATAAAATTGCACAGAACAAAACAGACTGATACTTTCTGTTTAAAATAATCAAAAACTTTACTAATAGGATAGGGATACATAAAAAAGGGATACATACTGGGATACATAAAATAAGAAATCCTTTCTACATTGTTAGTTACCTACAAACTTGCTAGATTTCTCCAGCAGGAATCTATAGCAGGAAACTCGCTTCCTATACCCAACAAAGGTACTGGCAAACCACCTCTGTTAGTCTCTTGCCTTGAAAACCCCATAAGGAGTCGCCATAAGTCGGGTGTGACTTGATGGCACTTTACACACACACACATTGATATATCCAGCTTCAGATAGTAACTGGACAATAAATGGTTATAAACAATTGTGGCAGCCACTCGGTCATCATTGTGTGTCATGATGTAATGATGATGGTTGCAAACCTGGCTTTGTGGGGGGGTTTATGATGATGATTTATTGGTCATGGGCCATGTGAATTGACCACTGAAAGTATTAGCAACGATTTGAATTACTACAAAATGTAATACAAGGGTCACTTACTTTGGCTTTATTCTCAAAGACAGATGTTGGAAGCTTATCGGCACGGAGGTGAGTAAACATAACTCTTCTTGAGGGATAGGTGTTCATCCTCTTTAAGAGCCAAAATAAATAGGCAGAATATGAAAAGCAAACAATCGATTAGAGAAAGCACAGACTTTTCTTTACTCTTTGTTCACAATGTCCCTTTGGCTGTCTGCCGCTGGCAACACTGATTAGGCAATATGGGCCTTTAATCCTACCTTTTGAAAATTCTTTTTAACTCCTTCAACTTGTCAATTAATACGTTTCTTTCTAGATGGCAAACCTTAATACTTTGGGGGTAAACATTTGCTTTCTATCACAATATTTAAAGGTTATGGATGGCTCACTAAAAGCTTCCAAATGTTTTCTTTTAAAAGTTCTAGTTAGCTGAGGAGATGGGAATCATCTGTTGTGCCATCACTACTAAAAAGTTCTACCAGATTGAAATTTTTTTGGTGAATCTTACAGATGGCTTTACACATTCATACGTATATATAGGGTTGCCATGTCCCTCTTTGCCACCGGTAGGAGGTTTTGGGGGCGGAGCATGAGGAGGGCAGGGTTTGGGGAGGGGAAGGTCTTCAATGCCATAAAGTCCAATTGCCAAAGCGGCCATTTTCTCCAGGTGAACTGATCTCTATCGGCTGGAGATCAGTTATAAAAGCAGGAAATCTCCAGCTATTACCTGGAGGTTGGCATCCCTATGTATATATGTCAGAGCCAAAGTGAGAAGCAAATTAATTAAAGATTCTGTGGCTTAAAAAACATTGGTAGACCTGGGCTCTGAGTCCAGACTCAGAGACCAGGTCTACCAATGTTTTTTAAGCCACAGAAGCTAGTAGACCTGGCCTCCTGGCATTGCCAGGGGAGGGTGAGATATAAATAAAAGTTGTTGTTGTTGTTATTATTATTATTATTACTACTACCACCACCACCACCTTGGGCTCCAACATGCTTTCTTCTTTCTTCCCATGCTTACCAATTCTCTCTCTGAATTTTCTGGTTTGTAATTAATTGTAGTTTTCTGTGTCATCTATACTGACCAAACTCCAGTTAATGCAAGCCATAGATGCTTGCAAGCTAGAACTGTGAGCCATAACAACTCAATCAGTCCATTGAGAATCATTCTATGATAGTTGGCCTCACCAAATTAAGTACAATAGTGATATGGAAACACTTCTAAGGAAGTAATAAGGAGCAAGGGGAAGAGAATGAATGAAAGACAGGGTTATACAGGGTTTGTATAACCGTTTTGTTTTACAGTCTTTAAAATCTTTGCAAACTATTCAGTGCTAACCTTATATTTTTCAGTATCTCCAATTTCAAGATAGGGAAACTCTGCCAGCAGCAGTTCTTCATTCAACTTGTGCGGTTCATGTTTCTTTGCAGATGTTATTACTAAATCTGTAACTATCTGGCCAACCCAGTTAGTACCTGGAAAAACAAAATGAAGAAAAAAAAACTGGAAATGGAACATTGTTGAGCTGATGACCTTTAAAGATACTTGAAGAACCTGCTTATTAGTGACAAAAGGGTCAGTATGTTTCAAGAAATTCTGGTTTTGAGTGGCTCGTGTGAGGGTAAAATGTAGGAGAGGACAATGGTATAAGCCAATTTCGGGGCCCATTTGGGAGAAAGGTGGTGTAGAGATGAATGAATGAATGAATGAATAATTGAATTTTTTTAAATTGTTAAATAAACCCAAGGTGGTGTAGAGATGAATGAATGAATGAATAATTGAGTTTTTTAAATTGTTAAACAAATCTTTACCGCAGTGGGAAAGGCCCAACAGGCATTCTAACAAGCTTTCTAACTAGAAAGTGGACCGATTCTGAGAGCCCATCTTGCCCTCATGAAAGTTAGAAAAAGAATGCAAAAACAGGAAAAGAGGGAAGGCAGCCGGAAGGAAGGATGTTCCAAGTAGCAGCCAACTCATAGGGTTTTCAAGTCAAGAGATCAACAGAGGTGGTTTGCCATTGCCTGCCTCTGCCTAGCAAACCTAGACTTCCTTGGTGATCTCCCATCCAAATACTGACCAGGGCTGGCCCTGCTTAGCTTCCAAGATCTAACAAGATTGAGCTATCCTGGGCTATCCAGGTCAGGGCTCACTTGTGAATAATGGTCCTTAAGATCCTAGGAAATTCTTGGCAAGAAGCAAATTAATTAATTGAACTCTTTTTGCTTTTTAGCTTTCACAGACTTCAGGCCAAACCACACATGAAATCAGAAATCTCAATACATGGACTACAGCTGTAAAAAGCAGCCATGAGGGGCCTTAATGTAGATGAGGAATGCTGCACTTGGGAAGGGGGGGGTAACTTTTCACCCCTGCCTGTTTCTTAGAAATTACCTCCCTAAGCTGCTTTGAGCTCCAGGAGAGAACAGGCACAACACGGATATGTAGGGTTGCCAACCTCCAGGTAATGGGAGAGGGAAAACGACACTTCTGTACAATTATCGGGAGGATAAGAAACTCAGTACAGGAGCGAATAATATTAGAAAATGGCAAAATATATTGCAGCTATACACTTAATTCACAATAGTAGTCTCAATGACCATTCACACATATAAATTGTGTATAATGCAAAAAATCAGTGATAAGACAAGGTAAGTACACATCAATTCACAATTCTTCTATTTTTGTCTTTTTATCACAGAAGCAGATGTATGCAGACGTGAGGATGTCAATGGATACGAGTTCATCAAGAGGATACGATGGTTTCGAAGTCAAAAAGTTCGAATCTTCATCAGTCCTTCCTACACATTACAATAAATATATCCAATAATTGCTGTTTCTTACAAAATCATTTAAAACAATTCATTTGTAATAAATAAATAAATATTATACTTACATCACAATAGTCTCATAATTTCCTATTACAACTGATCTCCAGCCGATAGAGATCAGTTCACCTGGAGAAAATGGCCGCTTTGGCCATTGGACTGTATGGCATTTAAGTCCCTCCCCTCCCAAACCCCTCCCTCCTCAGGCTCCTCCCCAAAAATCTCCCACCAATAGCGGAGAGGCACCTGGCAACCCTACGGGTATGTCCTCCTTCCCTCCCAGCAGGGCTGGATCTAGGGGGACCAAGGGGGTGCCTGCCCCGGGTGGCACACAGGTTTTATTTTAGAAGTATATAATACATGAAGGGTGTAAGTTTGAACTTTTGCCCCCCTTCAAAAAAAAATGTGGATCCGGTCCTGCCCCCCAGTGCTTAGAGCAGTCCAAGACGGTTATTTCCAATGATGATAATAGTGCAGGGGGAACCAAACAACACATCCTGCTCCTCAGTGCCACGGCCCAATCCATATTGTGTCCTCCCCCAGGTGCTTTTTTGCAGCTGAAATACACATGTGCAGATCTGATCATGGATCTCCAGCATCATGTGTTGCTCATAGGATGGCCAGTCTCCAGGTACACGTCCGTGCGTATCAAGATCATACACAGAAACCAATATGCACAAGGAGTATAACAAAATGCAAAAATGTATTGCATGCCAAAAAGCAAAATTTAAATCAACTATGTACAAACAATAAGATACAATAAATGTAATTATGAAAGTCCCATGTCTGACACTCTCTCAAATCCTCTTGTTTTACAAGTGCAGGTCAGAGACTTTTCTATTGAATATGTTCTGGTGTAAAATATTGTCGAAGGCTTTCACGGTCAGAGTTCATCGGTTCTTGTAGGCTATCCGGGCTGTGTGACCGTGGTCTTGGTATTTTCTTTCCTGATGTTTCACCAGCAGCTGTGGCAGGCATCTTCAGAGGAGTAACACTGAAGGACAGTGTCTCAGTGTTACTCCTCTGAAGATGCTTACCACAGCTGCTGGTGAAACATCAGGAAAGAAAATACCATGACCACGGTCACACAGCCCGGATAGCCTACAAGAACCGATATTCTGGTGTGCTCCCCTTGTCAGGGAGGAAGAGGAAGACGGCCGGGCCGTTTCTAGTTCTTCATCAGTCCCTCTTCATATTCATTTTGTATCTCATGTTACAAATTCCAATCCCTTCCTAGGACAACTCTCAAAGGTTCCCAGCTGGATACAATCAAGTTGGCAAAGGTTCCAAGATGGATATTGGTGGCAAAGAGGGATCTGGCAACCCTAGTTGCTCAGCTCTGAATAACTGGATATATTTTAGTAGGATGGGCATTGATTGCCTGTCATTAAACTTTGTTCTAGCAAGCAACACTTATTCCCAAACATCCAGTAATACAATCATGAAAAACAAACTTCTGCTACCACCAAAATTCAGAATGGGTGGTAGAATCCATAACTTTGGCTTCTAAGAAACAGATTGGCTTACAAAAGAAAAAAAGTTATACACATTTTTCTCTCACACACACATATACGTGCAAAACTTGGGATCCATCTTTGGACTGCTTTGATTAAGCATTCAGAAGCTAAGCAGGGTCAGCCCTGGTTAGTTTTTGGATGGGAGACCACCAAGGAATACCAGGGTTGCTGTGCAGAGGAAGGCACTGGCAAACCACCTCTGTTAGTCTCTTGCCATGAAAACCCCCAAAAGGGGTCGCCATCAGTCGGCTGCAACTTGATGGCAATTTACACACACACACACACACACACACACACACACACACACAATTATATCTTTATTGGCTGCTAAGATTCTCTCTTATCTTCTCTTTGTGTGTGTGGCCTTGGGGGATTGGACATAGCTTACCTCCCTCAAGCACTAAAAAAAAAGCTTGGAAAGGAGGAGCATAAGCCATAATGACAGCTCAGGGCTTGGAGCCGGGGTGGCCTTGCCCATAAGTTCAGGGATGTGCAAAGAAGATCATGGCAGATGCACTTGCCAGAGGCATGGACAGACTGCAGTTCAGCCGCGTTGCATTTGGGCCTGGTGTGGCCACTTTGCTGATTTGGCTGGCATGTCCTGGTATGGAGCTTGTCAGAGGCACTGAAAGAGGCATAGAGTGCCTGTTGGCGTCATCCAGATTGAGGAGCCTGGTACAGCTACCTTTCTTGTTTGGGCTGGCAAGGTCTCTCATGGATGTGGGCCACAATGCTTTCAGGGGAACCTATGGCATGGACTCTATTGGGGACTGGTGGGGTAAGCAGCGAGATGGCCCCCCCTTGTGGCAGTATTAGTGTGAGTCATAAACTCAGGGGTGCGCAAAACAAGAGGGGTGCCTGACTCTTCTGCATCCCACCAATCGCCCACACTGCAAATGGGTTTGGAATGGGGTTTTGACCTGCGAGCTCTCCTTATTCTGCATCTATAGGCCAATTTATTGGCTACTGGGATTTTCTCTTGATCTTCCAGTTTCTTCTCTTTGGGTGAGTGGGTTATGTGTGTGTATCCATGTGCACATCCTCGTTTTTTGTGTGTGAATATGTATCCTCTTTTGCTTTCTTTTCCTTTTATCAGTGTGCATCTGTGATACAAATTATGTCATTGTACAAACAAAAGATAACCACAGATAAATTATTTAGATGTACAGATACTATAAATGAATATCCTGGGGAAAGGGTTGTTTTTTTAATGGAGTGGGAGGGGATAAAAGGTGGTTATTTTTGCTTACTTTTGATGTATTTTAATTTTAAAAGTATCAAAATAAAAAAGAGGAAACCCTCCTTTAGAAAGTGCTGGAGTTGGCTGATGTGTCTATATGATCAACATTCTGCTGAAACGTTTTAAGTCCGTCTTTGCAACTCTAGAGCTTTAATTTTCCTGTTATTTTTTCAAAGAGCAATCTTGAGTAGCTTGAATGTTACTCTGCCCCTGTCATATCAGCTGCAAACTTTGGACTTGCAACATTGTCACTTAAATTGTGACTTGTTAAAAACCCTTGCACTATGTTTTGTCATAATGATATGCATGTGTTGAACAAAAAGTACCTTTTTGTTTGATTGTTCTCTAAATCTGTTCTAGTACATAGTCCCAGTGTTATCATGCCTATACAGTTGATTCCCAAGCTTTCCATAGAGTGCAATCAGAGGAGTGTGTATTAGCTATGCTAAGATGGAATAATTAATAATTAAGAACAATTGTGCAAAGTTATCTGTGGTTTAGTTGGTTATTGACTGATAGACTTTGGAGAGTTTGTTTTTTCTTTTTCACAGCAGTTCTAGCAGCTTCTTATGTCTCTGCATATTCCAATAAAGTAGCAAGGAAGCCCATAGAAGCTGATAATGGGGGCATTGGTCACTGGGGCAAAAGTCAGCCTGAGCAAACTGACCCACTGAATCAACTGTCACACCCTCACATGCGGGAGCCTGAGAGAGGTGACAGCCCTACCAGACCATTGGCATCTCTTAATCAGCATGGCATCCATCTTTCGTGAACTGATTCTTAGGGCTGCCGACTTCCATGTGAGGCATGGAGTTCTCCTGGAAATACAACTTATCTCCAGACTACAAAGATCAGTTCTCCTGGAGGGAATGGCATCTTTGGGGTATAGACTCTGTGGTTTCACTGTCCCACTGTGCTCCCTCCCAACTACCACCCCAAAATCTTCGGGAATTTCACAAGCCAGAGATGTCAACCCTTGTCCAGACAGATCTACCAGAGCTCGTCAGGCAACAGGCAGATACTTATACCTCAACAATCAATCTGTATAAACAAAGGTGGAAAGGTGGCAACAGAAAATGGATGAATTTGCGGTGATGGCCAGATTGACCAGTCTAATGAAACAGAAGACGACTGAAGAATTTCAACGAAAATGGGAAGGCTATTTGGATTATGTTAAACAAAAGGGATGGATTATTAGAAGTAAAATTTAGACCACAAAAAACAGTTAGAATAGATGGAATTTAGATTATAATGCTAATGCAGGAGATTTTTGAGATGTATGTTGAAACAGACTCCCCGAAGGAGTATAAATTGTGTGTGAATGTATGTGTAATTGTATGTTTGTTTGTATATTTTGAAAATTTTAATAAAACATTTATTTAAAAAAATCTGTATAAACAGTATAGGGCTGAACTCAATAATCACCTCTGAATTCTCAGTTCTGTTCACATACTGCAAAAGCCTCCCTTTTGACAATGTTTTGGGAGGAGTGAAGTTTGCCCATATTGAGGGAGAAGGAATTTGCCCTTTGGATATCTCAGATTAGCTTTTGTCCTAGTGACCAGTCCCCCCCCCCCAAGTATGCATAGCTGTAACGTTCATGTGTGTGTGTGTGTGGGGGGGGTAGATCTAGAAGACTAGGAGTGGATACTATGGCAAACAGTGCAAGATCTGATCTAGAAATGAATTTTAGAGATTCTCGTAGTTACACTGGAATAAAGGAGAACTGGACAACAGCACAGGATAAATTTTGGAAGATAATATACCTGGAAGCCCTTACAGCCCCACTAAAGCCTTCTCAGTTATACTTCACCATTTTATGCAGTGCCATCCTAAGCAGACTTATGCCCTTCTATGCTCATTGATTTCAATGGACTGTGACTTTGCTTAGGATGGAACTGGCAATGTTAAAAACCAAAAAAATTCAGTTATAGAGTATGGCTATGTAGTATGGATGCAAAAGGTGAAAGTGAGAACCACAAATTTTCCCACCTTAAACAATTACAACGCTAGTTCCAGGTATACAGACTATATACAGGTATATAGAGCCAGTTATACAGACAGTTTTCCCCACACTATTGTCAGTTTCTGTTGTATTTGGTCCTCTCCAGAATTACTGCCACTATTATTATTATTTTTTAAAAAACCTTCTAAATTATCTCCACCAGCCAATTAAATCAAGCCTAATACAACATGCTAATTCTTTTTATACAAAACAAATTATACTCACCAGATTTACAATATCCAGCCAGCATGACATCATCACTCCTTGCTTTGAAGGACTCGAGAGCCTTGAAGACCTCCAGACTGCAAAGAGCAGTAGGGTACATCACCCCATCATAAGTAAACAGCATCTCCTCTCGAGTCATCTTTTCACCCTCTTCCATTGCCTTTTCCAGGATCTCAATAAACTTCTTTCTGACAGGTGGCATTTTGTCTTTTTTTGCTGCTTTCTCTTCTGCTGGTCGAGTGATTCTGGGAAGAAAAATAGAGACGTAGCTTAACTTAAGAATACTTTCTGTAACTCAATGATTTCTTCTTTTAAGCATGAGCAAACAGTTTCGCCAGTCCCACAAACCCCTTGACCTGCCTCAGTGCCTGTTGCTCCTCCCACTCCCTCATCCCTGTAGGGCCCAAACTTTTGGAACTCCTTCACTCTTTGAATGTATCTCTGGGGTGTTTGAAAGAGCTGCTCCTTTCACAATATGTTGGCTTTTATAGATAGATGCTCGTTCAAAGTATAATTTCAATCGGACTGTTGTGAGGGTTGCTCATTTTGCAATAGTATTGTTTGGGCCTCCATCCAATGTACCATTTTGTCCAGAATCACAAAAAAATTCACACTCTGTGTCAGACATTGAAGGGGAAAGGGGGAGATGTTACTGTGGAATTACCAGCTTTTCATTTCATGCCTTACTGGTTCAGGGAATCTGCAGCAGGAGCCAAGGAGGGAGAGCCAGGCAGAAGCCCCTAGACAAGTTAGTCCCAATTGCTTGCTGGATGAAACTCTCAACAACCCCTCTTTTTGCGGTAGCAACATAAACAGTCAGCCACAAGTAAATATCCCACAGCTCTTATTCCTCCCTTCCCCTCTCCTTCCCCTTTCTCCTTCAGTTCTGTTTCCCAATACCAGTGTACCTCTTTCCTCTCTCTCTTCTTCCACCTTCTCTCCCCTTCTTAATTTTGTGTTCCTAGTCCCTTGCCTGTGTTGTTTTCATTTATTTGCCTTCGCCTTCCATTCCTCGCACAACTGCAGACCAAACGCTACGTGTAATCTCTTGGTCCATTAGTTTCATTCATACGTGGATGTTCTGTCTCTTGACACACTGCAGACTGCAGGTGAGAATGGTGACATTTTTAATGTCCCCCATGTAAAAACTCCCTACAGATAAAACATTAGCACCGCGTAAAAGCTCACTGCAGATAAAACATTAGCAGATCATGGAGAAAGATTATAGCCTAATCTTCTGCAGACTGTATGTGTCTTAATTCTTTTAGCAGTTTCACAGTGACTGAATTAAGCAGTAAAATTTGCACAAGTTTGAGGGGAAAACGCTAGATGTAATATGAACATGGGTCTTTTGGATTACTTTTACACATTCTCTCTGTCCCTCGCTGAGGGGTTCCGCCGGACTCCCACAAGCGGAGGCACCTACCTGCGGGCAGGAGTCTGTGGGGCATGGCAGGCACAGCGCCAGCAGCCCCAGCCCAATCAAAGCCCGTCTCCCCTCTCTCCCTGCAGGAGCCGACGGAAGGAAAGCCGGCCGCAGCCCAGCAACCGCGCCAGGACGCACGGAGGAAGTCGCCACCCACGCCCGAAGCTCCCAGCCCTGACAAACAGCTGAGCTGCGGGCGAGCAAGGGTGGGGCAGGTGTGAGCTGCACGGCTGGCTAGGAAGGGAAGTAATGCAACGGGGAAGGAGAGCTCCTTTCATGGACGTCCGGGGGTAGGGCAGAGGGTGGAAGGGGCGGAGCTTCTCTGGCCTGAAGAGTATAAAAGGCCAGAGGAGAGCTGTAGCCGGGGAGGAAGCAGGCTGTGACCCAGGCTGGCTGAGCATAGAGCCACCCGGGTAGCCTCTGAGGGAGAGGAAAGCTCAGACTCTCCCTCGGACTGGTCTGAGGCTGAAGAGGCGCCTCAGGCCCTGACCCTGTCCAGGCCAGACAGTTGACCCTCTCCAGGCCCGACCCTCTCCAGGCCTCCCCACCCCCCCGACCAGCCCTGCAGGGGGGGTGCTTCACACTCTCAGCTATGTGGAAGCCACATATGCACAATAATATGTGCCCTGCCGGGGTTCTCCAAACATAGTCTTGCTTGGCTAGGAAAACATTTATAATACCAACCACATCGGGAAGACTGATTGTCCCTTTGGCTCTGCATTAAGAGGCTGTGAGTGTTGCTTCGCCGAGCAATTCAGCTTGTTCTTCTGCAGTGATGAGGTGGCCTTTCTGAGTAGAAAAAAAAACGCCAGCTCAGTACTGAGGCTGCTCTGTGGGTGCCAAAAATGAGACACAAAGTAAACACATCCGTGACTGTTTGAATTAGATTGTGGAGGGTGTGATGGAAAGGACACTGTCCTGTCCCTGAAGGGAAAATCAGCCACTCAGATGAGCCCATGCTCCAGCATCCAGTCGCCTTCGAGAAGGGGGATACGTAAGAGGGAACACACGAGAAGGGGGAGTTGAGTTCTGTCTCAGGCAGAGAGCAGTGACCGCTCAGTTCTGGCTCAGGAAAAAGAGCAGACAGAGGGCGAAAACGCACGGTCGCTTTAGCCTCCTTTATTCCCCATTTCACTGGAAAAGACAGTCATGCTAGGAAAAGTTGAGGGCAGCAGGAAAAGAGGAAGACCCAACAAGAGATAGATTGACTCAATAAAGGAAGCCACAGCCTTCAATTTGCAAGATCTGAGCAAGGCTGTCAAAGATAGGACATTTTGGAGGACTTCCATTCATAGGGTCGCCATGAGTCGGAAGCGACTTGATGGCACTTAACATACACACATTCCCTGTTTCAGCCAGGATTCAGCCAGGATCGAACGCATGCGTTTCACCCAACGTGCGTTTGATCCTGGCTAAATCCTGCCTGAAACAGGGAATAAAGGAGGCTAAAGCGACCGTGCGTTTTCGCCCGGAGTGAAGGGTCGCTTTGCCTGGTAGTGTGGCAGAGCGGTTTAGCTCTATCTCTGGGAGAGAAGAGAGTGCTCAATCCTTAGGCCTGTCTCTGGTGATGAGCCGACCTTGTACAATTCAGACTGAGTCTGGGGAAAGGGCAGGCTGGTGTGGGTGGAATCCGGTGCGAGAGAGAGAATCCAACCTAGTGGCTAGTCAAGAAAAGTCTGTTTGTGCCTGAAAGCCTTGTAGAAAAGTCTAACTGCTCTCTGAAGTCATAACGAATTTAAATTTTTGTGCCTCGGCCAGGTTTCTGCTCTGTCTACCTGGAGACCTGTGTGGATGGCTTGTTCCTTTAAAACCAACCAGTAAATCGATACATCTTCTTAGTTGTTTATATAATCCAGCCTCAGTCATCTCAGTCATCTCCTTGTGCACCAGAAAATTTGCCACACGGCAGCGAACCCAAAGCCTATACAATTGCTACCTGTAGAACACTTGGAAACTGAAGGAAAGGTTTATAGTTCAAAACGAACTTAGATCCCAAAAACCGAACCTAGATCCCAAAAATTGAACCTAGATTCCAAAAATCTTAAAAGGCTGTGTGCATCCCCTCAGTAGGGAAAAAAAGGCTTGACAAAGTAAACATGTTCGTACCTGTTTGAATCAGATTATGGTGGGTAAACAAAACCTTTAAAGAAAGAATGTTTAGCAAGGGTCAAGAGAACTACTGGTTGAATTGAGGAGAACAAAACATGTGAGGCACACCTTAAGGAAGAGAATCAGTCTAAACCAGAATAGGCAAAGCAAGAAGGGAGAGCGAGCCCATTTATCTTGCTGCGTCGCTGTTAAACTGCACCTTTTCATCAGTGGTCGGGTCACACTGGCAATGTAGACTTGAAGTGGAAAAACAGTAGATAGGAAAAGGGATAAGGATCCCCCAGACTGCTTCTTCTCACAAATCACTAGGCTTGCCAGGCCCTGCAGCTCCACCGGCGGGACTTTTGCAAAGCTGTGGTGGATGTGTGTGGTGCGCGCGTGCGCGCACCCCATGCAATGCGCCTATGTCACTTCTGGGTTTACCCGGAAGTGACATGGATGCTCTAGTGATCCCGGCCGAAACTCTATGGTTTCCATAGAGTTTCAGCCGAGGTTGCCAGAGCGTCCGCGTCACTTGCTGGCCAGCAGGCAACCCAGTGGATTGGTGGGATTTTACCCACCACCACCAGGCACATGGCAACCCTACAAATCACCCCCTTCTCAACAGCTTTTGTTTACAAAAAAGCTTCTGCTGTGGCTTCTTTACCTGTCAACCAGTGAGACAGGGCTTTCCTTACAGTCAGCTATGTTTAAAATACTGGGTTCAGACTGAAAATAATAGTGTCTTAAGTCAGTGAAGCCTGGATGGCCCAGGCTAGCCTGATCTCGTCAGATCTCAGAAGCTAAGCAGGGTTCAGCCCTGGTTAGCATTTGGATGGGAGACCACCAAGGAATATCAGGGTTGCTGTGCAGAGGAAGGCACTGGCAAACCACCTCTGTTAGTCTCTTGCCATGAAAACCCCAAAAAAGGGGTCGCCATAAGTCAGCTGTGACTTGACGGCACTTTACACACATACACAAGTCAGTGACACAGGTTATGAGATTGAGCCAAAGCAGGTCTGCTCGAAAGTCCCATTTTATTTACTATTGCTAGATGTTTGCTATTGAAAATGCAGCTGTTTTTAAGGTATTTTTTGGTTTTTTTCTCAGTTTGGTTTTAGCCAAAGGCACACCCCCTAGTAAGGACCAATTCAACATAACTGTTTCACCCAGTGGCCATAACAGTTTTAGTCAGTCTGTGTTGAATTCAAGGCACCTCAGCTGGCTAAGTCAATGACATACATATAGAGTTTCTAAGTGCCTGAAGAGAAAAAAAAATGTCCTGCCTCTTTAACCAAGGCTTAATGGGATGTTATTTAACTGGTGATGTGTTTACCTCCATGCCATAAAAAGCTTCAGCTGCCAATTTCTACACAATGAAAAAGAGCAAGCGTCCAGTAGCACCTTATATCTGGCCAAGTATGAGCTTTCGTGAGTCACAGCTCACTTCTTCACATTAAGCCTCTACACATTAAGCTTCTACACAATAAGCCTATATTAAAAGTCAGGGCATTTTTCTCCAGGCCTGTTGGCAACCCTACATACAAATTACAGAAATTTGTGTTTAAATCCATCCCATATCAGTGCATACATTCAACAAACACTTGAATAAAAGTAACATGACACACTACAGTAAATCAATATTTGATAGACTGTTGCTAGATGTTTGCTATTGAAAATACCGCTGTTTTTAAAAGACTACATTGTCATTGTAACTATGTTACAAGAACGTTAGCAGTAATCTATAAACTAGGTTAAGCAGAGTATCTGGATTAAAGCTGATTTGTCCGTCGTCTTCAACAGGTTAGTGCGTGTGTAATAATCTGCCATTGCCATAGATATTTCTTTTGGCAATACCGCACATTTGACACTTCTTCCTGTCAATCTTGCCATATTCAAGATTCTCAGATGCCTCTGTGTCTACTGCATACACAGGTTAAGGGAAATTTCTAGCCAAATGAAAAGTGGCTCATTGACTGCTTTAAAGCTTCCCTTCTTCCTATGGCAATGTTAGGATCCTAAACAACCCTGGCCCTAAGGTAAATTGTGTTAATCTTTAAGGTTCTACTGGACTCTTGCTCTTTTCTACTGCTAATTCTTGAACACTAGCAGAGGAATGAGCAAGAAGAGGGTTGGTGGTAGTAATACTCAAAAGGCCATTGGGGAACTATGCAAGGGAGGTATGGATTACACATTCTTGGGCTGAAAGCCTTGCTTGCTGGGTGGAGGAAAGTGACAGAACTGAAAAAGAAACAATACTTAGACCTAGCTGGTCTCTTTGCTTTATGAAAATCCAAATGAGAAATGAAAGCAATGAACAAATTCCACAAAATTCCATTATTTCCCCCCCGTTTATTGCTCATTAACAACAAAGTCATAAGCATATACATATGACACATAGATGCCTAGAATTTATAAAAATACATGAAGTGTAAAAAGCTTATAATAAATTTATACATGTTCAACAAAATCTCTTAGGCTACATGCCAATGGGTGAAAACACGTGGTCGCTTTAGTCTCCTTTATTCCCTGTTTCAGACAGGATTCAGTCAGGATCGAACGCATGCGTTTCGCCAAACATGCATTTGATCCTGGCTGAATCCTGGCTGAAACAGGGAATAAAGGAGGCTAAAGTGACCATGCGTTTTCGCCCAGTGTCATTTACCAGGATAGTTTTGAAACCATTACCTGGGTTAAATATTTGGCGACCTGATGGATTTTCTCGCTATCTACCTCTAGGTCTGATAGGAGAAAGGGAAGATTGTACTTTGTTAAGATAGGTGTGATCCACATCGTAAAATTCCATTCTAGAATTAAGGTGGCTGCCAGAAGTTGGGTTTTAGCCCAACAAGATGAGGACTCTTTCGATGTTCCAATGTGGAGAGGAGACAGGTACAGTCACTGGCCAAGGAGAATTTGAACAGTGAAAGATATAATCCACTTCTCATCACAGTCATCGTCTGCTATTTACCTTATATCACATTAAGGAATTGATGGGTATGCCCTATACTTTGTACTTCTTTGTGGTGCAGCAACTGTGATAGGACTAGGACCTAACTGGTGTTTTCTGGTGTACATAAAGCAAAAGACTAGATAGTATACTACGGGGAGATTGTGTTTCAATCCTTGACTTGATCAAGATCACCAACGCATGTTTAGCTGAACTGAAATGAAAGAACTAAGTTATGTTCTCATGAGCCTTTCAAGCCTTGCAATACACCCCATACTTTATTTTTTCTCCTAATTTGGTCCCCCCCAAACGCTCTTCAAATGTTGTGTCCATTTCCTGGTTGTGATCTTCATTGAAAAGGTTCTTCCAGTCACTAACTCCACCTGCACAGAGTATCTGTGTTATTAACCACAATATTCTCAATACATTTTGATCAATCTTTCTACAGTTGTTCCAGATGTATCCTGATCCCAACATGTGTTCATTACAACGAAATCTTGCTGTTGCTACCACAGCCACTTTTATAAAATAAAATCAGATTGCTCAGGGCTATTTTTCAAAAAATGAGGGGAAAAGAAGCTACAAGACTTCGGTACAAAATGGAAAAAAATTGTTAATGGAATAAGCCAGTTGTGGCCAGCTATTTATCTAGTCTCAACAACTGAACACCACTTCTAATGCTACCATGATGCCATTCAATCTCTCCATTGCTTAGATCTAGAGACATCTTCCACGGACATTGGAGCATCACACCCCAAACAGTGGCCCCATTTGTTTTAATAGAAGCAGCAGCCCCATAGACCAGTGGGAATATGCAGTCACCTATGCAAGAGCTCCCTTTGCATAGCAGTGTGGATCAGGATGCATGTCTGAACATCTGTAAGAATGTAAGGTCTGAAC
The DNA here is from genome assembly GCF_029931775.1 of Euleptes europaea. Lineage (NCBI taxonomy): Eukaryota > Metazoa > Chordata > Lepidosauria > Squamata > Sphaerodactylidae > Euleptes > Euleptes europaea. The sequence continues at coordinate 21,696,795 of NC_079318.1, read as the reverse complement.
TGTATCATACACAAATTGATGTATACATTATGTATACATTTTACCACTCTGCATGAAAATTGGTGGTTCATGGATCAATGGATTTAGAAGGGTGTACATCTGTTGGCATTGCATGGGGGTCGCTCATGGGTGATCATGGGAGTCATCCTATGTTTAGATGAGCAGTTATTTTTCAAACCTAATGTAAACATTGATTTTTGACTTTGGAGCTCTTTGGGAAATTACCTTTGCGGAAAAGGACTTTGCCCAATTCACCGTGGGTTTTCTGGCAATTTTCTTTCATAGCTTGGAAACTGCTTTTGTCTACAATTTCTTGAATCTCTTGCTCAGTTAGGTTAAACTCAAAGAATTCACTTATCCGTTTCACTCCCAAAGCTCTATTCTGAAATGAGGAAGAGAGGGGGAAAGACTGCTAAAACGGTAGGTGAGTTTAGTTTCAGAAGGCAGCTGCCTTGGGCTGCAGTAAAACAGATTTGAGTCCAGTCCCACTTTAGAGACCAACAAGAGTTTCAGGATGCTAATTTTCTGCCACAGGCATTTCCCCTCTGCTCTAATCTAGTTGATTACAGTATGCATGGTACCTTTGCATCCTTTACAAGCATTCATTACAGCACCTGCCCCACCCTCTGACTAGACTCCAAGATCTCCATTTCTACTCATGTCTGATGAAGGGAGATTTGACTCTCAGAAGCTTATATTCGTGTTGATCTCTAAGGTGCTACTGGACTCAAATTTAACCATATGAAATATTGTCGAAGGCTTTCACGGTCAGAGTTCATAGGTTCTTGTGGGTTATCCGGGCTGTGTAACCATGGTCTTGGTATTTTCTTTCCTGACGTTTCGCCAGCAGCTGTGGCAGGCATCTTCAGAGGAGTAACACTGAAGGACAGTGTCTGTCCTTCAGTGTTACTCCTCTGAAGCTGCCTGCCACAGCTGCTGGCGAAACGTCAGGAAAGAAAATACCAAGACCACGGTTACACAGCCCGGATAACCCACAAGAACCAATTAACCATGTGAGTTTAAATGAATGTCAATAAAACCCCACATAAACCTACCGCTCACTAATCTTTGGGACATCTTACAAAAGAAGAGCAGCACATTTCTATACTCAAATAGATGTATCTTATACATTTAAGAAATGTATAATGGGAGACAATAGAGAGAGAAAGAAAAACACAATGTAAGAAACAAAGCACCCCACACACGCGATAAATCTTAACCAATAAACAAAAAAGGGGAAAGGGAGGACTTGCCGTCATATGACTTTATTTGCTTTAAACACTCCAAAAAGTAAGAAAGGTGATTCAAACCTAAATTGAAAAAGTTAAGCAATAAGTAGAGATCTGGAAAACAGGTATTTTATATTATTAATAATAGTCTTGTTGATTTAGCACATTTCCTGTAATTTTCATTCTCTCTCCCTAAAGCCAGACCCTATGGCTGAAAACACCATTTCTGGAGCATCTGGAATGAGACTTAAAATTTCTTAATTGGCACTGCATTATAGCTGTGGGAGTTGCCTAAATATTGGTGGAGGAATTGTTTTAGTGGAGCCATGCTTACTGCATACCATGTTCTGGTACTGTTCTGGAAGCACAACAAAGAAATTTACAAGAGGGTCTTTTCTACTTTCCATGGGCAACAAGGTGGAACCCATCACAATGAACACTAGGCATTTCATCAGTAGAGGATGATACAGAGATTGGTTAGCTTCTACCCTGAGATGATATGATGTCTACAGAACCCAGTTATACAAAGTGTCAAGGAACTTTGCTGACATTTCTCCAGCATATACTAGCTTTACTGGCTGTGTAGTCCAGGATCTTCATCATTGCTTGAGATCGAAACAAAGGAAGAAGCTTGTGCATTGTAATATTTGATGCGCAGTGCAAGGAATTTGGGTGCTGTGAGTACACAACATGATTAACCTTCATCTCAAATCAGTGCTTACATTACCTCATTATCCCAGTTCCTTAGCAAATCTTCACAAAAGTGCAGCGTGTCTTCCACACAGCATTACACTCACCTCTTTCAGTTCCTCATAAGTGATTGTCATGATATTTTCATCGTCAGCATGCTCGTTCCATTCAGAGACGTAGTCAAAATAAGAGCCCCAGGGCACTGGAAGTATTCAAAAGGAAGTAGCGTTGAGGATTAGAGTATTCTTTTGCAATTGGAATGCAATGGGGTTTGCTAATAAAGCATAACGTATTTCTGTGAAGATGCAGCTGCAATTCAACCCTCTCCTCTTCCTTATCCATTCCACCCCTTCTATTTCCACCTGCTCAGAGTCTATCCAGGCCCTCTTCAATGTGGGAAAAATTTCAAACTTGGCCATTCTGAACTGGAGACAAAAAGCAGCAATTGGTGCAAGGGAAAAATATTTAATAATTAAATTTGCCTTACACATCTAGCATACGCTTCCTCGGGGGGATCTTTCTTAACTCAATCATATCCAAGCAAGCAATGATTGTTTCAACTGCTGCCTTTTGTCTCCGTTTGGTTGGGTGCGGCCCTCTTTTCTTTTGGTTCATTCGGAATTGGATCTATGTGAGCAGAGATGCCCTCTGTTTCGATGTACCGGGGACTGGGATCACCCAAGTCAGGGAGCAAATTTGATTGCTTTGAAAGAATTTGAAATTTGGGCAACTGGTACAGGTATAATCGTCTTAGTCTCTGGTACAGTGATTGATGTCATTGTTGAATCTTTAGAGAGATGACATTTAATCTATTGTACTTCATTGTTATTGTTTTTTGTGTGGTTTTGCTGGCATGAAGCTGCTTCTGTTCAATACATTTCTCCAATGCTCTGATTGCAAGCAACAATAAAACACAGTAACAGGCTAAAATTAAAAGAGTAAGAACAGTATTGTTGATATTTTAGTTGAATTTGAAATTGATGTTCTAAAGCCTTTTTTCTGCAGTCAACTGCCAGTTACATAACTGGAGGGGTATCTATATCTATATCTGTAATTGAGGGGTAGCTGCTACTGACAAGATAAGTAAAGTGCTAGTTTTGACCAAGTTATATTGTTCAAGCTTTCAGATTGGTCTAAATTAGTTCTTTTAGCTTCATGGTACCCAGTGCCTTTTGGTGGCACTGGTATTCATGGAAGTTCATGCATTTATGGTGCCACCCTAAACAATGTTACACCCTTCTAAACCCTTATACTTCCACAGACCTAGATGGGTGTAAATCAGCTTAGAACTGCACTGTTAACTATGGGAAAAAAGAAAACATACTTTGTCCACTCATAAAACTGTTGAAGTACTCATCCAAGGAGGGGTAAGAGGGAAGTGGAGCCAATCCATTGGAAAAGTGGTAAAAAGATGTAGCTACATCTTTTGGATTTCGAATGAGCAGCAGAATCTAAAGTAAAAAAATACATATATAATATTTCAAGAGATGATGAAGATAAAATGGTAGTAGTAAATTACTGCCAGAAAATGAGTATAGGAGTAACAATCTGATCTCCTACATCTTCAAATATTTCATCTTCTCCTTTTATTCTTAATCACACAACTATCAACCAGATTTAAAATCTCTGATGTTGGCTTTTCTTAGCCACTCAATATTCATTTCAAATCTGTTTATCAGAACAATCACAAAAATCCCCCGCCCAATTCCTTTTTTTTTTTTTTTTTTTTGTGAATGGATATTCTCTAACATACAGTTTCAAAAGCAAAAGATTCAAAAGGAGAAGATCGCAGTGTGGTCTGTTCATAAATCCCATTGATGACAATGACACAATTGGGCTGCTTCCCCAAGAGGAGTCTTGTTGCCATAATGGTCATGTTGCCGATGTGATTGTTGGACAGCATCTAAAAAGAGCACTTGTGAAAATCTGCATCAGATAAACTTAATATGCAAAATGGTTATATAAGAATTTGACTTGGAACAGACCAAAGAAATCCATAACCCATTTTGTAATTCCATGTTTCACAAATCTATCCATGAGTGAGAAAAGCCATTAATTCATTCAGTCTAGAACTTCACGTTGATTGAGATATGTACATGAAGATCCCACACGTGCATATTAAGCTATTCTCTTCAACAAAAAAGGCGTTTGGTTGTGCTCTTCCACTTTTGTGCAAACTTTCCTCACTTTATTGAGGTAAGGCTCCTTCCTCAGCAGACAATGGGTAGGATCCCACAGAAGATTCTTTTGTGTAGAGACAGATTTCACGGTTATTCACAGCAGTTAGATTTTTGATGAAGGGAGCTTTAACTCTCGAAAGCTTACACACTGAAAATTCTGTTCATCTCTAAGGTGCTACTATTGGAAATGGCAATAACGTGTGAACTGGCAAACAGAACACTGGAAACTAACTTAATGCAGCAGATCTTGGAAGGAACTGATGTTCCATCATACACAGGGAGACACCCTTTGCTGCTCCTCCCTTCTCTGAAGTTTGCTGTATGTACTGGAAAGCACACAGAGCTTTCAATCTAGGATACAGTATGAAATAACTTAACATTTTATAGCATGTCATTTTGATGAGGCAGCAGTGCTGAGAACAGGGGCTAGCATCCAGCATGAGGGAATTTTAGGCTGCAGATGGAGTGGAGAGAGATGAGAAAGTTGCGCTCTACAGGTGGAAATCCTTCTGCCTACAGAGATACTGGTTGGAGCCAAGCTGAGCAGTGGAAATGCTTTTGCTTCTCGTTCCCCCATAAAATGTTGACATCTCCTGAAGAGACAGCTTATGCCTTTCTGTTTTTATGTGAAGAGATACAAGCATCCCCTTTCAGATGTAATGGAAATGCAAGGAATGGGAAGCGAAGCAAATTGCACAAGTAGTACACATTTCCTCAATTTTGGGATGATAAAGCTCCGGTTCAAAGTCTGTATGTGCATGTGTCCTGGTTGTCATAGGCAAGTCTGATAACATGCAGTGAAACTGCTATATTGTAACAGAAGCTCAAACCTTAAGTATATCTTCTACAGTGACTTCAGCACTGCAGTTCTCACCTTGGCCTTGTTCTTGAAGACAGATGTGGGTAGATTACGAGGAACAAGATGGGTAAACATGACTCTTCTGGAAGGTAAATTTGCCATCCTCTTTAATAAATGGAATGGTGGAAAGAAAAAGAGAACTTAAACAATAGTTGAATGATTCATCTGTATTATTATCCTGTACAATAATGGCTATTTGGTGTTAGAAGAGCTGGTTACAAAGTAGATCTTTTCTATCAAGGAAAACATCATTTGAAGGCTATTCAAAACAGAAAGTCCAATATAACATAGATTTTTATGTACATGATCAAGAAAATTACATGTTATGTTGAGAGCTCCATGAATGGCCACCTGAGGTCTTTTATTTTAACAAGTCATGTTTGGTGGAGCAATGGTGTCAGATCTGGAAGACTCAGGCTCAAATCCTCACTCTGCCACGGAAGCTCACTGGATGACCTCGGCCCAGTCCCTCTCTTCAGGTTTATCAACAATACACAAAGAGTAGCCATAAACATTTCTTAGCATGCAGAGCACCATCAGTTCTAGTCTGTGGGACCCTGTTGTATTTATCTTACTTGAAACCTTGGTTTGGCCATAATAGACAACAACAATCACTAAAGTCCAAGAAATGCCAACAGGGGCTCTTGCTTTGTACATGTTTTCATTGTTCTAAGAGTCTATCTTGGTATGAGAACTCTGTATTCATACGTTCAGCAGATTCATAATGAGACATTAGAAACTATTGTTTAAGATTATATATGCTTCAGTGTACCCATCCCAGTGTGCCCATGCCAGTGGATGAAAGTTCTTGACAATAGAGAGAAGCAACTAAAGTTGCCTTCAGCTGACCTTGGCTAAGTATGTGGTTCAAGCCTTTCCATTATCTACTGGGTTCCTTGGACTAAGATATTTTGACACCATGTCTAGAAAGGTCTCCGGCTGTAGCTCTGGTGAACAACTCATTGTGGAGAGTGAATGGGAGGACACGGAAACTTTTCCTCTTCTCTCTGTCTTAACATACTTCTCCCCATATACTGCCTCCTAGAGTGTCACTTTTGATTTAACAAGTGTGAGAACCTTAAGATTAATTCAGATTTATGTGTCTCTGTTTCACACAGTGGCTCATGGAGATTTTGTCCTAAGCAAAGGAAAGTCACTGAAATAATTTAGAGCTTCTCTGCATGGTTTCAGACAGTGTTCACCTGATATTTCTCAGGATCTCCAACTTCAAGGTATGGAAATTCTTCCGCTTCATCATCTGCACTGTTTGTGTCTTCATTATTCTTTGCAGCTGCATCTACCAAATCAGTTAAAATCTGGCCAACCCAGTTTGTACCTGAAGAAAGATGGGTAACATGGATTCAGGTAGAAGGATATAAGCGTGCCAAGGAGCACAGAAGTAATAATTCAAAAAGCTATTAAAAGAATGCACTGGTGAATTATCTCTAATACAAAACATCACAATTTGTAGCAAGTCTATGAATATTATTATCAGCAGCTAACACCTCTCCCTGGATGATGAATCCACATGCCAGTTAAGATCCAATCAGCACTGACACTTTCACCTCTGTGTCAGGGTAAGTCAAAATGTGCCTAGTCAGCAACCCACCTATTGATGTATGGCTTAGGAAGTGCTGGTTTATGATAATTTTGGACCAAATAGTGGTATGTAAACAATTGAGATGGGGGGATGTCCACAGGATCCTTTCTTCCCAAGATGGTCTCTATTCATAAATTATTGAAATAGAGTCAAACCAGAAGAGATTATCAAATTTACAATCTTGAGTTACCTCTAACAGCGCATTCCTGATCCTCCAGGGCAAAAGCCCTTAGGAGGCCAGGAAGGCATTACACTGGCATCTGGGCCTCCCACGCCGGCATCCAGGCAGCCAAAGCTGGCATAAGTGGCCTGTACATTGGTTGCGGGCCACTGCCATGGCAGTGCCACCCCAGGACACCGACGATGCCTTCCACCAGCGTCCAAACGCCGGCAAAGGCCATGCCAGCATCCCGGGAGGCGTTCCCAGGGCATAAAGGCCTCCCGGGAGGCATTGCCGGGGCGTTACGGTGCTGGGCGGGGGCGTATCTTTTAGGTGGCGTATCTCCTTTGGAGGCAGCGCAGCCGCATTGCCTCCTAAGCCCAGCGCAGGCATTCCGCTCAGGAACGCACTATCTGGTACTTTTGTAAATTATCTGATTCCCAGAAGGTGGGATTCTCGTACATGCTATATATTTAAACTAAGCTTATTTACTTCGATTATTTATATTTAGGGGGGAAGAGAAAAGTGGCACACTAGGTTGAATGAACATGTGGCTTGTCAAATATAATTGCAATAGTTTGGAATAAAAAAAAATTCCCTTAATCCCTCTCAGCTTCTGCCGCTTGAGCTTGTGGACAAGAGTATAGGATCACACATTCATATCATGATGAAAAATGAGAAAGAAATTGTTGGGACCCTCCTTGGTTTCACTGATTTTGTCAGTATGGTACTAGAAGATGTTACAGAGTTTGAGATCATACCTGAAGGAAGAATAATCACAAAATTAGATCAGATTTGGCTAAATGGCAATAACATAACAATGTTGGTTCCTGGAGGAGAAGGACTAGAAGTGTAAATATGTTCATGTTCCTCTTGGTGAACTTAAATATTCTGCGGGAATATTTTCAGAAAACAATGGTGTTTTTGTTTTTACATTTAAAGTTGATATTTGGATGTAAGTAAAACTTTCCTTTTCAGGGAAAACACATCTTTAATGATGACTTTGTAAGTTAAAATCATGACTTTGTTGTAAAGCAAAATATGCTGTTTGGAGTTTTGGAATAAAGACTTTTAAAAAATGTTTTAAAGTGTGCCTTTTCAGGAGCTTTTTTTAAAAAATGGATCCCTTTCAGTGGAAGTTAAATGGGCCAATTATTGGTAAAATTTTACCATGGGTGCAGGACAGTTCTTTTTACACATGCTTTTAACTGATTTATTTTTATCTATCCTGCCAAGAGAGCCCCCGTCTCCTTTATTAATATAGTATTGTGTTTTAAAAAATATTTTACTGTTAGGATTTCCAGGTACTGTGGATTGTCTGACATGCTGTAAAATACCTTGAATTTAAGAAAGACGGGATTTAACCTGTTCAAATAACAGAAAACAAACCTTTGCAGCAAACATATCTCTAATTCTCAACACAACAGTAGTTTGACTTCAAATGTGGCCGGCCAACAAAATGCCCTTCTGAGTTCTGGTCTGAATCATTCTATCCATAACTGATCAGATATGAGCAAATATTGAGCTAAATCCTCTACGTCTTTTGTAGCTTCCTGGATGACCCTAAAGTCCTGCTGTACTACGTACTGTTGTGCCAGGTAACGCTATTCCAGGTATTGTTGTACCAGGTAATGCTTGCTTAAAAGAGTCCCAGACACAGCCGAGTTTTTGCACCAAACAGTTACATGGGGTGGCCCACTCATGGTGTTTGGCTGCCTCACAGTACAATCATTTTTGCTTGGCAACCCTCCCGCAATGTTCTTTTCCCTCTTGCACTCATGGGGTTCACCCCTACCACTCAAAAGTGGGGGGATCAGAATAATCAATGACAACAATGAACATGGGGTGAAGGAAACCAATGACAACATGCAAAAAAAACCCAAAAACAAATGCAAACAGCCATATGAGATCACTCCTAGCAACTATACAGAGCATCTTCTCTTCCTTTCCTTTCCTTTCCTTTCCTTTCCTTTCCTTTCCTTTCCTTTCCTTTCCTTTCCTTTCCTTTATCCCCTAGAAGCTTCTTGATCCATTGATCTTGAGCAGCGCAACTTTAAATCTAATGTTTGAGGGATATAAGGACTGAAATAATTCTTGCCACTGACAATGTAGCCTTGGGATCCCTGTCACTTAATTAAAAAAGGCATTATGTCAGACACAGAGGCATTAGATTTATATATTAAAAGGGGAGAGATATAACGTGATCGAAATTGCTCATAAAAGCGGCATTCCAAAAGGGCATGAGCTAATGAATCAATAGAGCCAGAAGAGCAAGGACAGGTCCTTTCTGGGTGTGGTTTGTTCAAAATTCCTCCTTGCATAACTATAGAGGAGTAGCCATTTCAGATGCTGGTGGGACCCATCACAATTCCATAAAGTCCTTCCACAATCTCAAATCCTCTCATTCAGCCTGATGGATTACTTAGATTTTCTTATTCCTTTAAAGTGGAGGAATGGTCCCTGTGAAGCATGTGTTCTACCACTGAGTTGACCCACTTCACCTTTTAGTATTTAGAATTACCTGGAACATTCATAGGAATCAAAAGGTATTTACCAGATTTGGGGTATCCGGCTAGAATCACATCATCACTTCTTGCTTCAAAGGATTCAAGGGCTTTGAAGATTTCTGGGCTGCAAACAGTAGCTGGATACAAAATCCCCTTGTAAGTGAACATCAGTTCTTCTGGTGCCATCTTTTCACCTTCAGCCATTGCTTTCTCTACAAGGGCAATGAACGTCTTCCTGTTCTTTGACATTTTTCTGTCCTCTACACCCTCACTTCACAATAGATGGAAAGAACTGTGGAGATGGCTCCCGGTCACCTTTTAATAAGGCTTGTGAGCATGAGAAAAAAAATCTGGCCCTGCTACACGTTTATATATAGGGATATAGCTACAAAGAGCCCCCATTCAGAGTAATTTAACATAATCTCTTCAACTTTACTTGGAAAGGATCAGACTCAAAAGGGGAGGAAACAAAGAATGTAATAGCTTATGTAGTCAAGACACCTATTTGATTTCAAAATATAACACTTTTAAAAACTGCATTTGAATCTGCTATGGTTCTCCTGTATCTAATATTGAACTGACTTTCATATGTGGATCATTAAATCCATACACCGGGGTCAGGTACAGAGTAGGGGGATGTCTGGACAAACCTGGTCAGCCCTCAGATATGCACAGGAATCCAAAAAGGGGAGGGGAAAAGAAAAACCAAGATCTCACAGAGCTATGTTGCAAAGTTTCAGCTGCCTTTTAGAGGGAATAAAAGGGAGAGGGATCTGTTGCTGGAGCCAGGTAGGTGGTGCCAGTGCATAGTTGGGCAGGAACTGGAGCCACTGCACACCAGGAAAAGCAGGAGCCACCGCCACTACCCATGCTGCCACATGAGCCACTCAGGTGGAGGCAGCAGTGCTGCAGGCGGATGAACTGGCTGATGAGTGGGAGACCCAACAAGGGAGTGGGGGGGATGAGATTTCTTCCCCCCCATACACACGTCTTATGTGTCCCCTGCTTGTCTTGATTGTAATTCCCAAGTATGCTTCTGTTGCTTATGTAATATCTTGGTTGTTCTCATTTCTGTTCTGTCTTTCATTGTGGTCTTTTCAAGTTCCCATCCCTTGCAATCAATGCCGATATTTTTTAAGACTGTTTGTTCCCCTAGAGCCATATCGAATGTCTCTTTAAATACTTTCTCAATCCTTGCTTGGGTTGACTAACTTCCATGGAACTCCAAAATCCTATTATTTATTGAACTGAACAATATGCCTGGAACCCTCTTCGTAAGGAGCTTTAAGGTGAGGCCAGATTTCAAACCGGTCAAATCCTGTTTCTCGGTTCCACACCAGACTTTCTCTGTCTAGCCCACACAGCCTATCGTTCTTTCCTTCCGGTTCCCATCACCAGATCTGATCAGCAACATAATATTTGCTTCAGTTTGATACTCATTGTTTGTTTGTTTGATTTTACATTGTGTGCACATCAGCAATTAGAAACAGAGCTGGAAGGAGCCTCAAGGGTCATCTAGTCCAACCCCCTGCACAACTCAGGAAATTTACAACTACCTCCCACCCACTCCCCCAGTGACCCCTGCTCTATGGCCAGAGGAAGGCAAAAAAACCAAAACACCCCTCTAGGATCCCTGGCCAATGTGGCCTAGAGGAAAATTCCTTTCTGACCCCAAAGCGGCATGTAAGAAGAGGCCACGAGAGCCGAATACTGACATCCCTTCCTGCCCGTCCTCTCATGATATGCTTAAGTTCACAGTTAATGCGAATACTGGTACTTGTCCACCAGGAAATAGCAGAAGCATAAGGGACTCAGTGTAGGTTAGGGTTGCCAGGTCCCTCTTCACCACCGCCGGGAGGATTTTGAGGAGGAGCCTGAGGAGGGCGGGGTTTGGGGAGGGGAGAGACTTCAATGCCATAGAGTCCAATTGCCAAAGCGGCCATGTTCTCCAGGTGAACTGATCTGTATTGGCTGGAGATCAGTTGTAATAGCAGGAGATCTCCAGCTAGTAGGGCTGTCAAAAAAAAAAAAAATTCGGTACAGTTCGGATTCGGCCGAATTTGACCCTTGTGGGCTCGGTACGTGCCGAAGTCCGAACTCCCCCGCTTCGGATCCCCGGTAATTCGGGGGGATCCGGAGTTCGGGGGAAAATTCGGCCGAAGCGCGCCTTCAGGGATTCCCTGAAGGCGCGCGGGGCCCCTTTAAACTGATCTGAGCCTCCCAGCTGGGAGGCTCAGATCAGTTTAAAGGGCAGCCCGCGCCTTTCAGCGGGCTCCCCTGAAGGGGGGCCAAATTGGCCGAATTTATTCGCGAACTCCCGAACTCGCTGAATTCGGCCCCCCCGGTTGCCCGCCAGTTTTGTGTTCGGATCCGTCCTAACAGAAAATCACCGAATCAGGGGAAATTCAGTTGATTTTCAGTTCGGACCGAACCGAATTGACAGCCCTACCAGCTAGTACCTGGAGGTTGGCAACCCTCGTGTAGGTATTGTGGGCACACTATATAGCAGCCTTTCAGAAGCTAAGCAAGTCAGTGCTTGAATGGGGGCCTACTTGGGAAACTGCCTTGATTTCTATGAGGGAATAAATGGGAGCTATAAATGCAGTTTTAATAACAGTCTTGGGTTTATCTATCAAAGGTGGCAGACCTTATAGCTGGATTCTGAAGACAGAGAGAATCTTAAGCTTAGCTTGAACCCAAATTTTAGGCATTCACGTGGTCATGTGCTTCAATGAGCATTCTTTTTTCATTGTCGTTATGGGAGGATTTTCTCACACACTGCAGCTGTAGAAGTGAAAATCTCCCCAACATTTCAGCCCTGTTACATCACTGTGGTATTAATCCTCTGTGGAGAAACAGTAGAGGATGGTGTCAGATTTTTGAAAGTTACATAATGAGCAGCAAGATAATAATTTATGGCTCATTATTCCAGAGATGCCCCAGCTGCAGTCAAAGTCAGTCCAGTCATAAGCCAAGGTAAAGATTTTGCCCGAAGCGGTGACTTGGAGTGCCATTTAGGCAAAGATTGTCCGAATTATGCCATGGCTGAACTCTCTAGTTCTAATTATTCACTAGCTCTAGTTCCTTGATGCATCAGTAGCCCCTAATATGCTCTAGGCATAGGGTTGCCAGGTCCCTGTTCACTACCGGCAGGAGGTTTTGGGGGTGGAGCCTGAGGAGGGCGTGGTTTGGGGAGGGGAGGGACTTCAATGCCATAGAGTCCAATTGCCAAAACGGCCATTTTCTCCAGGTGAACCGATCTCTATCGGCTGGAGATCAGTTGTAATAGCAGGAGATCTCCAGCTAGTACCTGGAGGTTGGCAACCCTGTCTAGGCATGACCATTTCTGCACGTTGCTTAGGGCAATATTCCACTGCAGCTTTATCTTTATCTTGGTATCTGAAGAAGTGAGCTGTGGCTCACGAAAGCTCATACCCTACCAGAAAATATTTTTGTTAGTCTTTAAGGTACTACTGGACTCTTGCCCTTTTCTACTACTGCAGACAGACTAACACGGCTACCCACTGTGAATTAGCTTTATCTTGTTCAGAATGGTCTGCCACCCCAGTTGGGTTGTCAGGTCCCTTTTCGCCACCGGTGGGAGGTTTTTGGGGCAGAGCCTGAGGATGGCAGGGTTTGGGGAACAGAGGGACTTCAATGCCAGAGAGTCGAATTTTCTCCAGGTAAACTGATCTCTGATGCCATTTTCTCCAGGTGAACTGATCTCTGTCGGCTGGAGACCAGTTGTAATAGCAGGAACTCTCCAGCTAATACCTGGAGGTTGGCAACCCTACACTTTAGGCAGCCTGCATGCAGTATGCGTTCCTCATGCTGTTTTGGAGATACCTCACTAATTCTTCATCCAGCCTCCCGAGACTGTTAACCTGGTATATGAGGAAATAGTGAGGAAGGAGGAGAAACCACTGTAACTTTTCAAAAAGCAGTGTTTCCAATTGTGTACCAAATATCTGGGGCAGGCGCAGATAACAAGTTTGCCAGCAGCAGGGAAATGATGTTGACAAGCCTTTACCCGCAGGCGGTGGCGGACCGGGTCTAAAAATATTGGTTGCCAGGAGATAAAGGGGTCCCACCCACAACTATAAGGCTATCATTTAATTTTTTATTAATTTTTATTTTTAACGTATTGTGTAATGTTTAAGGGGCCCCCGCTTCATCAGGGGCCCACAAGGCCCACTTGCCATCGGGCAAGCTAACACAATGACCAGTCCGCCACTGCCTGCAGGCCCATACGATGGAGAGGTGATGAAAGGAACTCCCAGATATTTAACGTTGGTCTTTAAGATTGCCTTAGGGTGTTTACAAAAACATTTGAGGGTGAAGATTAATTAAATTCACTATTCCCGTAACCTTTACAACTAGCGCTGAGAGATGGCTGGAGCGACAGCTATTTCACCCGAAATCATTGCCTAACGACCAGCGCAAAATTTGGCATGCTAGCACCAATGGGAATACAGGGCCAATGAAAAATTTTCCTCTAGAAGGAAACTCCATAATCAAAAAGTAGTTATGCATGGGTACTTTCACTCACGTTCGCTCCCGGTCTGTTTCGGTTGTTCTTTGGAGTTATGCATGCGTTTTCCATCCATTAGAGATGACCTCAGGCCCAGCCCTTGCAATGTCCAGGTTTTCCTATTCCTCTGTTAACCTTTGCTTCCAGCAAAGCCTGGGTGAAATCCCCATGCATAAGGCAAAGGACACCCAAGCTTGATTTCTCTCACAGCCAATTACAAAGCAGCGTGTCCAGAGGCGGGGATTCAAATACTTCCTGCTTCTTGCTTCCTCTGAGCTCTTTCTGAGCAAAAGAAAATCTTTTTAAAACCGAGGCTCAGATCCCCCCCCCACTTTCTTTTCAGATTGTCCTTTTTGTTGTTGTTGTTGTTCTTAAAATGCTTTTTTATGTGACAATTGAATTTGAGGGGAATTTTCTCTCACAGTAAGTTCTACAAAGTACGCCAATTACAAAGCAGCATTTCAAGGAGTGGGTGCTTGCTTTGAGCTTGGAGACTGCTGGTGCATAGATTCCTAACAGGGAAGTGTGGGTCCAGCAAGCAACGAACCTCAGGTAAAACTCCCATGCATAAATGATAATCGAGAGGTATGCTCTCTTTGGTCTTGGTTAATGAACTTTCAAAGTAATAAAAGGACAGTTTAGTGAAAGTAAAGTTCTATTTTATGTAGGTTGTAGGACAGGTTAAGTCAAATTCTGGGGGATCCCCAGGTCCCACCTGAAGGCTGAAATCCCTAGTTCCACCTCCAATAAATGTCCTTATTCTTGCCCAGATAGAACCCTTCCTTAGTTGTTGCTGTTGTTTTAAGTTTATTTAAAAGGAGCTAGGTGGGGTGGCTTTTAAGAACTGCCTTAATCCTTTCTTGGATTGATGAACTTCCAAGGGGAGCTTTCTGTACATCTGCTGCTTTCATTGACATATGAGTGCAGTGACTTCTTCTGAAGAAGATCTTCATAGCTCTGCTTTAGAAAGAGGAGGGAGGGAAGGCCAATCAACCTCCAAAGGTAAAAACCTTGTTCCCCAATGAGAAGTAAGCCAACCTCCACGTACTAGCTGGAGATCTCCTGCTATTACAACTGCTCTCCAGCCTATAGAGATCAATTCCCCTGGAGAAAATGGCCACTTTGGCAATTGGGCTCTATGGCATTGAAGTCCCTCACCTCCCCAAACCCCGCCCTCCTCAGGCTGCGCCCCAAAACCCTCCCGCCGGTGGCAAAGAGGGACCTGGCAACCCTAATGAGAACACTGCGGGCTGCAACAGGACTAGCTTACTCAGTTTATGGTTCTTTCCTTCCTGCTTTCATGGCATCTGCACTGGACAGGAGACCTTTTAATGCCATTAAAGCATATAAATAAACAGAAGAGAGAAGTATTTCCACACACACACACACACACACACACACAAAGACAGCATTTAAAAATCACCGCATTTGAGCCCTGTTGTATAACCATTTGCTGAGAACTGTGAGAGAATGCCATCCTGCTTTGCAAAAGCTTCATAAACAACGCAGAGAAGAAAGATGATACCATGTACACTACCAAAGATTTGGATTTTCAAAGCGTAAAATATATATATATATATCACATGGGCTGGTTCACCTTTAAACCATTTGATGGCCCTGAACATGCAGTGAGATGTTGGCTACCAATTTCTCACCGTGTGGCTACTTTCTTCACTCTGCTTCAGACTTTTTTGGAGCCGTTTATGGTATGGAGAGAAAGCAATTATTTGTTGCAAATTAGGGTTGGCAATATCCAGGTACTAGCTGGAGATCTCCTGCTATTACAACTGATCTCCAGCCGATGGGGATCAGGTCACCTGGAGAAAATGGCCGCTTTGGCAATTGGACTCTATGGCATTGAAGTCCCTCCCCTCCCCAAACCCTGTCCTCCTCAGGATCCGCCCAAAAAACCTTCCGCCGGTGGTGAAGAGGGACCTGGCAAAACTATTGCAAATATATGTTAATCTTTTGTAGCCAAACGGCTCCCATCTCCCGAACTGGATGCATGGCAACCCCGGAGTGATGTGTCGACACCGTTCCAGATTTGCAGCAAGCCCCAAACACTATGGAAAGGGCTCCCGCAAGGAACCACGGGCAGAACGACCCTCCGAGTGAACCAGAGGGAATCCATTTTCCTGTAATCCCGTTCGAGTGTCCAGCAGATGCCATTTTGCAAGGAACAACTAGTCACGTAGCCAGCCCCCCCTCCATCTGCATGACTAACGATCCATCAGAAGCCCCTGAGGTATCAGCACCAAAGAGATCGCACCTCAGGCAACCAGGAAGTGACTCACCCAGACACAGCTTTTTGCTTCTTTGGGTCAAACCCAATAAACCCATCCCGGGTCTCCCGGATCTCCCAGAATTGCACAAGTCCATAGGTTCAAGTTAGCCCATCTAAATCACCCATCACCCCACCCTAGCAGCTGACCATTAATGCTAGTGTCTGCCTCCAGGGTCTCCCGGGTCTCCCGGAATTGCACAAGTCCATAGGTTCAAGTTAGCCAGTGTAAATCACCCATCACCCCTCCCTAGCAGCCGACCATTAATGCTAGTGTCTGCCTTTGTTTGCCATGGGAACCACGAGGGGGTAAGCCCATCACCCCCCACCCCCAAAAGAGTATAACTGGGGTCGCTTTCAGCCATAAGCTATCCTTCCTTTCCCCCTCTCATACTTGCTGTCACTTTGTTAGTGTAGGCAGCGATGCTCGAACACGCAGGGGACCCCCCCGCCCCCTTTTCATTCCTCCCTGCTGCACGGAATCTAGGATGCTGTCTTCAGGATCAGGTGATTATTGCCCCTCTTCAAAGGGAAACATGCAACATTGGCGAACGTCTCTATTTTACCATCTTTATTCCATAGGCTCTGAATGTATGTTGTGTATATTCTTGTGTGTGTGTGTACATATTATTAAGTAAACCTTTTAAAAGAAAAACCACTGCTTCTGCCTTATTCATTGAAACATGGAATGGGCTCTGGTATACACAGGCTAGATCCTGAAGTTAAGCCTGTTGCCGGTTATTGATTTGCTAATTCCCCCATATAAATTTTCATAACCGAGCAATTTGGCTAATACTTTAACATAATTTCACTGCAAAAGCTGTGTGTCAGTTGTGCCTCTGGGAAGAGAATGCGGCTAATAACTATAAACAAATAACTATAAAACTATAAACCTAAAAAATAAATAATAAATACATAATTGTGGTGGATATTATTATTTTTAAGTGTTGGCTACTGCAGCTAGCCAAATCTACAGGTCTATTTGTTTGTTTGTTCGTTTGTTTGGTGCCGTCAAGTCACAATCAGCTTAAATCAGGCAAAACTGCACAGAAATGACATTTTGTATGTTCATCTACAGTTCTAAAGGCTGCATTTACACAGTAACCCTTTTAAATGGGAAAAATAGCCACTCTGAGAGTGATGCTTGCAATTCTTTATTGTTTACCTGTTCTTATATGCCACAAGACAGGACAAAATTATAGAAACTAGAATATGTGATGAAGTTGCATCTGTTTTGCAGCCAAGGGGGACATGTTTGCCAGAGACCAGCAACTTCATGAATTCATCATTTTGGGCTGAGAGTCTTACGTAAAGAAAAAGAATCACATTTGTGCACTTTAGGTCATAGTGTGGTTCAAATAAGCTTTGCCAGATTATCTCTGTATCCAAACATTTTCAGCCATTTTAGGACCAGAGCTTAGTATGCTTTGACTCCGAGGATCAGTAAACATACCAATATACTTTTTTTAAAAAAAAACTCTGGTTATTTGTTTCATTAAAGGTAGTCCCCTGTGCAAGCCTTGGGTCATTCCTGACCCAAGGGGTGACATCACATCACAACGTTTACAAGGCAGACTATGTTTATGGAGTGTTTTGCCACTGCTGATTTTACATTCATTCTTGCTTTTTTATTTAGCTCCTGATGGCTCATGTATACCTGGTCAAGAGTAATAACAATGTCAGAAGTACATCTAGCTAGGAGCTTTTGGCTACAGGCACGCTGCTCTTCAGAAGCAAGAAAAGGAGCACAGCCCTATCTGGTATTCCTTGTTTCAGCTACCTCATGTCTGCCTAGTAGCCTACAGCATGCCACCTTGTGGCTGCCAAGAATAATTGCACATTACACAATTGCACATTGTAACTAGCGGCATCATTTCTTTTCATGGACAAACTAGACTATATAAGCAGGAACCCATGAGGAAATTGTGGGGAAAGGGCATTACTTTCCTCCTGCCCTTTTTTCTTCCCCTCTCCCCATTCCCTCTCTTTCCGTCCCACCAAACCATCAGTCCCCACATTCACTAAGAGACCTGCAGAGGGGATTTCTCCCTCCTATGTCTAGGGTTGCCAACCTCCAAGTACTATACACACATAATATAACTCCTAAGCTGTCTAACTACCTAAATAATCTTATAACTACGAATTAGAAAACACAAACACAAACAGAACATAGAATTTCCTCAAGTAGGCTCTATAAGAATCCAACACGTACACAGGAAAACGCTAGACCCAGTAAACATAAAAAGAATTCAGTTCAACAGGTAGAGTTGGCCATTCAGAGATCAATTCAACAGGTAGAGTTGGCCATTTAAAGTCCACAGAAGTAGGACAGATCACTGCCTCCATTCATCATCGAATATGACTGATTGTTGGTTCCA
The DNA here is from genome assembly GCF_029931775.1 of Euleptes europaea. Classification (NCBI taxonomy): domain Eukaryota; kingdom Metazoa; phylum Chordata; class Lepidosauria; order Squamata; family Sphaerodactylidae; genus Euleptes; species Euleptes europaea. The sequence continues at coordinate 21,678,380 of NC_079318.1, read as the reverse complement.
CACGAATTCCAGATGTGTATCAAATAAATTCCAAGCAAAGGACGTGAAATCCAGATATAATCACATTTCGAATGCTTCATCAGCCTGTGATAGACAACCGTGTATTCACAACTTGTTTGTTATAGCCCACCAACGCGATCGCGTCACTTCCAGTTTACATCCAGAAGCGCCACATCACAATGAGCCTTTTACCACTCAAACTGGGAGTTTGAGAGGTAAAAGGCCCATTGCAATGTGGCGCTTCTGGGTGTAAACCGGAAGTGATGCAATCACATCGGCGTGGTCACGTGCGCATGTGATCCACACTTGCAAGCCGGACACTGGATTGGCGGGCAATTGCCCACCAATCTAAGCGACCTGGCAATCCTCCAGGTGGAGCCTGGCGATCTTCTGGAATTACAAGTAATCTCCAGGCTATAGAGATTAGTTACCCTGGAGAAACTGGCTATTTCCCAGTGCAAAATGTTTGGCATTATAGCTGGCCTATAGTTGAGGGCAGCTACAGTCCATCAACAGAGCTGGCCTCCCTACCCCCTCCATGCTGTTACCAACTCAAATCAGGGGCCCTGACTGTTCCTCCAAGCCCACTGAGGCCCTATGCTCTTGCGATGAGCACCACTTGTTTTAATTATTCAATTGATTAACAAATGGGAACTGGCTTTTAATATTTTTAAGGTTTATTGTATACTATGGTTTTATTATATTGTATGTTGTCTTGATGATGTTAGCTGCCCTGAGCCTGGCCTTGGCTGGAGATTGAGGGTGGGATACAAATTGAATCATAAATAAAATAAATTATACCCTGCTGAGGTCCCTCCCCTCCCCAAACCAAGCCCTCTATAGGCTCCACCTCCAAAATCACCAGGAATTCCCCGAATCAGAGATGCCAATCCTATCTATGCACCTCAAATTAAAAAAAAGAACTGATTTTTCTTTAGTGAAATGTCAATGGGTGTAATATAGACCGAACATTATTTATATGTCTGCACAGTTAAAAGCATATTGAAAGCAGTTTTACTTTGTGGTGACAACCTACTTGAATACAAACACATACAAAGCAAGAAATTGTATTTGAGAAACTGAAATTTCTTTATTTTTCTTGATTCCTCAAAACCGGCAGTAAATGTCATACTTCATCATCTCACAAAGCTTAGTTCCTCTTAAGCACTCTTCAATTTTTTGGTCCATTTCTTGGCTCTGAGCTTCCGAGAAAATGCTCTTCCAGTCTCCGATATCTCCTGCATGCGTATTATTAACATAAAAGAATTAATTAAGAACTTGATGAACAAAAGAAATCTTTCCATTTTTAACTCTTTCAGGGTGTGGTGGGAGTGTGAAACCAACCATTCTAATATTATAAGCAAAGTATGGAACTGTGTGTAAAGTGTGCCATACTTGCCAGCGTAGTGTAGTGGTTAAGAGCGGTGGTTTGGAGCGGTGGAGTCTGATCTGGAGAACCGGGCTTGATTCCCCACTCCTCCAATGAGCAGCGAAGGCTAATCTGGTGAACTGGATTTGTTTCCCCACTCCTACACATGAAGCCAACTGGGTGACCTTGGGCAAGTCGCGCTCTCTCAGCCTCACCCACCTCACAGGATGTCTGTTGTGGGGAGGGGAAGGGAAGGTGATTGTAAGCCAGTTTGAGTCTCCCTTAAGTGGTAGAGAAAGTCTGCATATAAAAACCAACTCTTCTTCTTCTTCAGTCTTATAGGTTATAAGCAGAAGAGCCTCATGTGTTGCTGGAGGGCTCAATGTACCAGAGGAAGGCAACGTTATCCCCAAACAGCAAGGGCAATAGCCCTTTCAAGTGAATATGTGGAGATAGTGTCCTCTGTTCTCATTCCATGAGTTCAACATATTTATCTATACAAAGACTACACACATGTGTCTATACAAAGACTATACATATACAACATGTAAGGCTCTGTACAGATAACCAGTTGAACACCTCTGCAGATGAGATCCTGATTTTCCTTCTCTACAACTTCATTGAATGCCTCTAAAAGGTTTCTGAGAATATATAGATGTGATTATATTTTCTGTTAAAAAAGCAGCTACCAACTAAAACGTAATTTTAAAAAAAGTTTCCTTTCCTGAATTTGGGGAAACGTTTTGAAACTTTTAATAGCAAAGAAAAGAGTAAGAAACTCATCTGCAGAACATTTCTTGAAAGAAATCAGCAATCAAAGAGAAGACATCAGGCCTACTGGGTCCACAACAATGATTGCTAATGGAAATCTTTACGGAAGAGTATTTTTCCAAAAACGCCATGGGTACACTCAGAGTTCTTCTTCATTTCCTGGAAATTGTTCTGGTCTACAATCATTTGGATTTCTTCCTCATTAATAAAGAATCCCAAGAAGTCAGCCATTTTCTTCACTCCCATCTCTGGCTCCTGCAAAAGGGGAGGTATCTATTGGTGTCTTTCACCAGCAGGTGAAGGCCTTTTTGTTTCGTCTGGCATCCCCCCCAGAAACGTTTTTTGGCTCTCCTTCTGGTGTTGTTTCTTTATGTGTTTTTCACTGAATATTAACATTTTTCACTGTATTGTAATTGTTGAAATGTTTTAATGCTCTTATGTTCACTGTCTTGTGGACCCTGATTGGATGGAAAGGCGGCATAAAATGTTTTAAATAAATAAATGACTGATTGATTGAGTCAGTGGTCCTCAAACAAAATTTGTCATTGTGACATTGCTGTGAGTCTTGGGAATAAATATAATTGTTCGTCAAGCAACTGTCCCTCCAATGGCCCAGCAGGGGAAATTATAGCCATGAAGATCAAGAAAAAGAAAATAGCTGATATGGGCAGAACCTTGGATAATACTCACCCTCCTGTCCAGACTACCTGATAATATGCTTGGACTGCAATTGTCTTAAAAAGAAAAGTAGATTTGAGAAAGGGGATATTGAGGATGGGGAATCAAAGTTTTGAGCTTGATTAGACCATAACATAGTGTAGATGTTCTAAAAAAAAAAAGCATTGCAAATTGGTAACCAAAGCAGCCTTGGTTTAAGCAAATGTTTAAATGTTCGCTACAGATAATATTGATGTCAAACATCATGGTAAAAACCCTGCTGCTTACCATTTTCACTTCTTCGTAGGTTATGAACGTAATGTTCTTGTCATCAATGTATTTGTTCCATTCCATCAGATAATCAAAGTATGAGCCCCTGGCCACTAAAACAAAAAGGCCACATATCAATATAACTACAAAGATAAAAGGCAGTAATGAAAAAATAGCTTAGTTGCATTAATTCAATGAGTTAATCAAGCCTGCCAACATTTCTAGTGAAGAGTAACAAAGTCAAAATTGAATAATGAAATGAAACGTTAGTGATGGATCTTGAGTTTCATTGTTTGAAACCGAGCATAAAACTTGTGTTTTGCAATCAAAATAGTGAATAGATTTTGATACACATCTGTGGCATCTGACTGCAGCCATTGCTCTTAAGTAATAATGGTTATGTATTACTGACAGGATAGGGATCATCTCGTGTAATTACAAGACGAAGGGAAGGCAAGTTTGAAATCTTGTACACACTTACTTTGGAGTAAAACTACTGAACAAAATGGGATTTCCTTCCAAGTAAACATACCTAGAATTATCCTAATATCTAATTGCTGGTGGCACTATGGGATATAATTACTAATTTAGAAAAAGTTATAACAATGACTGCAATAGAATCATATGAACCAAATCCAGGCAGAAGAGAGAGGGATCTCAGCATTCTATATAATTATCATCTGAACAAAGACAAAATGCTGGCTGAAGGGGAAACTGTGGAGTGAAACTTAACTACTGGTTAGCCATACATAAAGTATCTAAATCAAGTGAAATCTCCTACCTTTGCCTTCTATAAAATCTCTGAAGAACTCATCCCATGTCCTGAATGAAGGAAGGGTGGGCATCCTGTTACTGAAATGGAAATAAGACACAGCCACATCCTTTGGATTTCTAATCAGCACCAGAACCTAAGGAAGAGAGAAGAACAACTCTTCTTGAAGTGAAAATAATCAATTTTAGTATTTTATAAGCTTGGGTATCTTGAGTGTTGTGAAAGGGCCTGTCAGTGGAAAGTTAATGGGTAGTCAAAGTTTCAGCAAAAGAAAATGTAGGTTCCTTGATAGTTGGGACATCTCATTCTTCCAAAGATGACGCCATTCAGCTACTGGGAAAGGAAATCAAACAGTCTGTACAGACTGGAGCGTGAATGTGAACAAAAAGAAAGGCAGCTAGCAGAGCATTGTTAGCAAAAATTGTCTTGCAGTGAATGAAATCAATGGGTTTAGACTACAGTAACTGTGTAGGATTTCATTGTGACACACCTTTGGAATGGAATTGCTCATTGAAAATCCTGAACTAGAATTGATAACTGTACTGCCTGTCTTCAGAATCAAATTGCTCCCATGATGCCCTAGTTGAACGATAGTAAAAGAACAGATATTACAAAGATCCCATGAGTGTTCAGGGCCTTCCGCCTGCTCCACAGGAAGCCAGTGAGAGCTTTTCACCACTCAGGAAAAATGAGATGTGCGTGACCAAACTGGACAACAGAACTCAGCAGTTCATGAGTTATAGTATGTGCCTTCCTAGCATAAAAGAAACCAATAGGAGGAAATGAATTTAGACTGCACATGCCAAGCAGTCCATTGGGTTTCAACTCTTCTTCAGCCTGAGTAAAGAGAAAATGATGAAGATAGGAAGGATTTTCAAGCTAACGTTATTGTAAGTATGTGAAAGAGTGGGACTCAAAGCGGGTTTTCCAGATTCGAGTCAGCTGCTCATGTGGAGGAACAGGAAATAAAACCTGGTTCTTCAGATTAGAGTCCACCGCTCTTAAACACTAAACCATGATGGCTCTCATTTATATGGATTGATGCATGCCAGTCCCACTGGACATAGGGCTCCCTTATCAAAACTGCCCTAATTCTTCAGTTGGCCACATGGCAGAGATGAAGAGTTTTATCCTGCACACAGGCTGAGCAAGTGGGTCAGAAAGTGTCCTATTCTATGTCAAGTATTTTTCAACTGATACCATTTCTGCTTTCTTTCTTTCTTTCTTTCTTTCTTTCTTTCTTTCTTTCTTTCTTTCTTTCTTTCTTTCTTTCTTTCTTTCTTTCTTTCTTTCTTTTTGGCTAAACAAGGAAATTTTCCTTTGTAGCATCACCTTACTCTGTAAGTCTTGAGGAACAATTGAGATAATTCCTTCACTGGTTCCTGAGAGTTTAAGAAAGCCTAACCATTTTTCCTGAGTGGAGAAAAGCTCTCGCTGGCTTCCTTTGGAGCCAACTCTCTTCTTTAAGGTAAGTCAATATTTTGCATTCAATATATTTCAGGAAGGTGAATGTCAAAGAAAATGACATCACCAAGTTGAGTGCATGTTCACTCAACCAGTCATTCCCAAACTGTGTGCTAGAACCCAACAGTATTCTGGGAGAGGGCACCTAGTGTGGCATGAGAAACAGAGGTTCCTGTAAACTAGAGTACCCACCACAATGACTCTCTCCATCTCTGCATGATTCACAGATAATTTATGTTTGTGACACATGAGTGCACTATTTGGGTTAATATGAAAGTTAGAAGGATGATATGAGGAAGGTTCCATCTTTTTCTAGATATTTCAGCTCAATGGCCTTTTTAGGATATCTGACTCAATTAATTTTCCACAAGTGTCTTTCATCTCTGACAATGTCTTGATTAGAACAACACTTACTTTGGCTTTGTTCTTAAAAATGGACTCAGGCAACATATGTGGAAGAAGGTGTGTTCCTAATACCCGTCTGGATGGTAAGTTCTTCATTCTCTACTTAAAAGAAATGAAAAATATCCCAATTAGAGGATATTTATCTTTCCCTGCACAATTAAAGTATATTTCACGGGTCATGAAGGAGTGACTGATTCAGAAGAGGAAAATGGTAAGACCAAAGAATGCATCAGGTTTCTGCAGTGTGACCATCTTCAGTCTTCTGGCTCCAACAGTTGGGAAGCAAAATTTGAAGGCAAGTTTACGGTGGTAAAGAGTGCTGTCAAGTCACAACCAACTAATGGAGACCTTGTTTGCCATTGCCTTTCATCACATAGGAATTTCTTGGGTGGTCTTCCATTAAACCCTATTGAAGTCCCTTTCCTCCCCAATACCCACCCTTCTTAGGCTCCATCCCCAAAATCTCCTGACATTTCCCAACCTGGAACTGTGGCAGCCCTGACGGTGATCCCGCTTTCCACATTCTGTATAGAGATTACAAGCTCTGATCAGAGATGATTTGATGTTTGCAAAACATTGTTCAAAATGCCTGTTTGCTGTTGAGTCAAGTGCCTTGCATATGATTGCCTTAACAATTTGCTCACTGTTACTTAAAAAGCAACATTGCAAATAGTTTTGCCTGTGAGCAGTGGCAGCATTCAGCATGGTGGTTTGTCTAGGGAACAACTACTGATACATGCTCATGGTCAACTCTACTAACATGCTGCATTTGCACAGGTGGCAGTATTCATCACAAGGCCCCAAGCTCGGTGTGCGAATGCATAAATGTTTTGTGATCAAACATGCCTCACACTAATAATCAGGCAGGCAAAATGAGCAAGGCTGAAGCATTACAGAGAAACATCACACAGCTTCCTCCCCACCATCACACAAACATAACTAAAACACCTCTTTGTATTTTATAATTTTTAGCATGTTTTAAAGACAACCGCAGACCTACAGGGTACAACGAAAGAGCTATGGGAATTTGCATGCCACCACACTGTTCTTCTGTACCTTACAGAGTGTCTCCATGTTAGCATCAACTACCACCAACTGAGACTCTTCACTTGATATGGCAGAGCAAAGTGGTGCATTACTATAACCAATTATGAAGGTGCCATCAAAAATATTCACACAACCCCCCCAACTCCTGCTACTTTTCTGCTGATAGGGAAGCTGTTTTGAGCTGTTCTGATGTTGCAAAGTTCTTGGGTCAGTGATACTCTCTAAGGTGGTGACTATATTTATTGTACAAGAAAACAAAGACAAAATTTAACCAACCTCAAATTTTCCTGGATCTCCAAATTCTAGGTATAGCAATTCATCACTTCCTTTATTCATTTCACATTGACTCTTCTTTATGGTTCTTACTAAGTCACGTAGAATATGGACAAACCAGTTGGAACCTGGGACAAAATTAATAATGTTGTGGGGGATTTACATCTGCACTTGCATGTTTGAGAAGTGGTGCATTTGTAAACACATAAAGTTATCCAGCTGGGACATGTCATATCTTGAGGGCCAGAAGTATATCAAGTGATTAGGTCTCTGCTGCTGAGACTTGTCAGATCTCATGTGTATCATTAGTTCCCATTGTCTTAAGGATATTTCTCATTATACATTTTATATTGTGGTTCAAAACTCAAACATAAAATATCTGTGCCAAATGAGAAATTCTGCATGCGTGTTCCAATTGCCACCTTTCTTAAAAATTCTCAGAAGTACTGACCAGGAAAAATTCAGGCCCTGTATATCCATGTATTTTGTTGGGAGGGGGGAACAGTGTCAACAGAACTGTACTATTTCCAATCGATGGAAGTCATCTGCATTTGGGAATTTATACACAACGTCAAAATATAAACTGAGAAGCAGCCCTGAGTTTCCAACCGTTTCCCTGTCCTTGGCTGAGATCACACTGGCATTTAACCAACAGAACAATCCCACAGACTTATGGGCACTTAAGTCTTCAGAAGGGAGAGTGGCATTTTCCCTCTGTTCTCTATCCCGCCCCCAAAGAAATACACTTTGCCCACAATGCTGTTCCAGAGAGTCCAAAATTTCAGATAACTCAGTGCGAAGGGGTAGTGGGAAAGCCCTGCTCCACAAATCACTATATACCAACAGAGTTTTTTTAAAAAAAAAGTTTTTTAGTGCTCAAGAGACTGTTCGCACAAGAGGAAAGGGAGGCAAATTTGCTCAATTCACTTCTTGGGTCTCTTAGTCACAGTATGGCCTTTCTGTTGGTCACTGTGAAGTAGGAAACTGGGGAAACTCCTCTTCAGCATAGGCCATTCACAGGATCCAGCCCACTGTTTTGGAGAACTCCTGTTACACTGAAAGAGCTTCAGTTACCACTTAATGTAAAAGAAAGCTGCATATTCACCAGTTTTAGGATACCCAGCTAGGATAATATCATCATTCCTGGCTTCAAAGGACTCAAGAGCCTTGAAAGTTTCTGGGCTGCAGAATACTGTAGGAAACAGAACAGATTTATAGGAAAACAGCTTATCCTTTGGGAGAATATCTTCAGCCTTGGCAATAGCTTTGTCTACAATTTCAGTGAATGTCTTCTGATCCGAAGTCATCTTGCCTTCTTGAATTCCCGATTCTCTCTAGGAAGACTCAAACAGGCTCTCCTTCAAGATATTAAAACTGGTGAAGAAAACAAAGAAAGTGATTCCTCTTCAGTAGCTAACTGCTGTCCCAAGAAAGGTGAAGCCTTTTAATCAAATATTTCCACTTTAAGGAAAGTGTCCTGTGCTTAATATGTCACATTTGGATTTCAGAAAGTAAACATTGTTTTGCTAGTCTAGCCTAGTCTACAGCATGGTGTAGTGGTTAAGAGCAGTGGACTCTAATCTGGAGAACCGGGTTGATTTCCCCATTCCTACACATGAAGCTTGCTGGATGACCTTGGGCTAGTCACAGTTCTTTCCAAACTCTCTCAGCTCACCCCACCTCACAAGGTGTCTGTTGTGTGGGGAGAGGAAAGGAAAATGATTGTAAGCCAATTTGAGACTCCTTAATAGGTAGGAAAAAATCAGGGTATAAAAACCAACTCTGCTTCTTCTTCAGTTCTACTTCTTTCATTAAATTGGGGTCATCAAAGAACTCAGCCCACCATAGCAGCAGATGACATCGCTAGTCAAGGTTTCATGGTGAATGATGGGAGCAACAACATGAGGAAAACTGTGGGAGATGGGGAGTTGACTTCACCCACATACTTCCCTTGGCAGTCAGGGATGTTCTGGGCCTGCATCCTGGACAATGTGATTGACAGAGGCAGGAAGATGAGAAGGTGAAAAATACCAGAGACAACAACCAATAGAAGCAATTGTGTGGGTAAGGTGCCAAATTGCAAGTATTATTTTTTATATTTTGTTTTGCAAATGTGGAAGGTTATTATTTTTATTTATTTATTACATTTCTACCCTGCTCTCCCCAACCCAAAGGTCGGGTTCAGAGCAGTTTACAGTCTAAAAACACAATAAAACAATAACCCATTAAAATAATTTAAGATAATTTAAAATAGCCCAGTAATGCTAAGTAAGGTTTTATCTTGCGATCACAGAATATCCATATGAAAATCCCTGATAGTATATACTGTTACCCTAAATAGGCAGTCTCCACTTTAGCTGGGGAAATTAGCTGGAGGCAGAGAACAAGAGGGGATAGTCCTGTGTGAAAACTCTCAAATGAGCAGGCAGTTGTATACCGGTAATTAAAATATGGTTTTAATAAAGAATAAACATAGTAAAACAAGAAATATATTTTAATCAATGAGCATATGCACACAAAGCATATAAGAGCTGACTAAGAGAAAAGGGAGGAAGTTGGATAGGGTTTCAGTGATGGGGGATAGCTACCAGTCTTGAAGGGACATCCGGGGAAGGCAGCTCTGAAGAGGAAAACAACCAGCGTTTCCAGGAGCAAAGGAAAAAAGGGGTGTATGCACGGATCCAGAATGTAGACACACTATGAATGGCTAAAGGACCAATATATATACCCCAAAATGGGTCCTGAGGTGATATGAGGTTAGCTCGCTGGAAAGCCAGAGACAAAGAATTTATTGCTTTTCAAGCGTTCCAACAAAAAGATAGGGGAGAGCCTTGATGTGGTGTCAGGACCCAAGAGAAAGCCTCTTGAATACTGATTGATTGGTGGGATGGGTGCACATAAGGTAAGTAATGGTCGGGTTGGAGTACTAATTGGATCACCTTAGGGCAAGGGTGGGCAACCTTTTTTCCGCCAAGGGCCATTTGGATATTTATAACATCATTCGCGGGCCATACAAAATTATCAACTTAAAAATTAGCCTGCTATATTTGGTCAAACATTTAGCCAAGAGGCACGACCGGAGACAGCTCCGAGTGTCTGCCATGTTTCTTCACGGCCCGGGTGGGAAAGGGTTAACACAGTTTCTTGGGCGGTCCTAGCAGCTCCATAGCTAACAACTCTTCTGCAAGGGGAGGGAAAGGTTCCTTTTCTCAGCAAAACAAACTCACATACTCCTTGAATAGAGGCTATTCCTGTCCGCGGGAGGGGGCCGATCGCCAGTCTTAGATCCTTCTGAGCTAGAGAACTGCCAGGACCCACAAAGGGCCAGACCAAATGATTTCGCGGGCCTTATATGGCCCCCGGGCCTTACGTTCCCCACCCCTGCCTTAGGGTGACACAATGGAGATTTGCTAGCCCCATTGTCCAGCCAGGCACATCTTAGGGCCAGGAGGAAAGTTCAGCGGCCAACAGCTTTCCTGGCCAGGTTTGGCACTCAAGATGGATCCCAAAACTCTCAGAGAGGCATCCATTTTGTGGGGAGCAGTGTCTTGCTCTTATCCCAGCCTTTGGCCCCCGTGTCTTTGTGGTACCCCTTAGCAGGAAGAGGGATCTGGCTGCTTACAACACTGCGAAATAACAGATAGATCTGGAAGTCCACAAGATTAAGTAAAGACCTAACTCAGTAGCAGAACAGCTGATGGGGAGGGAGTCACTGGACCTGTTTCTATGAAATAGTAATCAGGAGCCAAATGAAAGTGAACCATGGTAGTCTATATAAATTCTTCACATGCCGGTATGTTATTAAACAAACTCAATAACAATCCTACAGTAAATGCAATGATAGCAACCTCTTTAAGTGACCATTTTAATACTAAAACCAGTTCAAAAGCTGCAGAAGTATTAGTTAAAATGTTTGTCAAGGTGAGGAGCCATAATATAAGAGAGAAAATAAGTCCCCTTTAAAAAACCTATGCTAATAAAACAAGGGGGGTTACCGCACTTTGTATTCCCAGCGATGTATTAAGAGTTTGAAAATGTTGTAAAAAACATCGCTTTAAAAGGGTTTTTGGATACCACGGCTTAATACTCTTAATACATCGGTGGGAATACATGGAATACATGGAAAGTGCGAACAGTATATTTTATAATGTTTTCAAACTCTTAATACATCACTGGGAATATAAGTGCGGTAACCCCCAAGGATAGCCAAACCAAGTGGAGGTTTAAGGCTTAAAAATTCTCTCACTTCCTGCATGAACATGGGAGCAAGCCAAAGGAATTTTATTCAGAAGTCAGTTTCATTTTATTCAATGCAGCTTTACTCCCAGGAAAGTGGTCTTAGAAGTGCAGTCTTTGAGGCCCATTGAGCCGGCACAAGGCTGCAGTTTGCATTTTATGGGCATATGAACTTTGTCATATCTTGGTTCCTTATACCATGCGACCTTCAGGGTTCAAAAGAGTTTACAATGTGAAAAATCATGTCGTAAAATAATAACATACTGTAAAAACTAACTTAAGATAATTTGAAACATTGAGTAACAATAAAAAAACAACTTAAATAGGTAAAAACTATGAAAACTACCTTGAACGGAAAAGCCTTTCACAAACTTGGAACGGCAATGCAAAGCTTCCTCCAAGAACCAAGCTTCATGTGAGAAAATGGAGCCGATAAAATCGTATAACCTCAGGCCCAGAGAAATCTTAAATCTGGCAAGATTCAGACTCTGAATAATAAAAAGCTGCCAGCTATTAACAATACATAAAAGCAACCTAATACGAAAAAACACACCTAAGATGGCAAAAACCATGGTCATGTGTTCATGCCAATTGTTCCACCTGGGAAAGGCCAGGAAACATGAACTACAAAGCACTGAAACAAAATCAGTCATCAGATTAGGAATGCAATATTAGAATACGTTCTGGATTATGGGCACACTTTATAGCATTTCAGGTTCGTTGCTCTGGAAAGTATTAAGCTTCATGGATCAGTACAGAAAATACACTCTTATGTAAAGAGATATATTCTGATTTACCCATTGAACAATATGCACCCTTATCGATTAAACTGATAGGTTAGGAAGGCAGTCCTGAGGAGAGGGGGTGAAAGCTCTCAGGGAGCTGCATGACTGCTATGCCAGCATGCCTTGGAGAGACGAGGGCATAAACTGGAGAAATGCTGACTCAGCACCACAGCGCCCCACTGGCGCACTGCCAACACAATCCCCTGTGCCGGTGGGAGAGGTAGCAAAAAACCGCAGCACTGTGGCTATATAAATAAATAAACAGTACAGTGTGGTACAATCACTCCCTTAGCTAATCTCTATCATTACACATCAAAGGAGCCACACATTAACAAATCCTATTATAGATTTTTTATTGTTGCACAAAGCTCGAGTTACTGTTACATAACACCCAGTTACTACTTATTACACCTCACGAGTTATACATGACTTAACTTTGGATCTACAAGTCCAGAATAAACTGCAGCACAGCGCTAAATTGTGCAAAAATGAGAATGACAAGACAGGCAATCGGTTAAAGACCTATTTCACATCCAAGTTTCTTCAGTTGCCATTATGCTCGCAGGGGAGGTGGCAGCGGGGCTGTAACTGTGGGGGGTGCGAGGACGACAGCCGCCACCTCTGTGGCATGCAGAAGGGGTGGCATAACTGCCTCTCCTACCCGGCACAGAGGTGCCTTCTGCTGCCCTCTCTGTGTGCCACAGGGGCTGTGGCTGCCCTCCTATTCCGTGCTAGTTACAGCCATCAGTGGCAGTGCAGGGGTATGGCAGATTTTAATTGTCTCTCTAAGCCACCCCGGTCTGGGAACGTCCCCTAGAACTGGTGGAAGTAAAACCAGCAAAACCCATAGCCCATAGGTGCTCATGGAGTCCAAAAAATACATCCTTCCCCCCCCCCACAGCCACCATGCCTGGTGCCCTGGGAAGCACAAGATGCCAATTGGTGCCATGTCCAGCGTGAATTGGCCCCCAGTTGAGCCAATGGTGGCACCTGGCAGGCAATATAAACCCCAGTCAATGCACACTCAGGCTGTAGAAGTGGTATTAGTTACGGTAGACTCCATTAGTTGTGGTCCCTCCCAGGAGTGATAAGGGCAATGTGGGTATTGGCAATGGTTCCCACTATATTTGGAAAGCCTGTGAATAATGCTATCGCTTTACTCTGCTCTGGTTAGACCTCAGCTAGAGTACTGTGTTCAGTTTTGGGCACCACAATTTAAGAAAGATGTAGACAAGCTGGAACATGTCCAGAGAAGGGCAACAAAGATGGTGAGGGGTCTGGAGACCAAGTCCTATGAGGAAAGGTTGAAGGAACTGGGTATGTTTAGCCTGAAGAGGAGAAGACTGAGAGGGGACATGATAACCATGTTCAAGTACTTGAAGGGCTGTCATATAGAGGAGGGTGCCAAGTTGTTTTCTGTTGCTCAAGAAGGTCGGACCAGAACCAACGGGTTGAAATTAAATCAAAAGAGTTTCCGTCTAGACATTAGGAAGAAATTTCTAACAGTTAGAGCGGTTCCTCAGTGGAACAGGCTTCCTCGGGAGGTGGTGGGATCTCCTTCCCTGGAGGTTTTTAAGAAGAGGTTAGATGGCCATCTGTCAGCAATGCTGATTCTGTGACCTTAGGCAGATAATGAGAGGGAGGGCATCTTGGCCATCTACTGGTCACTAAGGGTGTGGAGGGGGGAGGTAGTTGTGAATTTCCTGCATTGTGCAGGGGGTTGCAGTTGATGGCCCTGGTGGTCCCTTCCAACTCTATGATTCTATGATTCTATGTATTGAATCCAGCATGGATGGGGGCCAGCTTGGCCTCCTCTATGGAGAAGTGCACATGCTCTTGCAGGCACAGCAGCATAGTAACCAGGAAGCTGTGAAGCCAGTGGCTTGCCAATATGTGGGACACCTCCACTACCTTGGCCACAACATCCTGGAATGAGCTTGTGTGAGGAAGTTGAGGAAAGGCAACACCTGCAGGACAGGGATAGCCCTGGGGAAGGGTTGCCACCTCTGGGTTGGGAAATTACTGGAGATTTGGGGGGTGGAGCCTGGGGAGGCAGGGTTTGGGGAGGGGCCTCAGTGGAGTATAATGCCATAGAGTCCACCTTTCCAAAGGGGAAAAGATCTCTGTAACCTGGAGACTAGCTATAATTCCAGGAGATCTTCAGCCCCCACATGGAAACTGGCAACCCTAGGGGGCAGGGACATGGGCCTGCGGTGCTAAGCCAAGCTCCCTGCAGAGGGCTCAAATGGCCATCCTGTCCAGGTGGAACCACTCCAGGCAGGTGCCATCAAGTAGCTGCACAGTGTACTTGGGCTCATGGTAGCGTCTGTCAATGGCACCTTTTGTGGCATCACTGTGGGAAGGCAGGAGGTTGACCAGCCAGATCAGGGACGGAGTTCATTCCCTTGAGGCTAAGTAACCTGGAATAATGAATGGAAACAGAAAACCAATTTGCATTTTTAGCTTTTTGTTTTAAATCTTCCTGCTTTGAAATTCCAGTGCAGAAACAGAGGTGTAACATTTCCATTCCTTGTTCATACTTTAATTTCAGGTTAAGCATATACCTATGCTTACAAAAAATTAAAAGGCTGCAAAGTCACTAAATACATTTCAGTAGCAAGGCTATGCCTTCCTCCAAGTTGCACCCGCCACATCACATGAGAGAAGAATACTGTATAACTCGATTGAGGGCAGCACTAGTACACAGCAGGGTTTTTAAAAAATGTTTTGTGTTTTCTGAGTCTGGAAAGGCCCTTGGACTTCTCTGAAAGAAAATAGTTTTCACTTACATCCCAAGCCTTAGCTAACATTAAGCTCCGTTCAAATAAATGTGACTTATTGCCTCCAAAATATCTTTACGATAAGGCACAACTGCATCTTTTTCATGTCCAGATTGACCCGATTCCCATGTTCAGTTTGTGGCTTAGTTAGTCCCGCCAATAGAACCCTGTGACGGTTGCGTCACTTGGAAAGGCAGCTCTATGAATTTCTATGGAGCCATTTCCCAGGCGGTTGGTGGGTTTCAAACACAGCAATGAAACGCTTTATTCTCTGTGCACTGGCATGATTTATATCCTTGGAAGAGAGTGAAGTTGCTTCTCATATAGCTTTGTGGCTCTTTATGCAATGGTATAAATCCACAAATACAGTATCTAAATGGGCCTTGACAAAAACTAGGAATATTTCAAAGCAGACCTTAATTTCTTGCAGTAGAAAAGAGCAAGAGTCCAGTAGCACCTTAAAGGCTAACAAAATTTCTGGCAGTATATGAGCTTTCGTAAGCCGCAGCTCACTTCTTCAGTTACCCGAAGAAGTGAGCTGCGGCTCACAAAAGCTCATACCCTGCCAGAAATTTTGTTAGTCTTTAAGGTGCTACTAGACCAGTGGGTGCAAACCTATGGCATGCGTGCCAGAGGGGGCACTCAGAGCCCTCTCTGTGGGCACGCGCGCCGTCGCCCCAGCACAGAGTTCGCCTGAGTTTGTTACTAGAAAGCCAGAGGGACGCGGGGTCGGGCTGCTCCCGTCCCCCTCTCCACGCATGCCTGAGGGCATTTCTCCCATCACCCACCCCTCTGCCCAGCAGCCCAATGGGAGCGCTTCCTCCCTCCCCTGTCACATGCAGCGTGAGGGTGCGGCGCAGACGGCAGCCTGTTGAGTCTGTGGCGAAGGTGATTCCCGTGGTGGGGTTGGAGAGGAGCTAGATTGGAGGGGAGTATAGCTCACAGCGTGGCATAGTGTCAGCGACATAGCTGGAGGGGAGCAGAGCACTCGGGCCACAGCACGGGCTTTGCAGCGCTTCCCACCTTTCAGTGAAATCCCCTACTAAAAGAGGAACACCCACTTACCCAGCATGTAATTAACCTGTGGAACTCCTTGCCACAGGACGTGGTGATGGCAACTAGCCTAGATGCCTTTAAGAGGGGATAACCTCAGTACTCAGGTTAAATTGCCTTGTTGGCACTTTGCAATAAATAAGTGGGTTTTGGGTTGCAGTTTGGGCACTCGGTCTCTAAAAGGTTTGCCATCACTGTACTAGACTCTTTCTCTTTTCTACTGCTACAGACTAACACGGCTACCCATCATGATCTATCTTAATTTCCTTGTTTCGTTTAACATCTTCCTGGTTCTTATTCCAAGGCAATTATTACATTTTTTATTACTTATTTATTATCATTTGCATACCATGCTGTCTGGTGGTCAACTCTTTGGGTCTACTCTGAGTAACAAAAACGTTTTGTCAGTTGCATGCCTACAAACGGGGTGCGTGTGTGTAAAGTGCCGTCAAGTCGCAGCCGACTTATGGTAGTCATCCAAAAATGTATCAAGCTATCCATCCATACCTAAAGGGCAGTCTGACAACATACCACTGGGTGTCACTGTGGACCGAATAAAAGAGCTCTTCACTATATTTTGAAAATTGCTGTTCTTTTTATACAAGGATGGAATACAGCGCCTAAACTCAGTGTCTGAGTCATGTTCAAAAAACTGTGCATTCACCTTTTTGCAGTTAAGATGCCATTCTTTGTGACCCATTACTCACTCTGTGGGTAGAAAGCGTGTTTTGCACGGGACTGCTATGGTCAGCTGCTGTTCAAACACACGTTATTAAAAGAAAGTGAGACGTGCATCCATCACTTTATTTTTGCAGATAATCTGGGACATAGAAAAGAACTGTTTATTTTTGTAACTTTAAGGGACACATTCCCTGTCAGAATCCATGAAGATTTCTGAAAATAGTTGGTAAGTATCTGTTCGTATATATTCATGCATACTCATATAAAAACTTTATATATACTCAGAAAATTAAGTGATCTGGTCAACTGCCATTAAAATCAATTCTTTTTGTACATTGAAAAGAATTCTAACACCAAACAACTCTGGGATTAGAAGCTATGTTTTTAATGGCTAAAATCTGATAGAATTGATTGTTCCCTTTCATGAAATTGATCCCCCTTTCGTTTTCCTTCATCCCTCTCACCAATTTGATCGCATTTTCCTTAAAGTCCTCAAACCATACACAAGGTTTTCATATAAACCAGTAAAACAGCTTCTTGCAGATGCTTTAGAAATCATGAGCACTTAAATTGAATAAAACTGATTCACGGTGCAAAGCCCTGTGGGGTGTCTCTAGTCCAAGGCCACTGAAATCAATGGGCTTAGAGTGACTCTACATAGGATTGCACTGTCCAGATTGCCAATTTGTCTAGTATGAAATTTCACTTTCTGGAGAGAAGTGGTAAAGAGCTGTGATCAGATACATAGTCTGTGATGTATACATAATAGTTACATGTGCAAACCCTGTGGGCTATTTTGTCACTTTCGTAAAGGTTATTGAAGGTATCAGTTCAGTCCAGATCCCACGGCTTTAGCTGCTTGGACTGTGGATGTGTTCACCTATTAAATTGTGGCTCGCCCTTTTATTTAACTAGAGGAAAGCCTCAAGAAATGATGGGTTTATTGCTATTGTTATGCTGCGCCTATTAATTCAGTTCCATCTCTCCAGCTGCTGGGGTGGGCATATTTGAAGTTGCTTTGTAATCCAATCAAGTTCATTTCTTTTGGGGAGACCGCCTCATGTGTCACAGCAAGAGTAAACAAGATTAGTCCCTTTAGTCGCTTAAAATGAAACTAAGGAGAGGCTTACAAAGGAAACGGTTGTCCGTTCTGCTCTATGATTGCTATTGAAGCCCACTGCAGGCAAACCCCCACCCACAGAATCCTTCTGCAACCCAAAACACTAAACTGGAGTAGAGGACACATTTCCCTTTTCTTTGTGTTTAGTAGAAGAAAAGGTACCTTTTACAGCCATGCCACGGCAGCTGTTCTTCTATATGTTTACCTTCGGGTTGACAACCTCCAGGCACTAGCTGGAGATCTCCTGCGATTACAACTGATCTCCAGACGATAGAGATCAGTTCACCTGGAGAAAAGGGCCGCTTTGGCAATTGGGCAATATGGCATTGAGGTCCCTCCCCTCCCCAAACCCTGCCCTCCTCGGGCTCTGCCCCCAAAACCTCCCGCCAGTGGCAAAGAGGGACCTGGCAACCCTAGTTTATCTCCTAGTACAATGATAATGTTTCATGGGGATGGAACATGAAATTGTTGCCTGTTGTGGGGTGACAGAGCCTATGTGATTTTCAGGTGGTTGCAGACCTTTGTCGCAGCCATACATGGAAACATGACCCCTGGGAAAGCTGTTCCCTCTACACAGTTGTAATACTTAGACAGTCCCTGTGAGATATATGAATGGGTCTTTCCTCTGGAACCTACATTATCCAAAGTAAAGTTAGTTAGGGCACACCAGAAGGATTGCTCTGCTCCTCCTTCCAAAAGGATGAATTCCCATTCTCCCTTGAGGAGTTTCAGACTAAGCAGAAGACCTTGTTATTTCTGGAAGGCCTTGGAGATAAATTGACTGAGGGCCTATTGGGGGCATTGTGCCTGAAGTTGTATGCATTGGTGGTTTTTAATTTGATGCTGGCTTCTAATTGAATTATATTGTTTGGTTTTTATGTGTGCTAAATGCCTCAAAAGATTTACTGAGAGATCTGATACCTTTTGGATTTCTTGTTTGGTCAAGACCAGGGGTGTTGAACTTGTTTGATACAACGGCCGGATATGACATAAATGTCACTTGGTCGGGTCGGGCCATGTGTACCATAAAATGTAATGCAGGGTACCAGACATACAAACTCGAGCCTTATGTTTTGTTTTGTAATATTTTTATTGATAAATTTTTAGGGTACAGAAATAAAAAGGGAACTGGGGAAAAGAAAAAGGAAAGTGACTAAATTTCGATATCCCAAGTTCAGTCAATAAGAACTTTACATATCCCAAAGACAAATTAATCTATTATATGCTCAATCAAATAGTGTACCATCTGATGATCATTACATAATCCTACACAAGTATTTACACTGGTGATATACGTTCTTTTAGGTTTTAGTTTCTGATTAAATCTAATTGCCCTATTAAATACAATTAACTGGTTTCAGACACCATGCATAGAATCATAGAATAGAATCATAGAGTTGGAAGGGACCACCAGGGTCATCAAGTCTAACCCCTGCACAATGCAGGAAATTCACTACTACCTCCCCACCCACACACACCCCTAGTGACCAGAAGATGGCCAAGATGCCCTCCCTCTCATCATCTGCCCAAGGTCACAGAATCAGCATTGCTGACAGATGGCCATCTAACTTCTTCTTAAAAACCTCCGTGGAAGGAGAGCTTACCACCTCCCAAGGAAGCCTGTTCCACTGAGGAACTGCTCTAACTGTTAGAAAATTCTTCCTAATGTCTAGACGGAAATTCTTTTGATTTAATTTCAACCCGTTGTTTCTGGTCCGACCTTCTTGGGCAATAGAAAACAACTTGGCACCATCCTCTATATGACAGCCCTTCAAGTACTTGAACATGGTTATCATATCCCCTCTCATTAGTCTTCTCCTCTTCAGGCTAAACATACCCAGCTCCTTCAACCTTTCCTCACAGGACTTGGTCTCCAGACCCCTCACCATATTTATCATAAAAGGGTTGCCATTTACGCCTTTGTTTGACACCCTTGATCTAGACAGTACAATCCACTGAAAAGGCAACCTGAAAAAAGAATCTTAATGCCTCCAGTCTAGAAACAAAAGATCCCAGATGGTAGGCTTTACACAGAACCAATCTGATTATGATAGCAAAAAGAAAGCAAGAGAGAGAGCTTTTCAAAGTATCCTGTTCAAAATCCTATCCACTATCTCTCTTCTTCAGTTTCACCACGTCAGAAATATTGAGATGATAATAAAGTTGCTTCAAGATTTACTAAAATAAAATGTGTGAATATTCCTAAAGCACTACACAAGAACTAAATTTTCCTATTAAGATCTTCTGGCCCAGCAATTAACTCAATATAACCATGAACCTTTACATTTCATGATGATCACAAATTTTCCAGCTTGGGGGGTGGGGAGAAGATTCAAAGGGCCAGAAATCTGGGTTTAAAACCCAGGCCAGCTATCGGTTCCATGGGACAAGTCAGTATCATTGAAACAGTCTGTAAAATGGGAATAACAACCAAACTCCGAATTAAACTATGAATTACCCATGAGAGCCATAAATGGATCACCAGATTAAAAGCAGCTACATGGAAGGGGATGAACCTACAGCAGTGCTTAGTGGTATGGGGATGAACCACCATTACAGCAGTTCTGTTTCTGTGCTAACCTGCTGTCCGACTGGCTGTCCAAGAAGAGGCTACATTAATGCATAGTTTGTTGTTCAAGCCACTGTGTGCAAATGCACATGCACCTGCACAACTGCAACTGAGAAATAATGCTGCATGGCTAACACAAGAATATTTTTGCTGACAAGCAATGTTCCACACCTCTAATTGGGTTTTTTTTTGGAGGGGGGGGGTTTAAAGCACCACTAAGACAAGATTCTTCAGACACATATTTTTGCAAGTAGGTCCATGTCTGCCCTTAATCTTTGCTGCTAATAATACAACATCATTGTATAACCATAAACAATATCCATCAAGTTAGCTTTAAACTAAAGTTGATGACTCAGGCGATAATCCTAAACCTGTTTACCAGGAAATAAGTCCTACTGAAGTGAGTGGGCTTTTTCCCCAAGTAATAGATCAGTAGCTTATTTCTGAGTAAATATATTGAGGATGAAACTAGTAGTCCTTGGTCTTAAATGGGTGATACTTTAAACAAAACTTATTAGGAATGGAGGATGAACTCTGAATGTGGAGCTGAGGAAGCTGCCATGTAGCTATGCCACCATATTGTACTTTGGGTGGCTGACAGTGCATTCCTGAGCAGAATGCCTGCGCCAGGCTTAGGAGGCAACATGGCTGTGCTGCCTCCAAAGGAGGTTTTGGCCCCACCAAAACCTCCTCCTGGTGCAAAAAATCCGTGCAACCCTCATAGGGGTTCGCTTTGGCCTCGCCACCATTAAAAAAGCCAGTGCAGAATTCAGCTGTCTCTGCATGAGTTTAAGAGGTGGCAGGCAAAGAAGAACTAAACTGAACCCATGTAGAGTTCAGAGGTGGCATGGGATTTTTGGTGTTTCATAGACCCGAAAATTTCCAGAAAAAGCAAAACAACAACAACAACAACAAACATACCTGTACAGGGATTTGGCTTTTGTCAGATTTTTTGGAAAAAAATTGGGTGTATTAAACCCAAACTTAAAAAATACCATCAAAAAGTGGTGCACACCCCTACTTAGCCTCCTCACTGGGAAGGTTTCTCCCTGACCTATCCTTAGGGTTTCCAACTGCCAGGAAATAGCAGGAGATCTCCTGCTAATTCAACTGATCTCCAGCCGATAGAGATCAGTTCACCTGGAGAAAAATGGCTGTTTTGGCAATTGAACTCTATGGCATTGAAGTCCCTCCCCAAACCCCACCCTCTTCAGGCTCTGCCCCCAAAATCTCCCACCGGTTGCGAAGAGGGACCTGGCAACCCTACCTATCCTGGAACTGGGCTTGAGTTCCCATGTGTGCTCAGGGTTACCAGGTCCCTCTTTGCCACAGGCGGGAGGTTTTTTGGGCAGAGCCTGAAGAAAGCGGGGTTTGGGGAGGGGAGGGACTTCAATGCCGTAGAGTCCAATTGCCAAAGCGGCCATTTTCTCCAGGGGAACTGATCTCTGTCGGCTGGAGATCAGTTGTAATAGCGGGAGCTCTCCAGCTAGTACCTGGAGGTTGGCAACCCTGCGTGTGCTGCTGTGCAAAGTTATCCAGTCATACCAAGGTGCATGTCTCCAAAACATTTATGGTCCGACTCCAGGTGACCCAAAAGGAATCTGTCTTGCCCCTTCCTGACAGATGGGCAAGTGGTTCTGTTGACCTGGCTCTTTGTCCCCATAAACGGGAAGCCAGCCTCTTCCCTGCCTGAAACCCAAGGCATTGATGGCTTTGCAGGGCCTCGCAGATGTTGATCCAAGCACCCTGCCTTCCCTCGCCATAACAGCTTCCACCCGACAATCATTCTCCATGGAGGTCTCATTGCTGCTGCCTGTGCAGAGGCAGCTGCAGTGACAACATAGTGTCTGCTCTAAACAGTGGTTTTGCACTGCACTTTGCTTGCCCCCGCCTCCCCCTGGGGCCATTCCCACCCCCAGCACCCCCACCCTAATGATTTTTCAGGGGGTTATTTTTAAATGGTAATTGACTTATTGCTCTAGTGTTAAGCTACAGGTATTCCTTTTTTTCAGCCATACCAATTTTCAGCCATAGCAATATGTCTAGGGTTGCCGGGTCCCTCTCAGTGGAAGGTTTTTGGGGCGGAGCCTGAGGAGGGTGGGGTTTGGGGAGGGGAGGAATTTCTTTTTCTTTTTTGCCTGTTTCTGAATTTGTTTATTTTTAATCCTCGAGGCTGCCCCAAGCAATATTTATCTCCTCAACTCTGTGAAGCTGGGAAGTTTTTCTTTTTCTTTTCTTTTTTTTATTTGAGGATTTTTTGGGTACAGAATAAAGGGGGAAAGCGGGAAGGATAAAAAGGGTACAGAAAAAAACATGCATAAGGCAATATTCTCATATCTCGAACATTCTCCCTACCACCCACCACTGCTGTTTCTTCCCAGTTCTCTTGATCTATAAGGAATACTTCTTAGTCTACAATGTTCTTAATTGAACAACTATTGTTATGCTGTTCCCTCATTTATTGTCTCTTTGTTCACTCCATTTTTACAGGGAGGGGAGGAATTTCAATGCCATAGAGTCCAATTGCCAAAGCTGCCATTGTCTCCAGGTGAACCGATCTCTATCGGCTGGAGATCAGTTGTAATAGCGGGAGATCTCCAGCTAGCACCTGGAGGTTGGCAACCCTAAATAGCAGCTACCAAATGTAATTCCACATGGATTTATTTGATAGGTTTATTCACCACTTCCTCAACACAAACTCATCCAAAGCGGTTTATATAAGAAGTCATAAGAGCAACAATCCCTGAATAACATAGCAGGAGACACGTCATAAAACACAAGCAGCACAGCCTAGGAGAAGAAAACCCTCATCAAATCGCCAAACCAGAAGATTGCAAAACCCACGAACAGGAAAAAACACAGGTGAGACTAGACAAGAGAGGGAGAAAGAGAGTACATAATAGAAACTAACAAAGCTATGCAAAAACTGTGAAGA
Source organism: Euleptes europaea (assembly GCF_029931775.1). Classification (NCBI taxonomy): domain Eukaryota; kingdom Metazoa; phylum Chordata; class Lepidosauria; order Squamata; family Sphaerodactylidae; genus Euleptes; species Euleptes europaea. The sequence goes on along the minus strand of NC_079318.1, from coordinate 21,655,193 downwards.
TTACAGCACTTCTCTTCACCTGGAATTTGGATTGCTTAGAAGCATCATTTTACTCTCCCCCTGCCCCTGCTCACCATTGAGTAAACAGAGTCCCTGGTTCTTTAAACTTGGCTAAAGACAAGGAAGAAATAGACATTTGGCACTCTATTTGAACTAGGAGCTCTCGAAACTAATTCCCACAGAAAAGAATATGAGCTGATAGGAAATCTGGTGGGTCTCGAGTTAGCACAGAACTAAAACAGAAAGTCCCTGGAGTTTATGAATAATTAGGGGAAACGGATAAACTTAAGCTGAATTATAATAATAATAACACTTCACCTTAGGAGCAGTGCTTCCAGGGGCTCAAAGCACTTCACACAGATCTTCCCAACAACCCTATGAGGTAGGAAATACACTTGGCAGTATTATAAACAATACATTATTCTCCAGCATCAAAATACTTTTTGGATATAAAAGCTGTACACAATGTAGCTTGCTGTGTTTTTTTTAAAAAACATAAAATACTTGCAAAGGTAGAGTTACATAAAGAGAGGAGGGAAAGTACCGAAGCTCATTAAGCACTCACATTCCAAGAAAGCTTATTTTCTTTTTCTTTTTAAAAAAAAGAGGTGCTCTATTGATCATCGGAAATGTTTGCACATCTTCCATTTTAAAGCAAAATGCACAACACAAATTCCAGTTTTATTCCAGCCCTTCCTTTAAGGAGCTCAGGTCAATGCACATGAAGCTCCCCCCCCCTCTTTTAAAGAAGAACTGTGAGAGATAGAATGGAAACATACAAACCTCCCTTCCTCCTCTCTCTCTTTTATTCCATGATAGATAGCCGCGTTTGTCTGTAGCAGTAGAAAAGAGCAAGAGTCCAGTGGCACCTTAAAGACTAACAAAATTTCTGGCAGGGTAGGAGCATTCGTGAGTCACAGCTCACTATATTCCAGACATTCTTTCAAAGAGCTTGGGGCATCAGGTATGAACCCGCCCCCACCCCCAGATGAACTCAGACACACATATTTTCTAAATCAGCCCCAAGGACCCCCGAGATTTATTCTGCCCACTGAGATTTTTAAAAGGCAGGAAGCACTTGTGTGAAACACAAAGAAACTATTTTAGGGGTGGGAAAATACATTTTAATTTGGTTTCCTCTTCGTACTCCAAAAACCTGAAGAAAGGAAGTTGATTTCTCCTACTCAATGCCTTATGGTTAGGGTTGCCAGGTCCCTCTTCACCACTGGTGAGAGGTTTTTGGCATGGAGCTTGAGGAGAGAGGGGTTTGGGGAGGGGAGGGACTTCAATGCATAGAGTCCAATTGCCAAAGTGGCCATTTTCTCCAGGTGAACTGATCTCTATCGGCTGGATATCAGTTGTAATAACAGGAAACCTCCAGCTAGTACCTGGAGGTTGGCAACCTTACTTATGGTACAGCAAAACTTGATTCAGTGAAGTCTCTTAGGAAATACCACTAAATCTTTGACAAAGCAAAACCCTTCCGTGGGCAGATGGCTCCCGAAAATGTCACATGTAGAACACTAAGACAAGAATTTTTGAACATTTTTGAATATTGTGATAGTAATCACGTGTGCCCTGTACACTTGTTGGATATAATGTCAGGATTATTCAATGCATGTAAGAAGGTGTACATTGCACACAGGTTGTACCTGTATTCAGCGTAACCTGTGAACAGGGCAGCTTGTTTTGAAGACATCCAATGAGCCAGATGCTAAGGAGCTCTTCTGCTCGAGGAGAAATCTTCCATTCCAAATGAGTTTTCGGTTCGCAAAAGGACTCTTTCCATTTACAGCAGGAGCCGTTCCATAGAACTTAGACTCTTTCCTCTCGAAATGGAAGGGCATCTTTGGATCCGATCCAGTGTTTTTTAACAATCCATAAGTGCGTCGCAGTAAGGAAGACTTCTTGTGAAGTGTTTACCCTTTGCTGATATTGGAAAAGTGTATAGATTTGCTTCCTTGAGATGGAAGCCTCTGAAGGTAACGGAAGTGGCTCTGAGCTGCAGCAGTAACCATGGTTTTATCGACTAACTCACTAGATAAAAGCAGAAAATCCATGCTAATTGTGAGCACATGAATATCACTCTGCCTCAGGATAGCAACAGCTAATACATTCTCTTAATGGAAACTTTCAGACAATTAGCATACAGAAATGTGACAAATGTAGCCCTTTTTGACCTCCCAGCTCATCCATTAGGCACGTCAAACAACATTTATTACAACAGTTTAGCCTTGTGCCATTACACAGTACACAACATCCAAGGAAAAAGGCTAAATTGTTAAGAAAACTAGTATACTTGCAGAATTAATACAATAATAAGCCCAGTCTTTAAAATTTAAAAAGCCAAAGTGTAGGAAAAGGCAGTTATGGCATTGGTCTCCACCATTTGTAGCTTTTTGGCTTTCATATTTCTTTAGTCCCCTTGGCCATTGACATGTAACCCTTGGCCTTACATGTCCCTTACACACAACAAATTTAGGGCGGTTCACATAAATCAACTGATTGCGCGACTTGCCGTTTAAAATGTGAAGTTGAAAAGCATTGCATGTGAGGTGATATGGAAGTTCTCTCTGTGATGTTGATCTGTGATGGTTCCTTAGGGGTTGAACAGGCATGTATCAAGAAGCTTGTACTATTTGCCTTTCTAACTTCAATAACAACAACAATAACAATAACAGTGATACATCAATGTGCTTTAAAAAAAAAACCAATCAAATCCTCCTTGCCACTATACCAAGACTGTGGTTGGATGACTTAGCTGTTTGTTTGTATAAAGATATATATTTTCTTGAAGAGGCTCTAAGAGCAGAAACTGCATGTTAACATATGATTGATTGATTGATTCATTCATTCATTCATTCATTATACTTTATTGTGGTCCTTGACCAGTATTACAAAGTTAAAACATCATTAAAACAACAATAGTTCAATACAACAACAACAAAAATAGCTGCACAAAGATGGGTTTAAAACTCTGCATTAAAATGAGGTCTAGCCAAAGTCACCCAGCACATTCCTTTCTCTTGTCCATGTGGTTTCCTTCAGTTTGCAGTGCTAACCTTCTGAAACAGTTGTTAGGAATTTCTTTAAAGCCGAGATCATATGGACCTTGGTTTATCCGCTGGCTGTGGGGAGTCTCCTGATCAGGGAATGGAGGATAAAACACAGGCATTCATCCCATTACACAGCCCATTATGTTTTAGGACTCTGTACACCAGTGAACACATACTTTTCAAGCTTTTCTCAGAAGGTGCATTTTTATACATGTAATAAATTTGCTCTGTGCCCAAGGTCGGAGCCAGAAGAGTCTCTCAGTGTTGCTTTCCTTGTATTTGGATATGAACCCCATTCCTGTCTCAGTACGCTACTAAGCTTCTCAGCGCTGTACAAAGTGCTGACTCCTCCATTCAATTGACGGCAACATAGCAACTCTTCTTTTAAACAAGACCCTTATTTCTTTACAGCATTGCAAAGAAGTCCAAAAATGCTCACCTGCCGAACGTTACTTTCATAGCAGCGCAATCCTAAGCACGGTTATACTCTTCGAAGCCAGTTGACACTATTGGTTTCAGAAGGATGTAACCTTGCTTGGGGTTGTACTGGACAAGAACAGCATGTCGGCTCAAATATATCCCACCACTTACACTATCAAAATAACAGCAAATTTTGCTCAATTTTCAATATGCTCTATTCAATGACTCTATTGACAACAACTTTCCCTATACTTATAACAACTATATACACTATACAAATGTTACAGTTCTAAAGTGTCTAAGAGACCCAACGCATAAGAATACGCACCCATAGAAACCTCATACGCTGGCAGGAAAAATGCGACCACTAAACAATAAAGCAAAGAAAATACTAGAGACTATCCTAAGAGAACAACACGACGTCTGTGACCCGTGCGATAAATTGTAGCACCCAGCTAGTGTTGCGTAGCCGCTAGTCCAGAAGGAGTTCAAAATCAGCGGCAAACCAGAGCTAGGAACGCTCGTGGATTTCAAACGTTCAGAGGAGCGAACACTAGCTGGATGCTACAATTTATCACACGGGGCCCGGACATCGCGTTGTTCTCATAGGATAGTTTCTAGTATTTTCTTCGCTTTAATGTTTAGTAGTCGTATTTTGCCTGTCAGTGTATAAGGTTTCTATGGGTGCGTATTCTTATGTATTGGGTCTCTTAGACACTTTAGAATTGTAACGTTTGTATAGTGTAGAGTTGTTCTCAGTATAGTGAGAGTTGTTATCAATAGAGTCATTGAATAGAGCATATTGAAAATTGAGCAATATTTGCTGTGTTATCCTTGATAGTGTTAAGTGGTGGAATATATTTGAGGCCACGTGCTGTTCTTGTTGGGTAACATAGTTATTTTCGCCATAGGTTTGTTTGCTTTGGGATTGTATGAGTCAATCACTGTACATCAGTTGTTTGAAAGAGAAGACGTCTACCAACTTTTTCCCCGTTTACAAAAGTTTCTCAGTCTGGCCGTCAAGAGATCATTCTTACTTGCCAGGCACTACGCCAGTGGTTCCCAACCTTTTTTTGACCAGGGACCACTTGGACTTTTTTGTTCGGTGCAGGGACCCCAAGGTTCAAAATAAAAATTCCGAGAATTTGAAAATAAACTTTAATCATAACTGTTAGTTAAACATTAAACTTAGAATAATATTTGAATATATATTTTTATAATAGATAACTTTTAATTGAAAATATTAATTTATTATGGGTTTATAACTTTGTTTTGCGGACCTTAATTTAGTTCTCGCGGACCCCTGGTTGGGAACCAGTGCACTACGCGTTGAGTGGCTGTTTCCACTGTTTCCTTTCATCCTTTGCCCTGTGAGTCTTGGGTATGCAAAAATAATACCTTAATTACAGCTCTAATTTCTCTAATGCCCTAAAGTTTAAGGTGGTGCTCTTAATGTGAGAGCACATTAAAATCAATGTGAGAGCACATTAAATGTGCTCTTAATGTGAGAGCACATTAAAATAAAATCAAAGTAGACAAGCAGCACTACTTGGCTCTGAAAGAGGGGAAGGGAGAAGTCCCTTACTACCTTTCATTTTCATTGGATTACAGCACGCCTCCTTTTTAAGGATGAGGGAAAGAAGGCGAAGAGGAGCTGGTCATTTGAGGGGTTGTGGCTGTGGCTCAGGGGCAGAGCATGTGCTTCGCATGCAGAAGGTCCCAGGTTCAATCCCTGGCATCTTCAGTTAAAGGGACTGGGTATGTAGGTGATGTGAAAGACCTCTGCCTGAGACCCTGGAGAGCAGCTGCCAGTCTAAGTAGACAGTACTGACTTTGATGGACCAAGGGTCTGATTCAGTATAAGGCAGATTCATGTGTTCATTTCTGAAGAGCGGCCAGTGAGAGAAAAGTCACAAATACACATTGTGCCCACAGTTAAATTTGGCAGCCAGGCTGGTTCTTTATCAAATTGGTTGCCAGATTCAGTTTGTAATTTAACATGGGGAAACCAGTTTCGACTTTCTCTGGCTGGGTTTCCCCCCCTCCCTGCCACTCCTTTCCCTCTTCCTCAAGCCTTTTCAATAAACACCATGCCAAGCCACACATGCCCTACAACAGGGCTTCCCAAACTCTCACAAGATTCAATTCTCCTGCAAGAGTTCAGCCACCATTTTGGATTGCAGCCAAACCACTGATAGATTTTGGAAAGGACATGCATGGCTTGCCATTCTGTTTGTTAAAGAGGCCAGGGGGAGAAGAGGGAAGGAAAATTAGCTCCAGGACTTGCACAGAGACAGGTGGGAAGACAGAACCCCGGTCTTGCCTACAACTTTGGTGTTCTTCCTCCTCTCCTCTTTTCTCTCTCCCCCATTCCCAGCTGGGGTGGAGCCACCTGTCCTACCACCAAGCCTGCTTCATTCCATCTCACCAACACAGAGTACAAAAGCTAGGAGGGAAGCAGCCAGCAGAGCAAGTCAACCAGAGGATTAAAGTAGGGAGAGAGACTGTTAGGGTTGCCAGCTGGCCAAAAGGAGTCAAATGTCCTGTACTTGTTAATAGAGGCCTAATGTGTGGAAATGGGCAGCGGATAGGGTTGGCAGCCTCCAGGTAGTAGCAGGGGAGCTCCTGCTATTTCAACTGATCCCCAGCCGACAGAGATCTGTTCACCTGGAGAAAATGGCCACTTTGGCAATTGGCCTCTATGGCATTGAAGTCCCTCCCCTCCCCAAACCCCGCCTTCCTCAGGCTCCACCCCCTAAACCTCCCACTGGGGGCAGAGAGGGACCTGGCAACCCTAGCAGCGGAAGGATTTCATGGCATGGGGGAAAATAGCATTCTATGAAGCCCATATTGAAGGGATGGGACATTTTTCTCCAGACCGGTCGGCAACCTTCGTTGGCAGCTCTAACCCTATCCCCTCACTTGGAATGGGCCTCATTTTTAACCGTACGCAGCATGACTTCATGCGTTATGAGATGCAGTGGCAACAAGCAGAAATCCAGCTTCCCGTTCACTGCGGGCCACAACGCAGATGGGCAGCCTGGAATCATGAGCATGGAGCTCTGTCTGGAGTCTCCTGCTCAATGTGTGACTCAACACACTGAATACAGCCCCCTAGCTATTTATCTCATCTTTTCCTGGGCAAAAACAACAAGTTCATCAAGTCCTCCCAGTGCTGTTAGCTGTGTTCAGTTGAATGGCCTCCAAACTATATAGATCACCATCATGGTGATACTGGCCCTACGTTTTGCCCTGAATTTATATTCTTTTCACTCTCCCTGCGCTGAACCACACTCTCCTTTAAATAGGTTTCAGTTCAAAAGAACTGTTTTTATTAGATTTAACTACTAAGAAATGAGTTTGGCCCAGTGGTTTCACCGATGTGCTTTGTGTTAGTATTTCATTTCAACCCACTCACAAGACGTTCATCCCAGGAAAATATGGGCTTATCTAGAAAAGCTACAAACCTAAAAGATATGAACCTCATAGATCAGCCGCCCTCCTTCTCCCCTGCTTTCTTGGCTTCTACTTCGTAGGCTTTTACTGTATTTTAAATGAAACTCCCAGAGATTAAAGCAGCTGAAGCCTTCTGTAATCACTTTTTCTGCTGGATTTATTCAGCCTAGACATGTTTCTTTAGTGTAAAACTCTGCTTTAGTAATAAACTGCCTCCACTTCCTCCCCCTTCTCCTGGAGGAGATGTGTGTGTGTGAGAGAGAGAAAAGAAAGAGAAAGGGAGAGGGAGAGAGAGATGGACAAACAGACAGAGATATCATGTCAGAGGAAGAAGAAACATTGGACTGTCATTTCCACCATGAGTCTGTTCTTCACAAACCAGTCAACACTGTTCCAGTGCTACAGGCATGTTGCATTAAAAGAGAAGACCCAAACGTTAGGTGGATATTTGCGCCACTGAAATAATCATTGTCATCTTGAATTTTTCCATTTGTATAGAGGATGTTTCTGTTCTGGCTGTTTACCTTCCCACTGTTCACTGGCATTAGCAGAGGTATCCTTCCATGACTTTCTTTTTTAAAAGTGCTCCAGTTTTGGGCTATTTTTTTGATAGCGTCAAGTCAATATTCCCCATCCCCTCACTGCTTTTAAGCAGCAAACCTTCTAATTCTTCATTCATTTCTGCACTCTAGTAAAGAACATAAGAACACAAGAAAAGCCCTGCTGGATCAGACCAAGGCCCATCAAGTCCAGCAGTCTGTTCACACAGTGGCCAACCACGTGCCTCTAGGAAGCCCCCAAACAAGACGATTGCAGCAGCACCATCCTGCCTGTGCTCCGCCGCACCCAAAACAATAGGCATGTTCCTCTGATCCTGGAGATCAGAGTTTTGGCTAACTATGACTAGCTCGAAACTCTTAAGCTCTCCTCACATTTATATTTCCCCTCATAAACTACATGCTCAGAAATTGTACTGATTATCAATAGTGTAATGACTCAATAAAGGAAGCCACAGCCCTCAATTTGCAAAATCTGAGCAAGGCTGTCAAAGATAGGACATTTTGGAGGACTTCAATTCATAGGGTTGCCCTGAGTCAGAAGCGACTTGACGGCACCTAACACACACATCAATAGTGTTATAGTGCCAGCGGAGTGCGAAGATTGATAACGTCACAGAAATCGTGCTTGTGTTTTCCAATACCAAGGGGGAAATGCAACAAATTAGCTCTTGGGGAAGTTGGGAGAGTAACAGGGAAGAAAAGTATGAGAAAACTGTTACTGATGCCTTCTGGAACTGCCTTCATAGCTGTGTGATTGATGGCAATTGTGCCACAGATGACTGGTGTGGAACCACACCCAGCTATTCTGTGGAGTGATTTTAGTATAAATGTTATTTAATGGAGAAAAATTACAATGAAGACCCTGCAAGCCAATCAGAATGGACCAGTGGTTGAGTTCAAGCATGCATGTTCAAGGTCAAATTCCACATGATCTTCTGTGACTACAACTCCAAATATGTGTTTTAGCCCTTAAAAGAACCTGGTGTATGTGTAGAGGGGGTGATAGGAATCTGGGCTGTGGATATGGAGAAGTGAATGTTGACTCTTCCCCCTGTACTGTTCTCTTCCCTGCTGCATTAAGCCCTGATGTGGAAGAAAGATGGGCTAAGTATGGGTAAATGTCTTTTCTGTCTACAGGAGCTAAATGAAACCCCAAACGGGAAGTGGTACAGGGGAGAGGAAAGGCTAAACTCGGCCTTCCCAGCACCATCCTCCAATTTATGCCCCACAGCCAGTCACAGAATATTTGTCACGTAATATTGCCCTCAGCGACTGCAACATTCAGGAATAATGTGCATATGTGTAAAAAAAAAGCACAACACTTTTTATAAGATGTTATAATTAATTATAACATCTTATAAAAAGTTTTGTGCTTTTTTTTACAAGACATAGGGTTGCCAACCTCCATGTAGCAGCTGGAGATCTCCTGCTATTACAACTGATCTCCAGCCGATAGAGAGCAGTTCCCCTGGAGAAAATGGCTGCTTTGGCCATTGGACTCTATGGCATTGAAGTCCCTCCCCTCCCCAAACCCCACCCTCCTCGGGCTCCGCCCCCACAAGCTCCCGCCAGTGGCGAAGAGGGACCTGGCAACCCTAACAAGACATCTGTTTTTGAAAACATAGTGAGCCTAGAGCCAAATTCTTGGATGGAATTTCGAAGGGAGTAAATGTTTGTTCTGAAATTGATAAATTGATTTTTTTTACTCTCTTACTCTGATTCACATGTCACCTTCAGAATGTCTCAGTTTGCCATTGCAGACAGGAAGATTAGCGCTCTTGAAGCTATTAAGGAAAAATTTGTATAGGAAAGCAAATCAGTGCAATATTTGTTTTAGTAGAGATTCTGTATGAAATAGTTTTTATCCAGGCAATGCATATTAATACCCTGACCTGGATGGCCCAGGCTAGCCTGATCACGTCAGCAGCTAAGCAGGGTCAGCCCTGGTTAGTATTTGGATGGGAGACCACCAAGGAAGACCAGGGTTGCTGTGCAGAGGAAGGCACTGGCAAACCACCTCTGTTCGTCTCTTGCCATGAAAACTCCAAAAGGGGTTGCCATAAGTCGGCTGCGACTTGACAGCATTTTACATACACATGGACCACCCTTAGTAGGTAATAAAGAGGTGGCATTAAGTTTGTATAAGAAAGCTATACATCTCTCTACAGCCTCGGTTTATTTTTGAGCTTATCTATCTCTTCTACTGCTTTTAAACCTCATTTAAATTTCTCCCCCCACCCAAGTGCTAAAGTGAATTTATTTCTGAAGTCTCCTGGCCCAATTTTTTTTTACTTCTATTAATTAAGATAAAAGATAAGACTACAGTCAACAATAGCCATGCAGATTAGCTTTGGATTAACAGATCATTTCAGGATACACTTCAGGATCACTTCAGGATACAATAATTCCATATTAACATACCACACCCTATTTAGCACATTATCTTGATACTTACAGGACAATGGTTAGCACATTACCTTTGTTACTTTTTGCAGGACAATGATTCAGCTCAACCCAACCCCCTTCTGACTATATATTACTCTTCCTACACACTTGACACTGAGAGACACCGTCTTTCAGTGTTACTCCTCTGAAGATGCCTGCCACAGCTGCTGGCGAAACATCAGGAAAGAAAATACCAAGACCACGGTCACACAGCCCGGATAACCCACAAGAACCAACAAGATAAGAGCATTCCTTCTTTATCAAACCAGAACTCATATCAGAGATAAGACTTTTATCAAGTTAGCTGTAAATCTATTAAGATCAGAGCGGATTCACGCAACAGAACAAGAAAGGGGTTGCCCTAAATCGGCTGCGCCTTGACGGCACTTTACACACACACAATGTATATGGATGCAAAATATCGTCCAAGGCTTTCACGGTCAGAGTTCATTGGTTCTTGCGGGTTATCCGGGCTGCGTGACCGTGGCCTTGGCATTTTCTTTCCTGCTGCTGGCGAAAACGTCAGGAAAGAAAATACCAAGACCACGGTTATGTTGATGCAATTTCCCCCCTTTTTAAGCTTTTTGTACATTGGTAAGGATATTTTGGAACGGCCCATGGCCAAACAAATCAATGAACTCTCTCTCTCTCTCTCTCTCTCTCTCTCTCTCTCTCTCTCTCTCTCTCTGTGTGTGTGTGTGTGTGTGTGTGTGTGTGTGTGTGTGTGTGAACTGGTTCACAATGGGGGGGTCACAAGTAGGTAGCCTTATAATAACAGGTTTTGATATACTGTCATAACACCTCGCCGGAAGTTCAATGGTGAAGGGCACAGTGGTGGGTGGTAGGGTTTAGGCCGGGTTTAGGGCACTGTAGGTTTTTTTTTTTTTTTAAAGGAAAAAGATAGTAAATAATATAGTATTAGTAGTGCTCTGAATATGTTTTTTGTGTGTGTGCGTTTTATGATTTTTGTGGCTGTTGTATTATGATTTTATGATGATTTTTTTTGGTACGTCTTATTATAAAAAAACAATAAAAATTTAAATAAATTAATTACAAAAAAACCAAAAACACAAGTAGGTAGCCTCGCCTAGGGCGCAAAAACGACCGGCACCGGCCCTGTGTTAATAACGGGGAAGCAGCACATGATTTTATTATGATTTTTTTGAGTATGTCTTATTATAAAAAACAATAAAAATTTAAATAAATAAATTACAAAACAACAACAACACACAAGTAGGTAGCCTCGCCTAGGGCGCAAAAACGACCGGCACCGGCCCTGTGTCAATCACGGGGAAGCAGCACTGTTGTATTATGATTTTATTATGATTTTTTTTTTTGGTATGTCTTATTATAAAAAACAATAAAAATTTAAATAAATTAATTACAAAAAAAAACAAACAGAAGTAGGTAGCCTCGCCTAGGGCGCAAAAACGACCGGCCCCGGCCCTGTGTCAATCACGGGGAATCAGCACTGTTGTATTATGATTTTATTATGATTCTTTTTTGGTATGTCTTATCATAAAAAACAATAAAAATTTAAATAAATAAATTACAAAAAAAAAACAAACACAAGTAGGTAGCCTCGCCTAGGGCGCAAAAACGACCGGCACCGGCCCTGTGTCAATAACGGGGAAGCAGCACATGATTTTATTATGATTTTTTTGGGGGTATGTCTTATTATAAAAAACAATAAAAATTTAAATAAATAAATTACAAAAAAAAAAGTAGGTAGCCTCGCTTAGGGCGCAAAAACGACCGGCACCGGCCCTGTGTCAATCACGGGGAAGCAGCACTGTTGTATTATGATTTTATTATGATTTATTTATTTATTTTGTATGTCTTATTATAAAAAACAATAAAAATTTAAATAAATAAATTACCAAAAAAAAAAAAAGTAGGTAGCCTCGCCTAGGGCGCAAAAACGACCGGCCCCGGCCCTGGGTCAATCACGGGAAAGCAGCACTGTTGTATTATGATTTTATTATGATTTATTTATTTTTTTGGTATGTCTTATTATAAAAAACAATAAAAATTTAAATAAATTAATTACAAAAAAAAACAGAAGTAGGTAGCCTCGCCTAGGGCGCAAAAACGACCGGCACCGGCCCTGTGTCAATCACGGGGAAGCAGCACTGTTGTATTATGATTTTATTATGATTTTTTTTGGTATGTCTTATTATAAAAAACAATAAAAATTTAAATAAATAAATTACCAAAAAAAAAAAAAGTAGGTAGCCTCGCCTAGGGCGCAAAAACGACCGGCCCCGGCCCTGGGTCAATCACGGGGAAGCAGCGCCCACCCACCCCCTAGCCCACCCCCAGCCCCTAGATGAGCCTCCCCAACGAGGGGGCGGGGATTCCGGGAGGCGAGGGATGAGGGCGCGCGCTGGTTGGCTGGGCGGCGGCGGCCAGGGGCTGCCCGGCGCCGAGGCTGGCGCTGCACCGCCGGGCTGCATTCCCCCCCGGGCGGAGGCGCAGGGAGGATGCTCCCGGCCAGGCTGCAGCAGCAGCAGCAGCAGCGGCGGCCGGGCGGCTGGGACCGCTGGCGGGTGGGCGAGCGGCTGCAAGCCGCCCTGGCCGGCCTCCAGGAGCTCCAGGTGCTGCGGGAGAGGCAGCGGGCGCGGGTGAGCGGGGCCTTGGCCGGGCAGCCCCCGGCCGAGGGCGGCCAGGCTCGCGGCAAGGAGCGGCGGCTGGAAGCCACCCTGGCTGCCTTGAAGGAGCAGCTGGTAAGGGAGCTCGCCCGCAGGCGCCGGGTCGATGGCCTGGCGCGGGTCGTCTCCTTGGGCATCTCCTGGGCATGGGGTAGGGGCCGCGGGGGGCGGGTGGGGGGGAGGTGGTTCGGCCGTTCCTGCATCGTGCAAACAGGATTCTGGCTGCTGTCATCGCATATGGGAAAAGTCCCTTATGGATGAATGGTATTTGGTTTGGAATTATCCCAAGTAGCGTCTCTGTTTTGCAGGTAGGTCAAAAGTGACATGCAACATGTCCTGTTATTTCTCTGTGCATCGTCTTCCAAAATTTTCCGATTTTTTTTTTTTTTACAAGTCCACCATTGATGGAAGGAAGCGCCCTCCGCTTCTGAGCACTTCCAACAATGTGCTTGGTTGGATTTCTACATCTTTTGGAGATCTTTTGGCGCTAGATACCAGGCGGATGATGCTGATTCGATGACCTTCGGCAGGTCATGAGAGGGAGGGCATCTTGGCCATCTTCTGGGCACGGAGTAGGGGCCACTGGGGGTGTAGGGGGGAGGTAGTTGTGAATTTCCTGCCTTGGGCAGGGGGTTGGACTAGATGACCCTGGGGGGTCCCTTCCAGCTCTATGATTCTATGGATGTATGTTCCTAGAAAGCCGGCCGAAGGGCTGCCGGTGTCTGTTTTCCAGCCGGGACAGGGACGGGCTGGTGCCAAACCGATCTCTCCTCTGCAGCCTGTTTGGACTCCGTGTCCTTCGGTTTCTCCAGGTTGCAAACCACTTCCTTCATTATTTCGTTAATCCTTTTACAGGATTCCCCCCCCCCATAGCTATTATTGAGACATCAGCTCTTTGAAGATTTTGTCAGCTGCTCGGTTACAGAAGTACACTGTATGCGAGGCTTGTTACTTATAGCGCGTTTTGTACGAAGTGTTCTCCATCCTGACGATCTTCTGCTTGCCTTTGCCTCTCAATTAGTTAATTGTGGAACTCCCTGCCCCAGGATGTGGTGATGGCTGCCAGGTTGGAAGGCTTTAAGAGGGGAGTGGACATGTTCATGGAGGAGAGGGCTATTCATGGCTACTAGTTAAAATGGATACTAGTCATGATGCATACCTATTCTCTCCCGGATCAGAGGAGCATGCCTGTTATATTAGGTGCTGTGGAACACAGGCAGGATGGTGCTGCTGCACTCATCTTGTTTGGGGGCTTCCTAGAGGCACCTGGTTGGCCACTGCGTGAACAGACTGCTGGACTTGATGGGCCTTGGTCTGATCCAGCAGGGCTTATGTTCTTATGAAGTTCTGGGGAAAGAGGACTGTTGCCTGGTATATTGTAAAACGGGGCTGCTCTGCTGAAAAGGCAACGCGGGGAGCAGTTCGGAGAAGGGTGGTGCGAACGTGTGTGTTTAAAGCAAGGGATTCAGTGAAGTGGTTCTGTATGACCAGGGACCCTTCTTTTAGCAAGGAGCCATTCCAGAGGTCTTAGCTCTGTTGGTCTGCTGAAGCAAAAACAATCAGGAATCTTGTGACTCCTCAAAGATTTATTGGGGCATAAGCTTTCGTGGACCGGAGCCCAGCATCTGATGGAGTGGGCTGCAATCCAGGGAGGTTTATGCCACAATAAATCTCTTCCCCGCAAGTCTTTGTTGTTGTTGTTTAATACAGAAAGAATCCCCGCATCTTCTGCCTTTAAGGGTTGCTCTGACATTACACTTTCCCAATTGCACTTACAGTACTGTGCGTGTGTGTGTGTGACCGTCATGTAGACATGGCTTTTTGTGCAGGAAGAATGTGAAACCGCTCTCGTCCCATTTAGTAATGCGTTTGCATTAATGGCTGCACACTTTGCCTTGAGTCTGGCACAATCTTGAGGTCAGTGAGAAAACTTGGGGAAATGTATCGCCTTTGATCCGGTTATAGTCAATATTTGATTCTTAGAAAGTGTCAGATCCTTTAAAAAGATCATCTTAACTTTGGCTTCGGCCAATCTCAGCAAATTGTCCAATGGAGGCTCCAGTAAGGGTGCAACTTTGCAGTTCCCCAAATATCCTTTCTCTGGTCCTGGGCATAAAAACAGAAAGGGAAGATTTTTTAAAAACCATTCTCCCTGAACTTATGCCTCTATTTAAGCTGGGCTGAAATGGTAAGCATGTTGACACTATGATCCTTGGAAGAAAACATTATTGAATGGAGAGAACTGCATAGAATTAGACTCTTAGAAATTTTCCATTACACTAAGGAGGCTTTCATAGGCTACAGGTAACATTTTCTGTTTTGGGATTCCTGGGAATGTCCATATTTCAAGCATGTTAGAACCTTTTATGAACACGCTTTTATAGTCTCACTTTCTACACAAGTTTAGATGCTGTGAAGTTATCAGAGGTTGGGATTTCTAGCATTTTAGAGTTTCAAATTATGGTTTGTCTGTGGGGGAGGGGAGAGAGAAATGATTGAAGCTGACATACCGAAGCAATTGGGCTGTTCCCCAGGCAGCTTTAGCAAATGGGTACTTTTAAGTCTTCTAACAGTTGCACTGTTAGCTGCCTTGAATGAAAAATAAATAAATTTGGATATATATGTATGTGTGCATATATATATATACATATAGATAGATGTGTTTGAGCATGCGCATATATATCAGACAGTGATTTTGTTCTCTCCTATGCAAATAGGCGGCTTCTAAGAATAAAAAGAGACTGTATCAGTCTCCAAACTCCGTGTCCACGTGGCTAGTAATTTAGTTTTCTGTGATACTAAAAACAGTTGAAAGGATAACTAAGTAGTGGATTAGTACACCAAAGGAAAATTCCGCTTTAAGCATTTTAGAGATGTCACAGATATACCCTTTAATTGACTTTTGCTTTAGGGTTTGACTTGTTTTTAGTGCACTTTTAGATGCCTTGTGGGTTTAGAATAAATACATTTGGAGCGTGACTTGCTCTTAACTGGACCATGTGGGGTACAATCCACACCTCATCAAAGTCCACAGCAGACGTCCCATTAGATCGCAACAGCTGCAAACTGCATCCTTTGCCATTTCATTTTGGAGAAGGAGTAGCGCAAAGGCATGCCGAGGGCTTTACCATCTGGAGTATCACTGATAGACTTGCAGAATGTTAATTCCAGATGGGTAGCTGTGATAGTCTGTAGTAGCAAAATAAAACAGGAGTCCCATGGTACCTTAGAAATGAACAGAAATGTATTTCAGTATAAATTGATGCAAGTCAGAGCTCATGTGTGCAGTGTACATCCATTAGGTTGTAGCAGTTGTGTACATAAATGGATTGATGTAATGGATGTACACCATGCACTGAGCACTATTGGATATTTCTGAGGGATACATCTTGATGAAACTCATTTTTTCACTTCTCATTATTTCAAGTCCAGCTACCAAAGAATATTTTGGATTAAAATACAGTGATAGACTAAAAAATGGTATAACAGAAAGGGTATTGGAGATTATCTATCCTGACTCTCTCCAGTGAGGGTCAGCTCTTCTAGGGTGACCATCTAATCCAAAGAAGGTAGAAACACACCTAACCATCGCTAACCTGCATGCTCATTTATTAATGTGCAATCTCCCCCTCACAATAAATAGCACTGAGTGTACATAGTCAATGCTGTTTTATTCCCTGTCCTAACACTAGTACTCACACATTGAAGAGGATTAAAAGGAAGTTTTAGGGCAGGCAAAATCATGTGCTTCTTGACACCCTGCAGAATTAACTTAATTCACTGCTACAATATGTGGGAATAACCACTGGCTGAGATGGCTGCTCGACAGGATAAGATGGTAATTATTAGCCATGGTAGCTAAATAGAGCCTCCAAATTAAAATGGAGGATTTCTCTGAGTAGCAAGTGCTATGGACAAACACAGAGATTTCCTTTATGCCTTGCTTGTGGGGTTCTTGGAGGAAACTGGCTGGCCACTGTTGGGAAGAGAATGCTGGATTAGATGGACCTTTGAGTTTATCTACTAGGACTCTTTTGGGTAAGGCTGGGAGGGAAACCCCAAAATTTGGAACACAGATCCATATTATTTTAATGCCAAATATCAGAGCAGATTAAAGAGATCTTCGAAAGAATGGCTAAAGTGTTGTGTTTCGCGCTTGTCTGCCTAGGTTCAATTGTACTTCACACATGACTTTTTCAGGGTTTACACCTAAGATGTTTTATGAGCACACCAGGCAATTTAAAATACAGATGCAACAAAGACATGCTGTAAGGTGCATTTATCACTGTGTTGTGATTGGGCAGTAGGGTTGCCAACCTCCAGGTACTAGCTGGAGATGGTGGCGAAGAGGGACCTGGCGACCCTATTGGGCAGCTGTCCCGGTCAGAAGTGCACACAGTGGCAAACCTCAGTCTGCTGCTGCAAAATGTGTGACATTGTCAGCTATGAAGCTCAACCCACCTTGTAGGGTTTTTATGAGGCCAAAACATCATTTTGAGCTTCTGGAAAGATGGGCAGGTCACGCAAATACATAAATGTTAACAATGCACCAATGAAACAAGCCTCAGTGCTACCTGAGGAGAGGTCAAATGAAGCACCAATCATATTTGCGATGAAGCAGATGTTACCCAGTACCCAAACAGAATGAGTCAGACCCAGAGCTGGCCCAGCTGTTGAGCCTTCCCAAAAGACATCTTAAGCTCTTTGGAACATTTAAAGGGGTTGTTAATTCTTTTCTGAAAACTCACCCCATCTGAGAGTTCCATATTAGGGCATTATCTGCAGACCTGAGAAACTGAATTGCTTTCTCATGGGCTTTAGGATTGATAGGCTACATAGCAGCCTTCCAGCTTTCTACAGTTCTTATCTGCAAATACCATAGGTTTTTTAGAACAAAGAGGAAAACATTTTTTTTTATCCCTTATCTTTGCATTCCATATAACAAATCTGTAAGGAAAGTCAGTATTATTTTCCCCATATTGTTATGTTGCATTGATGCTGGGGTTTAGTGGTTTGCCTAAGACTATTTAATGAAGTTATGGCTAAGGTAATATTTAAATTGAGGTTTTCCTGAGGCTTAACTTTTAGCCACTACACCAGCTGTCAGATGTTGTATGTATGTGTGTGTCCGTAATCTATAACATGCGTAGAAAAATGTTTCCATAAAAATGCTTATAATTGTATGTGTTACTCATACATTTAAAAGGATCAAGGCAAACTGTAGCTGGCAACTCTTACATATTTTGCTGTTGGCGCAAAATGCATAATCAAAGGAGGAAAAAATGATGGAATTTGCATGGCATCCGTTTAGTTTTCTTTACCCCTGTATGTTTTTGTGGAAGGAACCCCCGTCCATCCCTTATATTAGGACTGGAACTCATTCCTGAAAGAAAAAAAAGAATGCAATCGAAATGTTATAGACTTTAATCTCTCCAGTACTAGCAATTACACACTTCAGTAAACACCAAGTTAATTCAGAACTCTCTCCTCCCCCCTTATTGGTGTCAGACTTGGCCATCAGTTATCAATCAGGTGTGAAAACACAAAGAGTATTCCACTAACAGTAGGCCATTTTATCAGAAATCATCTCAGAGTGAAAATTGGCTTTAACCTTCAGGGGATGCTTAAACCCCACTTCTGAAACACTGCAGTAAGCATATCTTGATTAGAGTCGAAATGCCAGCACAAGTGTACTGCCAACCACTTGATTACCTGTCGTTGATAATTCAAACTAATGACGCCACTTAATTTTATTCGACCCAAAGGAGAATATGATTTAAGGCATTTACTGCTTGCTCAAGGCCAATGGGTTAACAGAAACACCCAGTGACCTCTGACCAAAGCAATCCATCCCTTCTTGACACCTGCAGTGGCTCAGTTCTATGTGTATTTTGTTCCAAAGAAGACTTCCAAATGGGGGATTATCTTATCAGGAACTGGCAGGGTAGGGGAGATGTGTTCACCTTGTTCTCATTTTTGTTGGGAGTGACAAAGATTTCTACTTGAATCATTAGAAATATATGGACTCCCTTCCCTGATAGAATGGTATCGCCTATAGGTGGTACAGTGGTGGAGATAATGACATAAAGGGCGAAAACGCACGGTCGCTTGAGCCTCCTTTATTCCCTGTTTCAGCCTGGATTCAGCCAGGATCGAACGCATGCGTTTCGCCCAACGTGCGTTCGATCCTGGCTGAATCCTGGCTGAAACGGAATAAAGGAGGCTAAAGCGACCGTGCGTTTTTGCCCAAAGGCTACTTTCTATAACAAATAAATACATTTTATTTGCGACTAGTATGCCAGATAAAACAGGTAAAAAAGAAACACTACTTTCTATTATCTGTAGATACTCTGATCTACCCACAGTAGCGGTAGTATTTTGTGGGTCCTTTTTGTGTTCACAACTAGTTTTAGGCCTCACAAGCCAGTTTTTGTGATGCAACCTGGTCAAATGAGCCCACTGTGCAGCCTGGGTCACAGCCTACCTCCTACCTGGCTACAGCTCTCTTCTGGCCTTTTATACTCTTCAGGCCAGAGAAGCTCCGCCCCTTCCACCCTCTGCCCTCCCCCCGGAAGTCCATAAAAGGAGCTCTCCTTCCCCCGTCACGTCACTTCCCTTCCTAGCCAGCAGCGCGGCTCGCACCTGCCCCGCCCTTGCTCACCCGCAGCTCAGCTGTTTGTCGGGGCTGGGAGCTTGAACGAAAGGAGGTTAGTAGCGGGCTAGTCATGTGATTCCACGCATGCCGGCGTTCCGGTAATGTAGCGAAATTTTAAAAAGCGGTTTAGCACTGAAAAGATCGCTAGAAAACAAAGATTGCTTAACCCGTTTTTTTGTGCTTAATTCGCGCCTAAGGTGGGTCCGATGCGCAGCCCTTGGACGGTCATGCGTTTAGACCACGGGAATTCGCTACTTTTAAGGCACAAAGGCGAGACAAATTGGCCATGCGTTAAACCCCATTGATGTTCAGTGTGGCTTGCTGGAATATATTGAAAGATAGGGAATTATACGTTAGAATTATACATCAGAACTGTAGTGTTTTTCAGGGCGTGGCAGTTTGCAAGCATCCCACATCAGCTAGGTTTTCTCAAGAAAAATATGTGGCAATTGCACCTAAAATAATTGTATGGTCCTCACAACTGAAAGCCTTCTAGGCAGGGACTATAAACAAAGAGTAACTTGGCTATCTGTCTAAAAATGCAAAAAACAGAGCAGGGGGCTATCAAGTATTTAACAGACCATAGAGTAGACCAGGCGTCCCCCAACATGGTGCTCAAGGGTGCCATGGAGGCCACCAACACCTTTCCTGGTGCCCACCAAGTGTCTTTAGAAAGTGGGCGGGGCCAGGTGGAGCTTTTGCCCAGCAAGGCTTCTGATTGGCCACTGGAGAGTTGACTGATGGTGCAGATTTTTTTTTTTAAAAAAAAATTTTTTGCTTTAGCAGCAGCTGTCACCACAGCACAGAGATCTTCACTATGTGACTGATGGCAAGCATTTTGTGGCCTTGCCCTCCACACCACGTCAGAATCCCAAAGGTACCCGCAAAATGTTGGGGATCCCTGGAGAAGACAATACTGACTCAGTCAGCGTGGTGCAGTGGTTAAGAGCAGCAGACTCTAATCTAGAGAACTAGAGAATCTAGTTTGATTCCTCACTCCTCCGCATGAGCGGCGGACTCTGATCTGGTGAACTGGATTTGTTTCCCCACTCCTTCACGTAAAGCCTGCTGGGTGACCTTGGGCCAGTCACAGTTCTCTCTGAACTCTCTCAGCCCCACCTACATCACAAGGTGCCTGTTGTGGATAGGGGGAGGGAAGGTAATTGTAAGCAGCAGTAGTAAGTTTGACTGATTATTCCTTTTGCCAACCAAAGACATACATGAAGCTGCCTTACACTGCAGAAGAAGAGTTGGTTTTTATACCTTGCTTTTCTCTTCTGTAAGGAATCAAACCCCCTAGTTCAGGGGTCGGCAAACTCATTAGTCAAAAGAGCCAAATATCAACAGTACAACGATTGAGATTTCTTTTGAGAGCCAAATTTCTTAAACTTAAACTATATAGGTAGGTACACAGTTTATTAACTTAATAAATTTTAATTAAAGTTTTAAGTCTTAATTAAACTATAGGTACACTGAATAAAACTTTATATCATACTTAATAGTGATCTTATTTATTGATAAAAATTAAATTGTAAGTTTCTGCCATTTCCCCCTCTCCGTCCGGAGTCCTCGTCTGGAGGCCTGGTCTACCGCCATAAAAGCCTATTGGTGGACCTGGCCTCTGGCTGAGTCCCGTTGGGAGGCCATGTCTACCCATTGGCTTTCTTGGCAGTAGACCTGGCCTCCGGAGGCCCATAGAAGCCAATTGGTAGACCTGGCCTCTGAAGGGGGACTTTTTACCCCTCCTCGGAGTCCAGGTCTACCGCCAAGAAAGCCAGTGGGTAGACTTGGCCTCCCAATGGGATTCAGCCGGAGGCCAGGTCTACCAAAGGAAGCCCACCCTGCCCAACAGCTGATAGGTGGGGGGGCAGGAACCACTGAGCCGCCAGCCCAGCAATCACGCGGCTAGAGGGGAGGGGAGGCTTTAGCCTCCCAACCATTGAGGGAAAGGGAAAGGGGGACCCGGCCATTCTCCATGGCGGGGGGGGGGGGGAGAGACAGCTCGCCTGCTCTCTCTCTCTCTCTCAGGCGCACTGGCTCCGCAGCCTGGCTGCCGGCGCGAGTGGCCGCAAGAGCAGGGGCTCTGAACCAAGTTCGGAGAGCCGCACTCAACAGGCCAAAGAGCTGCATGCAGCTCTGGAGCCATAGTTTTGAGACCCCTGCCCTAGTTCTCCAGATTAGTTCTCTAGATTAGAGTCTCTAGATGTTGGTGAAAGACCTTTCTCATCCTGAGACCCTGGTGAACTGTGACCAGTGAGAAGATAAAGCTGAGCAAGATGGACCAATAGTCTAACTTGGTATAAGGCAACTTCATAAATTAAACTTTGTTCTTTTTTTCTGTTTTCTGCCGTCAAGTCACAGCTAACTTATGGTGACCCTGTAGGCAAATGACGAGGTAAGAGATGATCAGAGGTGGTTTGCCATTACCTGCCTCCTTGTCCTGACTTTGGTGGTCTGTCTTCAAATACTGACCAAGGGCAATCTTGCTTAGCTTCTGAGATCTGACAAGAGCAGGCTAGCCTGGGCTATCCAGGACATAGCTGCTTTTGTTTGGGGGGTTACCGCACTTTGTATTCCCAGCGATGTATTAAAGAGTTTGAAAATGTTATAAAAAACATCGTTTTAAAATGGTTTTTGGATACCACAGCTTATAAATGGTTGGAAGACGTCTTCACAGCTGAAGGGGCCAAACAAAGTGCGAACAGTATTTTTTTATAACGTTTTCAAACTCTTAATACATTGCTGGGAATACAAGTATGGTAACCCCCTCCGTTTTCTAGGCCACCCCTAGAAAACTGCCAAAAGGAGCTGTGTCCTGGATAGTTGTAACCATGGCTTAGAGACCATACTTTGCATATAGATGTCCCGGGTTCAGTCCCTGGCATCTCCAGCTAAAAGGATCTCAGATGCCGAGGAGAGACCTTCCTTTGTCTGAGAGTCATTGCCAGTCAGGGTATACCAATGGTCTGACTCAGTGCAGTGCTGTTTCATATATTCAGTAATTTCTCAGTAAAGAATTTTTAGCGGGGGGAGGAGAAAGAACCCAAAATGTTTCCAAGGTTTACTTTACATCTGGAAAAGCCAGTGGCAAAGCTTCTGTCCATAACAGATTTAAAAATGTGCCCTAGCTAGAGCTATGACTTTTGCACCTTGGTCTGCACTGTTGCAGAATGCTCTGTGCTTTTTTAAACCGCTCTTTGCAAACATCAAAGTTGAGGTCACAATTGTAGCATATATGACCTTTGCGGGTGTCAAAGGGCCTTTTTTTGTGTGCCATCGAGTCACAGCTGACCTATGGTGACCCTGTAGGGTTTTCAAGGCAAGAGGCATTCAGAGGTGGTTTGCCATTTCCTGCCTCTGGGTCACAATGCAGGTATTCCTTGGAAGTCACCCATCCAAATACTAACCAGGACCGACCCTGCTTAGCTTCTGAGATCTGACTAGATCGGGCGATCCTGGGCTATCCTGGTCAGATAACGGGGCCTCAGACTTTCTCAAAATTCTACTTAAACCTCTGAAAGAAAGAAAAAATACTGATTTATGATGTCTCTTGTGTTGCTGGATGCTTCCAACATGGGCCTACAGTTGGCCTGCAAAGCCAACTGCCTCCTCATTGGGCAGCATCTCGCAGATTTTGCATCTGAATTGCTTGATGGTAAAGTAATGCACACAGTGTTCTCTAATAAAATTCAGTTCTGCTTGCTTTTCAAAGATCCTGGAGTGGACGCTAATCTACAGAAATTTATGCCGGAATAAAAAAGTGTTGGTCTTTAAACTGCCTCAAGGCTCCTGTTTACTATTCTGATTTCCGGATTACCCTTGTGAATATCCAAGACTCGGATGAATGAATACAAGCCATGTTTGGTCTTTAGAAGTTAATAAGAAGTTTGGCGTTTCTCAGAAACCACCTCCGTCCCCACGGTGGGAGACAATGGGGAAAGGGAAAGGGTTAAGGAGGCTGGTGTAAATGTTACGTTGGTTAAAATGCTGTAAAAATCACAGACATCCTGGAGGTGCAGTAAATTATCTTTGAATACCTGGGAGCCTTGTTGAACACTTTGTGGCCTCTTTGCCATTAATCAGAAACCACAAAGGGAGGGATTGGTTGGCAAAACATTAATCATTAAGCAATTAATTCCAGCAATGAAAACAAAACTCTGGGCCTTCCTGAATGGGTGAGACTAAGGGAAATATAAAATACTCCCCCCCCCCTGCCATGCACTGTTCAAAAACCACATAAAAAATTCTAAAAGGTAATGCGCAAGTATTAAATCTGTATCTTTCTAGCTTTAAATATTTAAAATAATGATGCTGGTTCTGAAATTTAATAAATTTTGCTGGGCCAATGCAAACTTGTCAGAACGGGCCCAGTAACATAGATAATATCCCGCAGGAAGGAAATTTTGGGAGACTGTACCTCTTGTAAAGCACTGTCCTTTAAATGCTCAGAGGCTTGGGGCATAACCACACATTGATATTGGTAGCAGATGTTGTTACACTGGCCACTGATACGGACAACAGTTTAGCTTGCATTGTTCAACAGGTTTTGCTGTAGAGCTGCGCCCTGCATCTGATAAAATCTTCCTTATTACTTGGCAGAGTGATGAAGAAGTTCTCCCAGTCTGGGATACTTTGGCCCTCTCAGGGGTTCTCAGGCAGTTATGAATATGAGTAAGGAATAAGGCTCTGAAGGTGTATATGATCAATAAAGATTAAGCCTAGGGTTGCAAACCTCCAGGTACTGCTGGAATTATTGAGATATAACGGACAACACACAAGTGTGACAAAGTGTATCAAAGTGTATCAAGTGTACAAATTAACATATAACAAACATACAATATAATACAAAACTCTTTCAAAGTCCAAGGTACAAAATGCTAGTTTAAGAGCCAAGCATCAGTGCAGTGGTGTTTATTTTGGTTGCTTAACCTCCAGGTACTAGCTGGAGATTTCACATGCACACATGAAGCTGCCTTATACTGAATCAGACCCGTGGTCCATCAAAGTCAGTACTGGCTGCTCAGACCGGCAGTGGCTCTCCAGGGTCTAAGGCAGAGGTCTTTCACATCACCTACTTGCCTAGTCCCTTTAACTGGAGATGCTGGGGATTGAACCTGGGACCTTCTGCATGCCAAGCAGAGGCTCCACCACTGAGCCACACCTCTTGATGGCTCTCCAGGGTCTCAGGCAGAGGTCTTTCACATCATCTCCTTGCCTAGTCCCTTTAACTGGAGATGCTGGGGATTGAACCTGGGACCTTCTGCATGCCAAGCGGATGCTCTACCACTGAGCTACGGCCCTTCCCCAAGGGAGAAGGAACCGCCAATAGAGATCAGTTCCCCTGGAGAAAATGGCCGCTTTGGCAATTGGACTCTAAGGCATTGAAGTCCCTCCCCTCCCCAAACTCCGCCCTCCTCAGGCTCCACCCCAAAAACCTCCCGCCGGTGGTGAAGAGGGACCTGGCAAGACTCATTAAGCCTTGAATCACCTAGCTCGAGTTTTGTGTTTTCGGGCCAGGAATCGAAAAGCAGCTAGCGGCGCTGGTGTTGAAGAAAAGCAGTGAATGTAGGAAGGGTTATGCATCCAGTGTCTTCCTTAGCTTTGCAAGTTGGCGGATATTTCATAATTTGCTGACTGTCAAGTCAATCAGGCTGAGAGTGAATGGCCCTAAATTGCCCAATAAACTTCCTGGAGTTGAACCTAGACATTCCCAGCCATAGAGTGATGACCATGGTGGCTGGCTCTTCGAGAAAATAGTGAGTGATATGATGAAAATGCACTTTTTATTTGCTAGTGATGCACATATATAGCAGGCAGATTCGGGGTCCACTCTCTCCCCAACTTAGTCAATAGCCACTTCTTCGAAGTGGTATCATAGTCATCAAAATTTAGCGCTTTTAATTATTTGCCTTCCCGAAATGTGAACAAAGAATTTTTCCTGTTTCCAGTGAAATTCGGGGGTGGAAAACCTGCTCAGGAATTCTGCTTTAAAACAATTTTGGTGTTCTTTTTTTAAAAAAGAGCAAATAAAGGAACAGTAACTTCAAAAATAGTTTACCCGTCTTTGATCCAGAAATGTGTTAAACCACTGTAATTAAGTTGTAAGGCCATTTAGGTCTAGTGGCTTCGTTGACCTTTTGCCAGATCTTTTGATGAACTTAATCCATAGTGCGGAATTAACAGAATGTTTAATGAGGCAGATTATGGAATATTTTCATCGGCACTATGCTTTCTTTGAAGTCTGCTCAGTTCAGCCTGAGTTCCAAATATCAGAGCTATTTTCCCCCTTCCAATCACAGAGGTGGCTCCCACAGGTCCTTTGAGGGGTTTTTTTTGTGTGTGTGTGGCTTGTCTCATAGTTCAGGGAGGTTGAACACTGGTTGAAGCTAGATGCTACTGAGAATGTGTCCCTCTCCTGATGCCATCATACTCAGTTTTTCCACCCAGGAAAATTTGTGAGTGTGACTCTTCTAAGTGCCACAGAATTACTTTTTGTTGCTGAGTGTGATGGTGGTGTTGCATTCCATATTTTGCGTTATTGGATGGTTATGAATATTTAACAAACAATGGAAAATAGACCATTGCTATATGGAGGTGTCAGATAAGTTGGTTTCTGGTCCACTTGAGTGGTCTTGTAACATTTTCTGACTGGGGTTATTATTTCATATATGTTGATTATACCCACTGCCTCTAGGTTGCCCTAGGCATTGGACGATCCACAGGAATGTTCCATTCCTTCAAAGATTAATTTTGTTTCAAATGAACAAAACCCACCAGCTGGTCTTTAAATCTTAACCTGACCCTTTCTCCCCTCTCCCATTGCTAACAGTCACGTCTGAGAAGACAAGATGTTGGACTAAAAAGCCACCTGGATCAGCTGGACCAACAAATTAGCGAACTAAAGTTGGATGTTGGCAAGACCTCCATTGACTACCTTGACAGTGACAGCAGACCCAGCTCAGGTAAACGGGGCGGATTCATTTGTTGGGGCTTGTACATGAATCATGGCAACTCAAACTGTATCTAACCATGCATTCCTGAGCGGAATGCCTGCTGTGCTGTTTGGAGGCCCAGCCAAAACCTCCTCGTGGCGCCAAAAATCTGTGCAACCCGCATAAAAGGTGGCGTATCTTGCCCCCCCCCAAAAAAGGGAGCATTCCCAAGCCGTAACAGCTTAGGAGGCCACCTAACGGCGGCCCCACCCTTAGGCCGGCGCCGTGACGCCCAGGGAATGCCTCCCGGGATGCTGCCGTGGCCTTTGCTACCGTCTGGACGCTGGCGGAAAGTTCCGTTGGCATCCGGGCCTGCACTCCAGCGCTGGGGCCACAAACGCCGACGTACGCCGCCTGGACGCCAGCTCTGTGGGCCCTTGCGCCAGCGCAGGCCTTCACCAGCCTCCAAAGGCCTTTCGTCCTGGCCACCGGCGCGGCTCAGGAATGCGCTGTAAATGTCCAAAACACTCTCCCTTGTCTGAAATGGAACCTTGTGGGGGGGCTTTCTGTTTCTTTTAATCCTACAGGCTTCTATGAATTGAGTGATGGTGGCTCCTGCTCTTTATCCAACTCCTGTACATCTGTCTTCAGTGAATCCATCTCCTCTTCTCATGCCAGTCTGCTGCCCGGTTCTCAGCACCTCAAAACTTGTCTCAGCGTCCTTGATTACCGTCCCAAATCTGCAGATGAAACCACAGTGCACAACCAGTTCCAGAAGCAAGGAATCTATTCTAGTGATGGATGCCAAATCAAGGCTTGCCCAGATATTTCTGGGACTCCCACCAGGTCTAAGCCACGACCCGTTTCAACAGGTAATTATTCTCATATCCTGATGAAACTTGGTGGGAAAGAAAATACTAAGAAAGCAGTAGCAATCACATGTTAAAAACCGCCGTTGCATGTCTATATTTTTAACTAAAATATTTATATCCAGCCTCTGCACTAAATTGCTCAAGTGGTTAATAACAATAAAAAGGCAATAGCAATCATTATACAATGTAATCAATAAAAAAGTATAATCCACCAAACTTGTTAAAATATAACAAATTGTAAAACAGATTTTAAAACAGAAGCAGCAGCAACAATCATAGAATCATAGAGTTGGAAGGGACCACCAGGGCCATCAACTCCAACCCCCTGCACAACTACCTCCCCCCTCCACACCCCTAGTGACCAGAAGATGGCCAAGATGCCCTCCCTCTCATCATCTGCCTAAGGTCACAGAATCAGCATTGCTGACAGATGGCCATCTAACCTCTTCTTAAAAACCTCCATGGAAGGAGAGCTTACCACCTCCCGAGGAAGCCTGTTCCACTGAGGAACCACGCTAACTGTTAGAAAATCCTTTCTAATGCCTAGATGAAAACTCTTTTGATTCAATTTCAACCCGTTGGTTCTGGTCCAACCTTCTTGTGCAACAGAAAACAGCTCGGCACCCTCCTCTATATGACAGCCCTTCAAGTATTTGAACATGGTTATCATATCCCCTCTCAGTCTTCTCAATAATTAACTAACAGACAGCAACCAACCAAAATACAACCAACCAAGAGTACTGGGGATGTAAAGGACATGTAATTCAATTAAAACCCACTTGAAAATAAGTATTCTAGGTCTGGTGCCAAAGTGCATCAGTAATGGCAGTCATCTATCCCTTGCGGTCACCTGCCTCAACTCAGAAGATGGGATGATGATTGAAGCAGCCATGTGGGCTCCTGTCAGGGGAGGCGGTCCCTCGATGTGATGGTCCCAGGCCTTAAAGGGGTTCAAAGGGTAGTTTGCAGGTTAGTTCCAGGATGCTGAATCAAATGCAGAAGGACATTAGTACCCAGTGTAAAGTATGAAAGCTTGGGGTGATGAGGTAAAGCACTTGGCCACTGTTACCAGACGTGCTGCCTCATTCTGCATCAGTTGAAGCGGCCACTTTGTTTTCAGGGCTTCTGCACATAAAGTTCATTGCAGTAATCCCATCATGATGTTACTATAGTGTAGGTTAGCGTTGCCTTGCCAGCTGTGCTTACAAAAGGAGGGCATTATCCATGTGAAATGAAGCTGGGGGGTGGGGGAAAACCATTTTGTGCCATCTGAGTCTGTTGGTATTACAGAATCACAGAATCGTAGAGTTGGAAGGGGCCATAGAGGCCATCTAGTCCAACCCCTCTTCTTAATGCAGGATCAGCCTAGAGCATCCCTGACAAGTGCTTGTCCCGCCTCTGCTTAAAGTCTGCCAGTGAGGGGGAGCTCACCACATCCCTAGGTAGCTGATTCCACTGTCGAACAACTCTTACTGTAAAAACATTTTCCTAATATCCAGCTAGTACCTTTCCGCCCGCAATTTAAACCCATTATTGTGAGTCCTATCCTCTGCTGCCAACAGGAACAGCTCCCTGCCCTCCTCTAAGTGACAGCCCTTCAAATACTTAAAGAGAGCAATAATGTCCCCCCTCAATTTCCTCTTCTCCAGACTAAATATTCCCAACTCCCTCAGCCTTTCCTCATAGGGCTTGGTCTCCAGGCTCTTGATCATCCTCGTCGCTCTCCTCTGCAGCCGCTGAATTCTGTCCACATCCTTTTTGAAGTGAGACCTCCAGAACTGCACACAATACTCCAGGTGCTATTAAAGCGATGCTATCCAAGGTGTCCGGCACAACTTCCTCCAAGACCTGAGGTTTCCTGATTTGTCACAATTAAGCTTCAGCATGTTCTCCTTCATCTCCTTGACCACAACTTCTAAACACCATACACAGAGATGGCTGCAGCTGGAGCCCTATTTTGAGTGGCATATAGTTTGGTGTCATCAGCTTTGGAGGATCTCATTGGCTTCACATAGATGTTAAACAGCATAGGTGATAACATAAACCTGTGAGACTCCTCATGAGAACTGTCGAGATGCAAATCCGGAACTGGCAATATACTTTCTTTGTTCAGTCAGTAAGCGTAGACCCTCTAATGCCAACTCCATACTCCAGGTCTTTTAACAAAATTCCATTACTAACTGTATAAAATTCAGCCAATAGGTTTAGTGAGTTTTCTTTGTCAACTTAATGGTGGAGACTGCCCACCAGAACAATCAAAGCTGTGTCTGTGCCATAGCCGGCCCTGAGGGCAGATTTGAAAAGGGCCAAGCGCAAATAAGAATAAGAAGAGTTGGTTTTTATATGCCGACTTTCTCTACCACTTAAGACAGAATCAAACCGGCTTACAATCACCTTCCCTTCCCCTCCCCACAACAGACACCCTGTGAGGTGGGTGAGGCTGAGAGAGCTCTAAGACAGCTGTGACTTGCCCAAGGACACCCAGCTGGCTTCGTGTGTAGGGGTGGGGAAACAAATCTAGTTCATCAGATTAGAGTAAAATGAGAAGGGTTTTGGTCTGACCACGATGGCAGCTTTATGTTTGTTTGTTATTTAAATCCTTTTTTTAAAAAAAATTTAAAATATTTTTTAAAAATCTGTCTTCCAACCAGGTGACCTTGAAAGACTGACAACAGCAGACGCAGGATTCCCCAGAGTGACTGACCCCAAGTCCCTTTGGCTTTCCCCAGAAGTGGAAATCCAGTACTATTGTGTTGATCCCAAATACCAGAGTGACTTGGTCTCTAAGAGTGGGAATGATGTATATCCTTACCCCAGCCCACTTCATGCCGTAGCTTTACAGAGTCCACTTTTTTCTCTGGCGGGGCCACCACCAGAAACAGAGGCCCACCCTTTGCCTGACAGAATGGCACCTAATGCAACTGGACCCAGTTTGATTAGGACGCGGCTGGTCGTAGAGCCCAGGCCAGGGAGTTACATCAACAAACTGCTCCAGCTGACTCGCTACAGGGGAAACAGTCAGGTGGAAGCTGGTGAGAGGGGCCCAACAAAGAACCAGCCATCCACAATGCACCAGAGACTCATTATAATCCCTAGTGCTGGTGGAGTGAAAATTAACAGCAGTGGCAGCCAGCTGGAAAAACAAGGGAGCACGCTGCGTCATAACAAAGCTGAAGAGAAGCTGCAAAGGGAGATGCCTGAGGGGGAATGTGCCGAACAGCAGGGGATTGTACACTGTGTGAACATAGAGCAGACGGCCACCATGCTTCATGCAGAGTCATCACCATCGGCTGGGAACAGCCGCTTTCCTGCCAGCTTGTCCGCAAGAGACTGTCCTCGGACAGAGGCAGGAGAAAGCAGCTTGGAGCCCAGCTCTTCTAGTTCACAGCTAGCGACCGACGATTCCAGCCGGAGCCCCCCCAATACTAGTGTTGCCCCAGCCAAGAAATCTCACAAGAAATCTGTCAGCCTTAGTGCTCTGAAGGCAGGAGGTCATGAATTATTGCCCCAGGGGGAATTTGTGCACGCCAGGTTTGTCCCGGCGGAATCCCATCAAGTCAGGGTGAGGTTCGCTAACTCTAAAATGAAACCTGCAAAGGTAAAGAGGAGAAACAGCGAGAAGGTGTTGAGGCCTGGGAAGCAGACTTTTTATGCAGAAAAGCCAAGGGGTGTTCACCATGTTCCGACCAGGCTGCCTATTGAGTGGAATCTTCCGCAGAGACAGCACAGAGGAAGAAACCTTGTTAGGAGGCCTAGTTTTGCTGGGGAAGCTACAGGAAGGTCTTGCTCAGAATCCAGTCTATATCCTGTGCCATTTAGAGTCCCTCAAGTACCCAGCGGGCCTGAATTATACCAGGCGTCTGCTAATTCCATGTATTCTTTTGAAGCAGCTTACATAGACACAGCTGCCAAGAGAAAACAGCGCAAATGGCAGTCCACGGTGGAAATCTCCGCAAAGGCCCAAGTTGCCAGTCTTTCTAGCGGCTTTCCCTTGGTCCCGCCAAGGCACCAGGCAAAGAGAGTTGGGATCATGCGCGCTGTAAGCATGAGGTCTCGCTCGAAGCAGCGCTACCCCTTTCATCCTGGGACTTATGCCAAAAGCGAATCCGACCATTCTGAATACTCTGCAGAATGTGCTTCGCTCTTCCACTCCACCATTGCTGAGACCAGCGAGGGAGAGGTCAGTGATTATACAGCCAACCGCTTTGGGGACAGCGAGTCCAGTGAGAGCGATTCGCAAGGCAGCAGCAACAGCAGCAGCCTGACCCTCGACTATGACGACGAAGGTGAGGAGCATGAACTGGTGTGGCCCAACCCTTCTGTCAGGCAATCCTCAGCGGTTCAGGCCTCTTCCAGGCCTCTTCCACCAATGCCCAAACTCTGTCGCATCAAAGCTTCAAAGGCCCTCAAGAAGAAGATTAGGAGATTCCAACCTGCCTCTCTGAAAGTGATGACCATGGTTTGAGGGAGAGAAAGCAACTGTTTTGTTAGCTGGCTTTGCCTCCTTTTGCAAAACAAAGGAGGAATAGGTACTTACAGACTTTGTTAAACTTAATGTGATGAAACCCCTAGATTTCAAGGCAGGGTACCTTTTCATTTGCTAATGCTGTATAAATGACTCGATTACTCATTTCCTCTTTCTGTTTTGTAAATCCATGTGTGTGTTTGGTGTGGCTTTATATCCCCTTCCATTTGGGGGGGAGGAACATTCTGTTAGATGTAAAGTGTTTAGCTGAAGTAGCCTGCTCAACCGGGTCCTGTCTAATACACATGTGGGGAAGATGTGCAGCCTTCCCCTAGGGGGAGGGAAGGATTTATCTGCTAAAGATGGAGCTGCAGCTCCTTTCTTGGAAGCTCCCATCAGAGTCAGACGGAGAGGCGCTCAGTACATGTCACAGGCTCACTTAAGAAATCATGTACTCTCCGCTGCTCATCCATTTTTAATATTGCTTACCCAATAAAACTCACTCCCTAATTCCATCATGGCCATATCCTGCCAGATAACCGATTTCTTTGAGACATGTTGTTTGTATTTGAGGCTTAGGGTCAGAAATTATGTGTAACTCAGAGGAAGATGCTGATACTGTTTTCCACTTAAATTCAAGAGGCTAAATAAGATTCAGCCCTGACTGTGACAAATGTAATATTTTATATTAAAGACGCAATACATTTTTTGAAGAAGGAAAACTACTCTACAAACACTGTGTGAGAACATAGTACCTCTATCACGCTGATTGCTGCGGGCTCAATTAATGTTATTATGATCTACTGCTGCAAACAGCTGTCTGGCTCCTTTGCATTTTTTAAAGGCCGTTGTCATTAGCTCAAGTTTTAAAGGTCGTTTAAAAAAGGAATGTTTCCTGCAAAATCCTTGCCACTGTAGGTAATGTTAATTTCAACTTCCTATTTTGTGCTATCTGACCTGAACAGGGCCAGTTTTGTTTTTCAAAAGAGTTGCGGGCTGTATGACAAGCTACGTTGTGGTGATGGGCGGGGGGGGGGGCTAATTTCTGGTGTCACATGCGCCATCTGGTGCCATCACCTCCCCCTGGCTCCCCCTCCAGTATTGTTGCCCCGTACAAAGAGCCATAACCGTCACCGCCTGTTTACATTATGGAGTCCATTTTTTCACTGCAGAAGTAGGATTCACCGCGCACACAAGCACCTCAACTGGATGGGGAAGAGTTAGCAACATAGCAGCAAGACAGTAACAGTGGGGGGTGACTTACAGCTCCATTGCAGAGATATTTTATTCACAAAATTAGATCAAGGCTGTCTAAGGAGCAGTTCTAAGGAGACTTGGTAAGAGTGTTGCGGTCAATCTAGACTACGGTACAGATGAGTCGGTTTTGCAACAGAAAGGAGACAAGCCGCTCTGAACCCAGCCTAGGCTGGGGAGGGCAGGGTAGAAATTTAATTAAATACATGAATTTAGAGAGGGAAAACTGTGGGGTCTGACAAAGTTTAAGGTTCCTCGGTGAAGCTAAAAGCTCAGGAAATAAAGCTGTGGCTCCATCAAATCATCATAGAGGCTTACAGTCAACAAATGTCCCCCAGGTTGCAGAACTGGGGTACGGTTGGGGCATATTATGAGGCAAATTAAGCAGAGACGGTGCCCTGTCAAGAACTACCAGTGACTCACGTGGCTAAGCCAGTGTTGTGTAGTGGTTAAGAGCGGCGGACTCTAATCTGGAGAACCGGGTTTGATTCCCCACTCTTAACACATGAGCGTTGGACTCTAATCTGCTGAACCAGGTTTGTTTTCGAACTCCTACACATGAAGCCTGCTGGGTGACCTTGGGCTAGTCACAGTTCATTAGAAGTCCTGCATCTAAATCAAGTTAAAACGGGCCCAGGACAAATTCAGCCCCCCATCAGTAAGTACCCATGCCTCTCCGCAGAGCCGCTCCACACTCAGTGTACACACCGACAGTCCAGTCCTTGTAAGCCTGTTATCTTTAGTGGGTTTAGGATGGTACTATTCCGCATGGGATATCACAATATGGATTGATGGTCATTCCCATCGTTACTTGCAAGTCAGCACCACGGTACCTCCAATAAGCTTTGACTTTTTCCCTGGTTCAAACACCCTGAACTAATAGGATAGCCAGTAAAATCAGGTATTTTCTTTCAATAGGGTAATCTCTGTCAACCTAACAGTAAACACTGCTTTTTCAGATAGAACAGAAAGGCAGTTTAAACTGTGAGCCATAAGGAGCAAAGCAAAAACGTGTGAACAATTTTGATATAAAACTACTGTATTCGCTAGTAGTCTAAACCCTTCTTTCACCAGAACCATGACCCTGATCTGGAGCAGGGTGCTGTGTTGCGTGACTGTTGTTGCACAACAATGAATCTCCCACCATTGCAACTGTCTAGTATCTAGAGAGAACCAGTGTGGTATAGTGGTGAAGGTGTCAGACCAGGACCTGGCAAACCCAGGTTAGATTCCCACTTGCACCATGAAAGAAGAATTGGTTTTTATATCCTGCTTTTCTCTACCGAAAGGAGTCTCAAAGCAGCTTACAATCACTTTCCCCACAACAGGCACCTTGTGAGGTAGGTGGGGCTGACAGAGTTCTGAGAACTGCGACTGGCCCAAGGTCACCCAGCAGGCTTCATGTGGAGGAGTGGGGAATCAAACCCAGTTCTCCAGATTAGAGTTCACCGCTCTTAACCACCACACCATTCTGGAAGCTTGCCGGGTGGCCTTGGGCCAGCCCCACATTCTCAGCCCTCAGAAACAATGGCAAACCACCTCCCAATGTCTCTTGCCTTGAAAACCCTATGGGGTCACCATAAGTCATCTGTGACTTGATGGCAAAAACAAGAGCAAACACCTTAGTATCTTAGTACGAGTGTGTATGTAACATCATTCTTGAAATGTGTAGTCCAGTATGCATTCACCTAATGTATATTCCAATAAACACAGAAAACTGAATAAGCTTCCCTATTTGTTTTTGGAGTGAGCAAAAATGAATGTACATGCAGACCTGACCTCATTTAAGTCCATAAAAAAATCATGTTTGATGAGGAACACCACAAGACGTTGCTGCATTTGTGTGATCATATTTGGGGAGATCCTTTTTTTTTTTTTTTTTGGCACTCAAAAGTATTCTACTCCAGATCCAGAAGTGAATTACATAACCCTTGTGCAGGTTAACCCATGCTGCATACCTGTTCTCTCCAATATCAGGAGCATGCCTATTATTTTGGGACACGGGCGGGATGGTGCTGCTGCAGTCGTCTTGTTTGGGGGCTTCCTAGACGTACCCGGTTGGCCACTGTGTGAACAGACTGCTGGACTTGATGGACCTTGGTCTGATCCAGCAGGGCCTTTCTTAGGTTGTTCTTATGTTCTTATGTTCAGGGAACAGAATCCTTTTGGTAGGTTCCCTTCAGGCACAATTACAACAAATTTTTGAATGCTTAACCCTCTAACTGAGCTTTGAAAAAAAATGTTCACATATTACATTTGGGGTATATTTCTACCACAAGCCAAATACCAATGTATCTTTTGGTAGAAAATTCCTTCAAAACTAGAAATGTGTGTGGTACCAGATAACATTGTGTTTCGTAGTACATACATACACGAACCTTTATTGGCATAATAACCATATTGGCAGATGCATTTATACAGGCGCCTTAAAAGAAAAAAAGAAAAACGTGTTCCATCATAAAATGACAATCTGTTTGCCAAAGTACCTGGAGGTTGGCAACCCTAACTATACAGACAACACTGTTCCAAAAGGACATAGTTCTACAGCCAATGTATTCTGTGGAAAAAAAGGACAAGCAGGGTGGGGAGCTGTCAGCTCCAACCATAGTAAGAGTGTTTAAAACACTAAAGATGCGAATTATATTTGTGGGCTTTGGAATGCCTGGATCATGTACTGAAGATAGTAAAGCAAAAACATTTTGCCATAATTCTCTTCTCCATTTTGGAAGGCAAAACGTCCACTGATTTACATGTTACACGGCTTTCATCTACTTTAATATCTTGAAATAAAGCCTAGAAAATTCCAAAACAACAGTTATGTAATAGATTTTATTAGGACCAAGCAAAGTATCAGAAAACAATGTGCAAGGTTTCCTACTCTTCCTCAGTTTGGATGTCCAATACCAAAAAAAAGGGGGGGGGTTAATAAGTTCTTTCAAGGTACGGCTTTTGAAATTTGCCTGTTGAGCATCTTGGCCACTTGCAGCCTTTGTATAGAAAATGTTGTACACAATTGGTGGTTCACTTATATGTCTCGCACCCAGCCAGCCACATTTTAAGGGTGAGATAATGTGCCTCTTTTCCAGCCATTTCCTTAACAAGTGTATAGTCCAAGTGCCTGTGGAAGAAATAACTTCAGCTTGCAATTGCATTGCAAGAGACGTCTATTGTAGCTGCCAGACAAGACCAAGGGCCGTCTATCATTGGAATTTATCAGGTCGTTAAGTGTTTTCTTTGTCGAAGATAAAAGCTTTCACTTTCCTATGAGAACAAAGTGTTCCTAAGATAAAAAAGGAAGGAACCGCAAAAGGATGTTAAGGAGAGTCTACCAAGCAGATTATGCCGTGACAGATGACAACTGATGGTTATGCATTTATGTCCGTGATAATGAAAGTGGATAGTGGAAAACTTTCTTGGTCCTGAAGCAAGATCAGTGTATTTCTATTGCACTGTTAGTGATATATAAACTGAAGTTTCTGTTGCAGACCTAAGCAATCGAATGTAGTGTCAACACTATGAAAGGAGGGGAAGGGTGTCGCTCGGAGGGAGAACACATGCTCTGCATTAGTTCAGGTCCGGTGTCAAGCATCTGCAGTAGAAAGAATTTTGACAGATAGTAAAGCTGGGCCTGATCCATGATTCTGGCTTTTCTTCTTTTCATCAGACTCTGCGAGCAGGTAATTTTGCTGCAATTCTGTATCAGGTATGACTAAAGTCGATCTAAGCTTGTCCTGCCGTTTGCATTTGAAAAAGAAATAATTTTATGTCTTAACAGAACCCTTGGAGGCCAGTGAAAAGGGAATCGTTCTCGATGACACCTCCATGTTGCGTAAATGGCATGGCCTCCCCAGTCCCCTCCAGGATGGCTTTGCTCTGCCTCCTCTGTTGCTGCTTCACTTCTGAGGAGGCTTCTGCAAAGTCTGTTTCATTTTGCAAAGCTCAGCATGAGATACAACCAGCACAAATGGCTGGCGATTAAGTGATTTCCTTTCCTCCCTATGGAAGAATGTGAAAAGTAAGGCAGTTCTACTGGCACTTATTGAGAAGGTTAACTCCTGCCTTGACCCCCAGTCTATGCACACTGACTCTGATAGCCTCTTAACAAGTGACTTGAAATGTGGAATCCACTTTTTGAAAGAAAACGCTTTCCTCACCACGAGGAAGAAAAAGTTAATTGCTCAGGCTACAACCTAAGACTTCCCTGCTGAGCGCACAGGAATTGAAGAGATCCCTTTTC
The DNA here is from genome assembly GCF_029931775.1 of Euleptes europaea. Classification (NCBI taxonomy): domain Eukaryota; kingdom Metazoa; phylum Chordata; class Lepidosauria; order Squamata; family Sphaerodactylidae; genus Euleptes; species Euleptes europaea. Next base: position 21,618,190 of record NC_079318.1, on the reverse strand, counting down.
ATGCTCATGCAATCAACTTTTTTTTATTGCAAAGGACTAACATCTGGAATTTGTATCTGGAATACATTCCATGCTACTACAAGGAAATTTCTTGTAGTGTGTTTGGTTCACCTCTTGTATATCTAGCATCTGCATGACCACCACTGTTCTTGGACCCATACAGTCCTTAGAGAATTTGGATCCCTGATGAGTGTGCATTTGGGAGCAAAGTTGGATTGGTGGCTTGATAACATGTGGGACAACCTCCCTGTGCCGGGCACTTACCTGCAGGGACGGGTTGAGTAGCACCGGAAAGCATGGAGTCAAGGGAGGAAAAGGGGAACGGTGGGGGAGGAATAGACGGCACCGAGGGAACACCGCAGGGTCCCAACACTGGGCACAGAGGAGGTACAGAAAGATGGGAAGTGCAGAGAGATAGCATGCAAGGAGAGGACGGAGAGCAGATGGAGGAGAACCCCATGGGGAGTATGATACAAACAAGGGCAGAAACACCAAAGCGGGCAGGAGACCGAGGCAAGGAAAAACAGCTGGAAACCAGGGCAGAAGACGGGGCAGCACTCACAGCTGTTATTAGGAAAGATGGGAGACAGAGGTGGAAGGAAAAGGGGAATTGGGCGTGGGCCGAAAGTTGGTGGATGTATCAGGTGGGGGGCGGCCGATGTTGAAGGCCATAATAAAAAGCAGAGGTGAATGACGAGCCAAGGAGGAGTGGGGGCTGGAGGACAACGCGCAAGAAAACTGAGCTTGCGAGACTCCAGTAGGAAGGAGAAGTGACGAGAGAGACGAGCGGTCTCTAAGCTTCCCTTCTTCTGAGGCTACGTCTAAATTCATCAGATAGATATTGTATTTTTGATAGCTTCACAGCACGTCAGAGAGCTGGGACCCCCCCAGTGAGCCCGTGCAAGAGACTGAAGCTCACACTCCCTGAGCGAATGACTCTCTCCCCCTGAGAGAAGTTGCAATCCTGGCAGCTGACCCGGGAAAATAATGGGGTACTGCAAAGATCTGTCCGACTCCAGGAGCTTTGCTTAATAGCAGATTACAACCTGCTTGCCAGCATGTTTTTCTCAGGAGCCCTTACTCTGAAGTAAGGGGGATGGCTACAAGAGACAAAGCGTGTTGTATTTGTTGAAACACTTCAGAATGCCCCCCCCCATTCAACTTAGGGTTCCCAGGTCCCTCTTCGCTACTGGCGGGCGGTTTTGAGGGTGGAGCCTGAGGAGGGTGGGGTTTGGGGAGGGGAGAGGACTTCAATGCCATAGAGTCCAATTGCCAAAGTGGCCATGTTCTCCAGGTGATCTGATCTCTATCGGCTGGAGATCAGTTGTATTAGCAGGAGATCTCCAGCTAGTACCTGGAGGTTTAATAGAAGGAAGCACCTACACTAACTAGTCACGTTGTGCAAAGGAATAGTAACAAGCTCTTGCAAGAGCTTGTTGCTACTCCTTTGAACAAAAGTACCTGGAGGTTGGCAACCCTAACCAACTAGTGCCAAGTCTTTTAAATTTTTAGTTTCAGGTAAAAACATATATTTTCCCTGCAAACTTTCTGTTGGTTTTCATACCTGTCTTACTCCCTTATTGCATATTAGTATTCTCTTAATTACTTTGGGCTGCCTATTCTTTATTGTGGATAATAGCTGAATGATTTGTGGTTTATGTGACCACTAACCATCTGACTGTTATTTGCAGGGTGGTTGTTTTTTTTTTTAACTGTTGTTGATTCTACCTTTTAATTTGTTTTTCACGGAGTTGCAAACCATCTCAGAAACCCAAATAGCATGGAAAATACATGATAGAAACTTATTTAATTAAAAAAAATATTTTTATGCCCCCTTTCCACCCTACCAGGGTACCCAAGGCGGTGAACATTAAAACATTTGAACAATTAAAAACAACATTTTAAATTATAAAATAATTCAATAAAAACGCATACACAAGAAACACCAGAACCAGGGAGGAGGGTCAGTAACTGTCATTAGTAGGGTTGCCAGGTCCCTTTTCGCCACCAGCGGGAGGTTTTTGGGGCGGAGCCTGATAACGGTGGGGTTTGGGGAGGGGAGGGACTTCAACGCCATAGAGTCCAATTGCCAAAGTGGCCATTTTCTTCAGGTGAACTGATCTCTATCGGCTGGAGATCGGTTGTAATAGCAGATCTCCAGCTAATACCTGGAGGTTGGCAACCCTAGTCATTGAGGTTATAACAAACCAAACAGTTTTCACCTGCTGGTAGAAGATACTGATAGAGGGAGACAGATAAGTATCCCTCAGGAGGGAGTTCCCAAGAAATGTTTTAAGTGAAATCAAAAATTTTCAAACATTTCAAATACTATAAGAGTTAACTAGTACATTTAAAAATCAGAGACTTTCAGAAATCCACATGGTATTTTCATGTAAAAAGTGCACCATTTTTACATGCACAAAATCAAAGAATATTAACCACCTAGACATAAGTCAGTTTCAGGTAGCCGGCTCAAGGTTGACTCAGCCTTCCATCCTTCCGAGGTCTGTCAAATGAATACCCAGCTTGCTGGGGGTAAAGGGAAGATGACTGGGGAAGGCACTGGCAAACCACCCTGTAAACAAAGTCTGCCTAGTAAATGTTGTGATGTGACATCACCCCATGGGTCAGTAGTGACCCGATGCTTGCACAGGGGACTACCTTTACCTTTACCTAGGCATAAGAGTCTATTGGTAGTAAGGATAGTATAACAAAGCCCCTATGAAACCATAATTCCCGCATCATCTGAGCTAATAAATCTTCAAAATGCAGCATGTGTTTGCGTGGAGGTGTATATAAAGAAATGCCATTGGTACAGAGCTAACAGAATATGTTAGTGCCAGATGGATGGAAAGTTATGGGGTATAGGGAGGATCAAGTTGCCAATTTTTGTTTTGCTTTAAATGGTTAATCGTTCTCTGCCTGTCCGTTTCCTGTGTAAACACTGACAGCCTCCCAAATGAAGTGCTATCCTTGTTGCTGTCAAGCAGGCATGTGTGCAGCACAAATACAAAGGGATTGCAAGTGAGGTATTTGAAGTTACGGGATGACAGATGTGTTTGTGTCCACAGTCAGAGCCCCCCACCCCACTCTACCTATAGTGACAGCTGCTCAAGGGATTAGGTACTTCCCTCCCTGCTGTCCCCTTTCCCTCCCTTAACACTCTCCCTGGGTACACATTCAATCACCTTTCGGTCAGAGTTTCTTTGCCGTTGAAATGTTTTCGAGATTGGCAAAGGGATCATCTCAGAATGAATGTCAGTTGTTCAGAGGCTCATCAAATTGTGAGGATTAACCTTGGTGTGCGAGCAAAATGTTAATCACAGAATGTTTGTGCATCTATCTGCACCAGATGACCTTTCAACATGCAGCTGATACTGCGGGGGTGTCTGCGGGATAAATGACTATAGGATCCAAAATGAAGAGCATAGGTGTAATTCTCTCCTGGTTCCAGTAATTCGTCATGAAAAAAGGAAGATACTGACATTAACCTGCAACATTCTCAAAGAAGGAATCTGATTTTTTATAAGAAGTGTAGGGAGGAACATGAGCCCCATGGCGCAGAGTGGTAAGCTGCAGTACTGCAGTCCAAGTTCTGCTCACGACCTGAGTTCGATCCCGACGGAAGTTGGTTTCAGGTAGCCGGCTCAAGGTTGACTCGGCCTTCCATCCTTCCGAGGTCGGTAAAATGAGTAGCCAGCTTGCTGGGGGTAAAGGGAAAATGACTGGGGAAGGCACTGGCAAACCACCCTGTAAACAAAGTCTGCCTAGTAAATGTCAAAATGTGATATCACCCCATGGGTCAGGAATGACCCGGTGCTTGCACAGGGGACCTTCACCTTTTTTTTAGATAAGAATGGGAGGAGGAGCCCATTTTGGAGGAGATGCCCATTGGATAAATACATGTTTTCTTTTATATACAGGATTATATTGTCTGTGGATTAGCTGAGCATTAACTTTGAAAGGAGACTACTTGTTCATTTTGGAGTTAGGTTGGACGCTCACATCATTAGATATCTGGCAATTGTAATTATTTACCTTCTGCATTTTCCTGCTTGAACAGGGAATTCCTGGAATGAATGATTACAATAGTGCAATATTCAACAGCACACGGAACCTACCTTGGAATCTATATTTTCTCATTTTAATATGCTGAGAATGGTTCAGCGAGACCTCTTCTGTGCTCAGGTTCTAAGTGGAAAACTCAAATGCCATTGATAAATCCATGGTGAAGCACTGGTTTGACAACAGCCATGGCATGAAGAACTGCTTTCTGCTCTAATAAACAAACTCTTCATTCATTCATTCATTCATTCATTCATTCATTCATTCATTCATTCATTCATTCATTCATTCATTCCAATACTTATACCGTACACTCATCAGTAAAACTACCAAAGTGGTTCCAAAATAACAGTGATGAAAAAGATGAAAAAGATAAAACAGATCTGCTCTTTCAGGCTCACCCTCTCTCCATAACAGTCTGAGTATTTGCTCATTGGTTTGCTACAGTGTTGACCAACAGCATCATGGTGTTTCCTGGACTGAGCATCAGAGTGAAGTAGTAAACTCAGCCGAGTCACAACATTTTGAATCAATCAATACATAGAGAATATCATTATGTCTGGTGTGCCTCAAAGTCTTAATGGATGAAAGACTCAATGGTGGAATTAAGCAAACAACTATCTTTGGCTTTTAGCAAGCACTGGCTGGTTTCCTGAAACTAGCAGATGAGAGGCATAAAGCCTAATGTCTTTTAAAATTAACAACAGATTTCTGTGATAATGGAGAATAGCAATTGTCTTCATGGACTAGCTTTGGGCATGTTGGGTTAGACTTTACCATTCCGGTGTTTTAGTGTCACCTACAGGTCCCTCTAAGCACAAAGTGCCTTCCACTAATGCCAGATGATCAAGGTGCCTTGCTTTGAAGAAGCATGTGGATGCTGATGGAATCAAATCCAAACCATTGTGGGATCAAATCCATTGTGGCCTGTTGCTGTTGGATTGCAGTACTGAAGCTTACCACTCTGCGCCACGGGGCTCTTACTTTAACTTTTAGAAGGTTTAAATCTACATTTACAGTTTTATGCTTCAGTAAATATCTTTCCTTCTTTCTGCATTCATTAATTCCATTATCAGTCCATCTGATAAGAAACTATACTTGCTCAAGATTATATACTGTGGTTCAGATAACATTGACAAGGATCAACAAGATATGTTAAAATATTTAGTTACAGCTGCAAGGATAGTTTTAGCATCGTTATGGAAAACAAAAAAAATACCACAAATTGAGACCTGGATTGATAAAGCATACGAATATATTACAATGGCACAACTAACTGAAACACTACAGAAAGAGACTCAAAACCAAAATAGAGACAAATGGAAATCCTTCTATGAATACACTAAAACCAAAAAATGACAACAAAACCTTATAAGACACAGCAGATTCATACTTGAGATCGAACACAACTAATTTATAAGTTAATGTATTATGACACCTTATAAGGGGGCGGTGCTAGATATATTAATGCTGTAATATCTGTATAATTATCTATCTAGATATACTTTTTTCCTTCTTTTCCCTACCCTTCTTTCCTTCTGTATCCCATTTATTATTAAAAATCAATAAAAAATATTTATATAAAAAAATTATATTAGTTGAAACTAATAGCATGTGTTTCTTATTGGAGGCGTCATTGCATTTGCTTTCTTTGTGAACCCATTCTCTTCTGCCAGTCCAGCCCAACCATAAATACAAACTGCATAAATGTCTTGGAGAGCCACTGCATATACTTTCGAAGAAGCTTATGGGCTGGTTGGATAATCACTGCACTCCAGAAAACCAGTCAAACGCTTTCTGATTTCCCCTTGGCACAGAAAGAGTTATAAAGGAACGCAATAACAGGCATTAAAATGAAAATGTAGAATTGTGGTAAACTCTTTTCACTAGATCCAGCGATTCCTCCATGGAACAAGTGCAGATATTTATAACAGTCCCCTCCTGCAGTCGTTTCTAATCCCCCCAGAATGTTATGCAGGGGTGGTAAGAGCCATATGAACTAACAGCCACATGGGTTTGGGGGCTACATCAAGGAGGAAGATGTGGACAAAATTGCCACTCCTCTCTTCTGTCAGTGCAGCAGTACTCGAAGGAAAAGAGACAATTTCACAGCCACCAGTATCTTCTGCTGACAGACTGCTGGATCCAAGTCAGAATTGTTTAATGTTTGTTCAGAAGGGAGTATGGCCCAGTTGTTGAACATATGTGTTGTTTCTGTCTATCTGTCTACTTACCTGTTGTTATATACCCTGCTTATATACCTGTTGTTTTTTCCATTAGCTTATGGCAGCACATCTTACATTTATCCATAGGGTTGCTAGGTCCTTCTTCTCCACCAGCAGGAGGTTTTTGGGGTGGAGCCTGAGGAGGGCGGGGTTTGGGGGAGGGGAGGGACTTCAATGCCATAAAGTCCAGTTGCCAAAGCAGCCATTTCCTCCAGGTGAACTGATCTCTATGGGCTGGAGATCAGTAGTAATAGCAGGGGATTTTTGTCAATTTCAATTTGGGAATGCGACTGAAGAAAGTGACCTTGAAATAGGATCCACTGGGAGACCTACCGCATCTCACTATATGTACGGTTGGCATTGAAATTGATTTGTGAAGTATGCTCTTATCATCCTGAGGATGAAATGGGAACTATTGCTTTAAAAAGACTATAGGATGCCACGGCAGAATATTGTACTCTGTACTTCTCTACACATAGGACTGGCATTGATTTGTGAATTATACCTTCATCATCCCAAGGATGAAAACGTGGACTGTTGCTTTAAATAGATCATAGAATGTCGCTGTAGAATTGTGTATTGATTGTAATGTATTTGTGTCTATAGATAAGTAGGTAGATATTGTATTTTTGATAGCATCACATCACGTTATAGCATTGCACATTAAATTTGTAAACTTTATTCTTGTATGAATGGTAGTTTGGCCATAGTTGCTGTGTGTTTTGGATAGATTACCTGGAGGTTGGCAAGCCTATTTATCCATTATACATTCATGCATTCCTCTTCCATTTGAAGTCACAGCCCTCAACCTGCAAGACCTGAGCAAGGCTGTCAAAGATAGGACTTTTTGGAGGATATTGATTCATAGGGTCGCCATGAGTCGGAAGTGACTTGACGGCACTTAACATGCACATGCACACATTTGACCCTTACAAGAACCCTGTGAGTAGGGTTGACAGCTCCGGATTGGGAAAATGCTGGAGATTTGGGGTGGAGCCTGAGGAGGGCGGGGTTTGGGTAGGAGAGGGACTTCAGTGGGGTAAACTGCCATAGAGTCCACCTTCTAAAGCAGCCATTTTCTCCAGGTGGACTGATCTTTGTCACCTGGAGATCAGCTGTAGTGGTGAGAGATCTCCAGCCACTACCTGGAGATGATATAAACAGAGCTTGAGCTGCCCCTATGATACTAGTAAACAAATCGCAGCCACTATGGCTCAAATCCTTAATCACTTGCTATAAGTGTTGTCCAAACTAAACTAGGCTCCACAAAAAATTCAAACTAAATGTATTCAACCATTTTATCAAAAAGCATTATTCCAGAATTACATTGTTAAGCATGCATCCAGAAATATGTAAAATGAAGTGCGCTACATTAAAGTTACACCATGTCAATATCACCATCCAACATAAGGGTTTCTACATCCATCCCTTATGTTGGATGGTGATATTGACATGGTGTAACTTTCATGTAGCGCACTTCAGTTTATATATGTCTGGATGCATGCTTAACAATGTAATTCTGGAATAATGCTTTCTGATAAAACGGTTGAATGCATTTAGTTTGAATTTATGTGGAGCCTGGTTTAGTTTGTACAACACTTATAGCAAGTGATTAAGGATTTGAGCCATAGTGGCTGTAATTTGTTTACTAGCACCACCTGGAGATTGGCAACCCTACCTGTGAGGTAGGTTAGGCAGAGAGTGTGACTGGCCCCATGAGCTTTGTGGCCCAGTGAGTCACAAAGAGGCCAAGGTCTCTGCTGTCCTAATATGCCTGTCTCTCTAACCATTCCACTGCACTGGAATTTCAACTAAAGATCCCAGGTTCTGTACACAGAACTGAGCTAGATGGACTAGTGAGTCATACTTGGTGTAAGGCTGCTTCAGATGCTAATGTGCTGTTGCTTTGTTGCTCAAATTTTGCTAAAATACAAAGGTGAGCATGTTTTAATGTGTCTAGGGCAGCAAAAAGTCCAGTATCTGTCATACCTCCCTTAAGCCCACTGCACATTTAAAATGTTAATTAGTCTCTCTCTCTCTCTCTCTCTCTCTCTCTGTGTGTGTGTGTGTGTGTGTATGTGTGTGTGTGTTTGTGCAATGTAAGCCCATTTATAAAGCATGCAGGTACTCTAAGGTTGCCAACCTCCAAGTGGTGGCTGGAGATCTCCTGCTATTACAGCTGATCTCCAGGCTCTAGAGATCAGTTGACTTGGAGAAAATGGCCACTTTGGCAACTGGACTATATGGCATTGAAGTCCCTCCCCTCCCCAGGCTCTGCCCCCAAAACCTCCCACTGGTGAAGAAGAGGGACCTGTCAACACTAAGGTACTCAGGGCCCTTATTTAAACAAAATCCCTCAAGATGTAGTGCCAGTTTTATCTGTTTGTTATAAGTATCTGAATTTTTAGGGGAACACTAATTTATTTGTAACAGAAAGGCCATGCCCTTGTCTCAACCAGAATGTCACAAAGAAAGGTACAAGCTCTTGCCTCGTCATGCTGGATTTTAGCAAAACACCAAAGGTCAGCCTGTTGGCATGATGGAAAGCGGCAGCCTGCATATCATAATAGACTTAAAATGGAACACAGAAGGGACCATACTTAAGACAGAAAAAGTTTGCTTTGTGCAAAAAAGACCATTGTGGTTTTTTGCCATTTCTGTCTGATCTATTCCATGGAGTTCATAGAGGCTTAAAGCTTTCAACAGTCAACAGGTTAAGCTGGAGGACTGGATCTAACCTTGCCCAAGGCTATCCAGGAGAGCATGGATTTTGAACATGGATATCTCTAAACCAAAGACTGTGTTCAATGTGCCAAATGGCTTCCCAAACTATGCTTTTGCTTTTCAGTCATATCATTTTAATTTTTTAGTTACCCATGGTTTGTATATATGTTTGGCTATTTAAACTGCGTGCATAAAATTACAGGAAAGACACGTAAGGAGTTTAAAAACAAAACAAAAATCTAAGTCCTACTTATGTCACAGGATTGCCTACGTTCTTTTGCTGATCTGGCATCCTGGCATGCAAAAACAGAATCAGGGAAAGTCTTTTTCATTTTTATTTGTTTGGCATGGAGATGAAGCGGATGATGAACAAAGGATAATTGCTGTGAATGGGAAAGCTGTGGGCCAGCGAGGAGAAGTGGAAATGGTAACACCTCAGCGTCACTATTTCTTCATCTAACAGCTAGGAATCTGTGGATGGCACTTTGTAAACAAAAGAGAGCTAACACACATTCTTTCACTGCTGGCCCGGTCTCTCTAAGAACCAGGGCAAATCTACTGGAAAGCCTAAACACATCTGTTCTACAGCTGAGATGCTGCGGCATTCCAGTGGCCAGAAGAAGGAGTCCCTCTTGACTCTGTTTGTTCTTACTGTACATAAGAATGAGGAGATTTGCCAGATTTTGCTCTTCCTGCATGACAAAAGATGGGGGATGTCTTTTGACAAGAGGTCATTCCACTCCGGGGTGCCACAGGACACAAAACTGTATCTTGGTGAATAGAAAACTTCCCCTGAGCATTCATGAAAGCTTCCCAATTGCACCCACCCCCAAGAGTGAATTTCCTTCAGTCTTCCCATTTTGTTCATCAGACAGTGTTTAGTTGGCCAGTTCAAATGCACCTGTTTTGGAGGGGGGGGGGTGTCTCTTTGTTCTACCCAGATTCCAGTAAAGCATTGGAAACTTTCAGTGATCCTGGTCAAAAGGTCACTCAATATAGGCCAGGTTCTGCTCTGTGTTGTTTGCAATTGCTTTTCCCCGAGGGTCGAGTATTTATCTTACATACCTGGTAAAATGTGAATGCACCTACCGATACTTCCATATCAGATAAGAGTTAATAGTTTATTGAGCAATCTCTCCTTGCCTATCCTGACTCTACATTCTTGGTGTGCTTGAGATGACAAACATCAGATTGTATTTCCCAGGGAGGCTGTTTCCAGCTCCCAGGTTATTTACTGCTCAAATTTCTTCTTCCTTCTATCAAATCCCTTCCTAGTCCTTTTGGGTGTCATCTTGGCTTTCTTGACACAACATGACGAACACTTGGTAGAATTCACTTTCAGACTTGCATTCAGTTGGCTCGGGAAAAGCGGGCTACATGTTATGTTTTGCCCAGACAGTAATGTTTTCCCCCTTTTGGTAATGAATAGTGGAAAGATAATAATTTTACTTGAGTTACTTCAGGGGGCATCCACACACAAAACTTCCAGTATTCCACGATCACGCTTTAGTATGCAACTACAACTAGCCCCAGAGGCAAAAATGTGAGAAATGGTTCAAGAATTCTGATGTCAACATTGGGTTTTGCGAAGGGCAATCCAGACAAAGTTCAGAATTCATTACATCCCCTGGGCAGGTGCAATGAGCACACATGAGATCCAAGGAAAAAGTCCCTGTATTATATATTAGATCTGTATCCTTCCTCCAGCTTGGAGGGCTTTAAGAGGGGAGTGGACACAGAACATGTACCACATCAAATCCCAAAAGCCTTGCTGATACCAATGGAGTTGCAAATAACCGATCCTTTTAACTCATTCAATGAATGGTTCAGCATCTACGTAGACAGGAAATTTCGCAATGTTGGGATTTCCCTTCTGGAACTGGATAAGGAAAACATCACAACTGGGATGCGATTGGAAGATTACCTATTTGTGGAAGAGAGCCCTTCAACAAATTCAAAGGATCATCTTCGGTGCTTGATACATATGATGGAAAGAAGAAGATGTTGGAAAACCCGTATTAAGGAACTATACTAAATAATTTTAATGGCTTCTGTGGTGAAGACTGATAAATGGAATTGCCAAAAGGACAAGATTTAAATGGATAGTGATCTTATTTGATAATAAATCTATTAGAAATAAGTTACTGGGAATTAACCTAAATGGCTTTAGGTTTTGTTGGGAGGATTGGAGAATTTAGAACAAATTAAAATTTTTAATGGAAGTAATTAATGCCACTTTGTTCTACTAATCCTTTTATTATTATTATTTTATTTTTTTATTTTTATTCTATTATAAGATAGAATTAATTATTAACCCCTTTTTTCTTATTTCTTTTTGTTTCCTTATTTGTTATAATAAGGGATAGGTAAATAATGGAAATAAATATCAGGATTAGAAATTTTATGCAAAAGAATATACAAATTTATTTTGAGATGGAGGAGGGTGTAGGGGAAGTTAATTTAAGATTAAATGTAGCAATCTGGATAAACTTTTTTATCTATTTTGATGTTTATTGATTATTAGTATATGTTGTAATATGTGTTTAATATTTTAAAAAATATTTTAAAAAAAGAGGGGAGTGGACATATTTATGGAGGAGAGGGGTATACATGCCTGTTAGTTAGAATGGATACTAGTCATGATGCATACCTATTCTCTCTAGTATCAGAGGAGCATGCCTATCATTTTGGGTGCGGTGGAACACAGGCAGGATGGTGCTGCTGCAGTCGTCTTATTTGGGGGCTTCCTAGAGGCACCTGGTTGGCCACTGTGTGAACAGACTGCTGGACTTGATGGGCCTTGGTCTGATCCAGCAGGGCCGTTCTTATTTATTTACAGGTTAGTCTCAAGGAATAGATCAGCACCACAGGTCTCCAGGCTGACAAAGGAGAAACCTGGCTGAGGCAAATACATTTAAGGATTTAGAGAGCAGTTAGGATTTTCTTTAACGCTTTCAGACACAAACAGGCTACTACTGATCAGCCACAAGGCTGGATCCTCTCGTGGGGAGTTATTTCATTGACTTCGCTGAACCAGGGGAAGTATCTGTGCACATGGAGCAGCACAATTGGCAAAATAACTACCTCCCCCTTCCTGTGCTGTGCAGTCCCAAGCTAATTTGGGTTCTTTTTTCCTTTTTTAAGAAGCAGTTCCTGGCAGCTGCTCATGTGACACATGGTGGGGGGAGGTAGTGCGTAGTTTGGCTCTGAGCTTCAAAGAAGTGTGGGGGTGAAGTTGGGTCTCTCAGATTCTAGTGTGCCTCTCTAACGTCAGTGCTACCTTAGCTGTAAGGGACACCTTACACATTTGATGGAATTAACAAATTTTCATGCACACATACAATCTACCATCACATCTGTCACTATTTCATCCCGTGGCAGAAATGGGCAAAAAGTAACAGGCATGAAGAATCAGCATTCACCAATAAGGCAGATAATTACTCCATGGCATTCTCCCATTGTGCTTCCTATCACGTGTACACGTGCTGAAAAGTGCTGTCTGCACATTATGCGCGTGCAGCCTTAATCCATAAAGTGTGAAATGGCCATCAAGTGTGAAGGGGAAGGAGGGGCTGTGGCTGAGTTTGTAGAGTATCTGCTTGGCATGCAGAAGGTCCCTGGTTCAATCCCTGGCATCACCAGGTAAAGGGACTGGGCAAGAAGGTGATGTGAAAGACCTCTGCCTGAGACCCTGGAGTGATGCTGCCGGTCTGAGTAGACAACACTGACTTTGATGGACCAAGAGTCTGATTCAGTATAAGGCAGCTTCATGTGTTCATGTATACCAAAGTCCTAAACCATTGGTTCTGGCTTTGCCCTCTGGTCATACCTTATCCCCGTAGCCTCAGATCAGGAGGGGAGAGGCTTATAGGCACCATCATCCTTGTCCTCTTATCAGCCACCTTCATATGTAGCTCACTGAGGATGAGTGAATGCTTTCTCCTCAGCTGCCACCCAGGCCCTTTGGAAGAAAGCCCAACAAGCTGCACAAGCCAGCGTGGTGTAGTGGTTAAGAGTGGTGGTTTGGTGTGGGGGCCTCTGATCTGGAGAACCGGGTTTGATTCCCCACTCCTCCACATGAGCAACGGACACTAATATGGTGAACTGGGTTGGATTCCCCACTCCTACATATGAAGCCAGCTGGGTGATCTTGGCCTAGTCACAGTTCTATTAAGAGCTCTCTCAGCCACACCTATCTCACAGGGTGTCTGCTGTGAGAGGTGAAGGGGGTTTGTAAGACAGTTTGATTCTACCTTAAGTGGTAGGGGAAGTCGGCATATAAAAACCAACTCTTCTTCCTCCAGGCTCCCCACCTCTCACAAGTGGCTCCTTTAGAGCTACTCCAGTTGCTGAGGAAGCTTCTCCTGGCTGCTTCTGAAAACCACAGCACAGCTGCTGCAGAGGTGCTTCAAAGACCACCATCATAGTAGCAGTGGGCTCATCCCCAGAGCAGAACAGAGCAATCACTGGTCAAGATGGGGAGGATGCTGCATTCGGCTCACCCGGTAGTGGGTTTACTTGACTCATCAGTACCTTCTTGAGTCTGGACTTACTTTCCATTCTCCCCAACTGTAATAAAGCATGTAATAAAACACTCCCAGAATTGAATTCATTACGTTTGTTTCTCACAGAGTGGAATGAATTAAAACATATTATAGCAATATGCTAGTGCACTCTGTCTTGGAAAGAAGCCTTTTAGCTTCCTTCCGAAAAAACCAACCAGTCTGCCATTCCTATGCATTTAATGCAGAAAACTGCCTCCTCCTACTCAGGACCCAGGCCTCAGGGGAATCACTGTGCAGCCACAAATAGCTTTCTGTTAGAAATGGTAAATGCGGTGCAGTCTCCAGCAGAGAGCTGTTTAGCTTCTGACTGATGCTTTGATAGAGAACAAACCGTCGATATGACCCTGCAAGGTCCTGAGCTGGGGGAAAAGCAAACCCCCCCCCCCAAAAGCATGTAATTAAAATTTCTTTAAAGCCAGCACCAACCTGGTAATTGTAATTATTGCAATAGAAGCTATCCTGGGTCATTTACTAATGCTGAGTTAGATGCTGCCATGCGATAGCAAGAAAGGAGTTTAACTTAATGTGGTTCCATTTGCACTAAGCATCACACGAGAGCCAGAGTAAGATTTCCAGTCAGTGTGAGAGCCAGCATGGTGTAGTGGATAAAAGTGGTGGTTTGGAGCAGTGGACTCTGATCTGGAGAACCGGGTTTGATTCCTCACTCCTCCGCATGAGAGTCGGACACTGATCAGGAGAACTAGATTTGTTTCCCCAGTCCTACACATGAAGCCAGCTGGGTGACCTTGGGCCCGTCACAGCTCTCTCAGCCCCACCTCCCTCACAGGGTGTCTGTTGTGGGGAGGGGAAGGGAAGGTGATTATAAGCCAGTTTGATTCTCCCTTAAGTGGTAGAGAAAGTCAACGTATAAAAACCAACTCTTCTTCTTCTTCTTGTGTGTACAAAAATCCAAAAGCAATCTGATGCGCTCATTACAGTCCAACTGGGAAATATGATATGATTTGATTGAAGGTCATTATCAGGATGGGGGTGTAGAAGTACTTCTTGCACTTTGACTTGCCCAAGTGGAAATGCCAGGAGAATTTGTGCAAGTCTTGCAATGACTTCCTTGTGTTTCCACATATGCAAAAGTTCTTGAGCGAGCAAAAAATGTTACTTGAGACCTGGTCCGCAGTGGCACGTATCCAGCTTGGTGAAATGGTACTTTCCTGTTTTCCCCCCTGATGCAGCCCATTGAGTCCCCTCCACCAAACTTTGTTCCAGGGGTTCAGTGCACCCTTAGGAAGAGCATAGGCAAAGGGGTGGTCTGTAGTGGGGGGAAAGAATCAGCAGAAATTGCCATCCCTCTTCCACAAATACCATTCTGGCAGAGGAATTGTGTGGTTAGGTAAAGTCCAGCGTGGTTGCACTAGGCAGTAAAATTAAAGCATTGGCTGGTTATGCGAGTCTGCACAGAGGAAAGCACTGCTCATGAGATATTTTGAACCTTCCTTAGCTATGCAGGTATAGTTTAAGCATGGCAGTGAGGCAGCAGAGTACTCCGGTGGCAACTGGATAGTACCAGTTCAATTTGCAGGGTGGGAGTAGTTGAACACATGAAGCTGCCTTATACTGCATCAGACCCTTGGTCCATCAAAGTCAGTTTTGCCTACTCAGACTGGCAGCAGCTCTCCAAGTTCTCAGGCAGAGGTCTTTCACATCACCTACTTGCCTAGACTCTTTAACTGGAGATGCCGGGGACTGAACCAAGCAGATGCTCTACCACTGAGCTACGGGCCCTTCCCCGTTCAACTACATAAATTGTTTCCTGTTAGTGGTAATCAACTACTGCATGCAAAAGGCCAGGATAAAATCTTTCTACTTGATGCGCTATTTTTTTTTTAATTTGGAGGGAGTTTTAACATGAAGTTGTTAAAAAGTGCCCCCCCTACTTGCTTGACATGATATAGCCCAATCCATCATCACTTCCAAACTTTGCCACCTCATTTTGCCGCATGTGCGGACCAAACATTCATCTTTAAATATCAGGATTCCAAAAAATAACAACCATGCAGAAGTATGGATCTGAGATCTACGTTTAAAGAGTGATCCTGGTGCTAAGATCGCCATGTCTCAGTCCAGAGATCCTGCCTGTCTCTTTAAAAAGCTTTGAAGCAGCAAGAGAGCATGAAATTTCTGTGCCTCACAACACTCCGCCTTATAGAGGTGCACGCAAGTTGTTGGAAGCATGGATGATGGGAGGCAAGCATGAGCTTGCAAGCTTGTGACTCACCTGGTGGAACGACACATTTTTGCCTCTACCTCGTGTCCTCAAAGCCCAGGTGCTGCATCTCCTCTGTACATTGGGACAATAATGGAATTGTTTCCCAGTAGGGAAGAGGAGGCTTAACGCACCACTAAAGGCCAAAATGGATAGGATGCCGAGAGTTCCAGGAATGAGTTCCTAACAGGTTTAAAAAGCATTTTAAAAGCAGGCACATGGGTTTCTGATTCAGATTGGGACTGCAAGAGAGGAGGGGTCTATTCCCTCATCTGAAACAGCTCTTGGAGCTGATGTTTACCCCACTGGGGGTAACACGCAGGGCATTACATAAATCCTGATTATTGTTTCAGGATAGGATATAAGAAACGTCCCTGTATCTCAATGGAACATATAAACATATATACATATAAACTAGAATGATTCTTCCTACCTATATAAACATATATACATATAAACTAGAATGATTCTTCCTACCTGATGATTTTTAATAGTACTCTTTGTAGTTTATATGTAAACTTTGTAAATGCCTGTTTACACTTAATACATTTAATAATTCCATTTTCCCATTTTATCTTAAACTCATTATTACAAAAAAAGGATGAATTTGCATCTGTGTGATCCAAATTGATCTATACTCACTCCAGCTGTTATGATAATGTGTGGGGGGGGGTGAGAAGAAAGAAATGGTTGCTTTGTTGTTTTCTTAATTAGTATTATCAACCCTGAGAAAAGAGATGCTGTTGAATATTACTCATTACTACATTAATTACCATCAATCAGTTCTGTATTCCTTCCAGATTCAATACCATTTCTAGGTCACGGCTATACCAATCCTCATGGGAGCTTGATCTAGGTAGAAGCCGGATCTATTTGGCTGAAACACAGCTGATCCCTGCCTATTATCCATATTTACTCACATATACCTAAGCATCCTTTTATTCCTTGGGGACTCCCTTTCAAAAATGCCCCCAAACTGCTCTTGAAGCACCCCTAAAATTTGTTTGGAGATTTGGCTCAAAAGCATATCATCTTCCCCCAGTTTACCACTTTAAAGGTTCTCCTTTAGTATATATATATATATTTTCAATCTGAAACTGGATTTAAAAAATTCAAGAATCTAAAAAATCAATTTAAAAAACATCTTTGGGTTTGAGTGACAGCATCACAGATGAGAGAAACTCTAAACAATCTGGGTTTTAGCTGACATTTTGTCATAAATCCAACTTCTGGAGACTAGTTCATCCAAAGCAGTGGTTCCCAAAGTGGGTGATGCTGCCCCCTGGGGGGTAAAACCTATGGGGACACTAAGAGCCAAGGGGGCAGCAGGGAGATGCTGAAGGTCGACCTTTGACCATATTTCCAAGACCACAGTTACACAGCCCGGATAACCTACAAGAACCAATTTGACCATATTGTTCACTTATTTACAATTCACTAGGGTAGAGCAAAACACCCTCCTTGCTTTGTCTTTAAAGTGTTACTGCTCTTATTGCTTTCAAAGTTATTTCCTTTGGTCACTTCTGTTTGTATTTACAATTCTGAGTTGTCACAAGATAGCCATGGTGCTCCAGGTTTCTGCCTCTTCATAGTGCTAAAATATTGTGGAAACTCTTGGAAGTTTCCATAAATATGCCACCAGAGCTCTAGTCAGGCCAGTATACCACGTTTTGAGAAACTGTTGTCATCGTGTGTGTTTTTGTCTTTTTGTCATTTTTCAAGTTTTTGTTGGTGAGTCCTTAACATAATAGTATTGAGTGTGGTGTTAATTTTCCTGTTTTCTTGGTTACGAACCTGTTGATTATGAAGTGCATTTTAAGTAGCATAAGTGTTATTTTTGTCACAGCCTGCCCAATATTAATATTTCTAGGTTACATAATAATTTTAAATTTACCAATAAACTGCTTTCAAACAGGGGTAAATGTTATTTTAAGGAACATTTAAGGGGTAGAAGGAAAAATCTGGGTAATTTAGGGTACAAATAATTTAAAAATTCTGGTAATGGAGGAAGAATAATTTCAAATAAATATAAGTATTGGGGAAAGTATTAGGTATATTTTCAGCAAATATATATATATATATATATATATATATATATTTATGAAAGTATAACATATTGTCTTTATTCAGAATTGCAGCAATAAACTGAAAAAAAAGTATCAAAAGGAGGCAATAAATTAAAATAATCTTCTTTATGAATTTTAGTTCAAGCCATTATTTTTCTTAATTTTTTCTGTCTTCCTGGACCTTTTACTTTCTCCAGAGTAATAGTATTAACCTTTGATAAAATACCTTTGGTTTTAAATGTCCATAATGCATGGATTCACCTTTTCCCTTTAGCAAAATTTTCACAACTGCATATTACATCATAAACGTTCCATAAAGTCTGTCTTAGTGCAATTATAACAATTTTAAAAAACTTTTTTATTATTTATTTACAAATTACAAAAGTATCCAACACTGTCAAGCATTTTGCAATACTTCACAACAAAACACTAATAATTTGCGTGTATCGCGCAACATTTCATTGTTGATTGCTATGTCTGGAAAGCCACATACAATTGGAGAAGAACTCATCCTACCAGCAGATAGTGACATTCCGAGTACCGTTTTGCATAAAGTCACCAGGATATAATTTAGAGGATTCCTCTCAGCAACAATTCAGTGCAAAGACCTATAGATGAAATGGCTGAGAATTGTGGAAGGTACCTTGTGTATACTAAGGACAGCAGAATTTGCATTACAGCTGGATGAGTCAGCTTTGCCAGGCAAAGAAGCTTTGCTTGTTAAAGACAAAAGTTTGGCACAAAATTGGTTCTTGTAGGTTATCCGGGCTGTGTAACCGTGGTCTTGGAATTTTCTTTCCTGACGTTTCGCCAGCAACTGTGGCAGGCATCTTCAGAGTAGTAACACTGAAGGACAGTGTCTCTCAGTGTCAAGGGTGTAGGAAGAGTAATATATAGTCAGAAAGGGGTTGGGTTTGAGCTGAGTATTGTCCTGCAAAAGTATTGTCCTGTAAGTATCAAGATAATGTGCTAATGAGGGTATGGTATGTTAATATGGAACCATTGTATCCTGAAGTGATCTGTTAATGTGTGTAATCCAAAACTAATCTGTATGGCTATTGTTGAATGTTGTCTTTGTCTGGAGGTTTTTCAGGGCAGGAAGCCAAGCCTTATTCATTCTTAAACTCTCCTCTTTTAAACTCTGAAGATGCCTGCCACAGTTGCTGGCGAAACGTCAGGAAAGAAAATTCCAAGACCACGGTTACACAGCCCGGATAACCTACAAGAACCAATGAACTCTGACCGTGAAAGCCTTCGACAATATTTTGGCACAAAAGTTGCTATTTGCAAGACAACTAAAAAAGGTACTAAAGGGCAATCAATATTTTGTATTGTTGAGCAGTTCTTCAAAGACAAGGAAATTCCGTGCACTAACATATTTGCTTGTGCAATTGATGGAGCACCATTAATGACTGGTTGCTGCCTTGAAAAGAGCAGGGGCAAATATCTTTACCATTCACTGTGTCATTCATTGCAAACATCTGGCTGCAAAAAAACCCTCAGTGATCACCTGCACAAGTCATTACACACTGTCATTACTACAGGGGATAAAATTAAAACCCATGTTCTCAATGATCGACTGTTCTGGGAGCTCTGTGTTGGGAATGATGAAGATTTTGAACGTTTGCTGCTTCATACTGAAGTTCGTAGGCTGTCAAAAGGCAACTGTGTGAGTTGCTTTTACAACCTTTTTGACACTGGCATGGAGTTCTTTGATGACACAAATGCTTTGCTCAGCAATGAAATCAAAGAAATCAGGCATGACATTGTTTATTTATCAGAACTACTTGCAAAGTTCAGCAAAATGAGTTTGCAGTTGCGAGAAAATGAAATCAGTCTTATTAAGGCCAAATCTATCATCTCTATGTGTTGATTTCAAAGTTTATTCACATGCAAAAAAGCTATTGTGAGCTATACTAATTTCCAAGCCTTTCTGGGATAGAAGAGAAAGATAGGGTACAAGAGGATGATTCTAAAAGTTTTTGTGACCATTTGGATATGCTGCACGATATTTCTGAGCAATCTGAGGATCTTCTTTCGATGGAAAGTCCAGATTGAGTAATAAATCCAGATTTATTTTCAGATACTGGGGAAGTGGAGGTAATGGAGGAAGAACTGATGACATTGAGTTGAAGCCAATATTTAAGGAGTTTTGGGTTGCAGAAGGACATTTCTGATCACTATCCAGCACTTTGGACAGTGGTTAAGAAGCTCCTTGTTGCATTTCCAACATTATACTTGGTGGAACGTGGTTTTAGAGTGGTCATGCAACTTTTCTCCAAGCAAAGAAATCAACTCCAGATTACTAAATGTCATGATTACTTTAAACCGCACATTGAGAAACTGGTATCACTTCATCAAGCCCATCCATCTCATTAAGAATTTACTGAACAATGAAGTAGTTACTGACAAGAAACTGAGTCCCTAAAGCAGTTTATTGTTCTCTCAAACATTGGTTCAGGTTTGGGCCTACAGCAGGAAGATTTAAATTTGGAAAATGACTGTGCTGTTGCTTGTAACTCAGCAAGCAACTGAGATAAGAACCCAGGTGTTGGGAGGATGGTAACTTCTATCCTAACTGCCTTTAGGTCTCCAAGGTCAAAGAAACAAGTCATCACATTCCATTCAATTAGAAAAGAAATTATGAGCCATCGCATGTGAGAGATGGGAGGGGTTAGCCTGCAGATAAACTCTACAATTTTATCTCACTTTGACCCTTTCAGTCACCTGGTCAACAACAGGGTGACTCAATTAATTGAGATCACCACCAGCCATGGATCTGCTTAGTCAATGAGCTCAGGCCAACTCAGATCTTTTGGCCATAAAATATTAGCATTTTTAGCTAAGCTTTGTATTGGTTCCTAACCCATGGCTCCTTGATCCAACTTTAGACCTTTATTTATTTATTTATTTGTCAGGCTCAGGGCGGCTATCAACAGAAAAGGACAATCAATATAAATACATATTATAAAATTTAAAACCTTGGAATTTTGTGCTTGCTTGATGGGCCAGAAACATTGTCTGCCCATGCTGACTCTGGAAAGAGTAGAATTTGACTGCTGGAGATTTCAGCTGAACTGAACTAATGTTATGACTGTGTAGTTAGTCTCTTTGCTTTAGCTTTTTTTTTTTAATGCTTCACTGCTCACATTCTTTTAGAAATATTCTTGCACAATTTTAATAAATCACTTCAATTATACTTTGTGCCATTTTGTCTTCAGGTGGCTTTAATCTAACTCCAGTACCTAGACCTATGTGCTATACCTACCAGGTTTATGGTTTTGCCATTCATGCAGCAAGTGGTCTACCTTGCAGGATTGACTTTCTGACTTTAATCCCAGAAAGGTTGGAACCTTGCCCCTTGGCTTATGGCTGTTTGTGTTAGAGAAAGGGGCTGGTGGCAGCTACTAAAACTGAGGTGTGAGGACTCATACCCCAGGGTTTTGTAAGTTTCTGTTTGCTGACCCATCCCTTGGACTAGGGGGTCTCAACAGTTACTAAATGTGGTATCTAAAATTCTTGCTAAATGAGTATAATACTTTGAAAAACCGGCACCACTAAATCAAATTCATCAATTGTTGAATAAATTAAACTAAAAGGTTTTAATTTTATTTTGAATAAATGTGGAATTGATTGTTACTGTTTTGAATTTTATTGTTATTATCCTACTTAGTGGGTCATGCAAACCACTATTCTGAATAATGCTTTTTATAGGGTTGGGGGCACTGGGGATGAATTTATAAAACCAAGGGAGCAATGGCCTGAAAAAGTTGGGAACCACTGAGCTAAAGGGCATCTAAGGAAACAACTGGGCAAGATGAGAGAGACCCATGATCAGATCTGCTGCCATGTTTTTAAAAGTTAATTGTTTTATTTAAAATATTTATTAGCCACCTTCGTTCCTTACAGAGCTCAAGGCGGCTTACAAACATAGACAAAACACATAGAATAAAATACAATAAAAACATGCAATTAAAAACCAGCCATAGGACAGCCGAGCTTGGATTAGGGTAGATCACAATGGGTAGCTGTGTTAGTCTGTCTGCAGCAGTAGAAAAGAGCGAAAGTCCAGTAGCACTTTAAAGACTAACAACATTTCTGGCAGGGTATGAGCTTTCGTGAGTCATAGCTCACTTCTTCAGATTAGGGTAGGCAATGGAGGAATGGATATTTAACTCTTTCCCTTGCAATGTTTTCTTAGTAGAAACCCCACACACCTTCAGAGTTGCTGTTAGCCCCAGTTTTTTTTTTAAAGGACAGTATGCCCTAAATAACCTCATAAATGCCAGTGGTTACTGTGATATTTGTTACCATGCCTTGATCCAGGCCAGAATTTTAGACTTTCCTGGATTAACCACATGTTAATCCACTCCAGACATTACAGTAAACTAGAAGGACCAAAAAAAATTTTTAGAAGTAAATTGAGCAGCTGTTGCTCTAAATCTGTGCAGAGAAGGAACATCTTTATTAAATTCCACATCTGTTTTAAACAGTGCTGCCTCCTTGTTTTCATGCCTAGTCCTCCTGATATAAAAGCTACAGAAGGAGTAAGCTCTATTAGCAATATAGATCTTTGCAGATGATTCAAAAGATCTGTATTTTTCAAATATTTAATAACAGCTGCAAGGACAACATTAGCATCCACCTGGAAGACGTAGCATATACCAGATATGCAATCCTGGCTAGAAAAATCATTAGATTATATAGCAATGGTGAAACTAACAGAATACTTGAAGGACAAAACACAAGAATATCATCAAGAAAAATGGAAACCTTTTTACAAGTTTATTGAGAAAATCTCTTAGAAGAAAGTCAAGGGGGGAAATATATATAATTAATAACAGATAAAAAAACTTTTCAATTGTTAACAATCACGTAAAATAAGAATGAGCGATTGCTAATATACAAGACATTATATAAACCAAGGCACATCTCAAACACATACTGGGCTAGATTCCTCAACAAAATGTGCAAAACTATTTTCAACGATAGTATAACAGAAAAGTTAGGCTTGAACTGGCACAGTTATAGAGCTAACTATAATTATAGCCAGAAGTGCCAAGATTACCTGCATGACAGGGTTGGATCTTTTCTACTTCACTATTGTGTTTTTCTTTGTATGCTATTATATTGAGTATTGACTGCATATATATATCCAACAATCTGTGAGTTTTTGTTTGTTTTGCTTTGCTTTTTCTGTTTTGTTTTGTTATTTGTCTGTCTGTTTTATTTGAAACCAAATAAAAAGATATTTTTTTAAAAAGATCTGTATTTTTACAGTTTAGCCGCAAAATTGATTTCTGCCCATTGACATGGCAGCCAGTTAAAATCCCTTCTGGAAAGGAATCTACTGGAATTCTCACTTTACTTGCTCTCTCATAGATGCCATAACACAATCCATAGTCCGCGTGGCCACTACATATAGTAGTAATTACGTCCTCTCCTTAACAGTATGGCCACAACTCCAAATATGACAGTGAAGACCACCTTGAAGGGAAGTGAAAACCCACCTGTAATTGTGTGTTAAGTTCTATCAAGTCACTTCTGATTTATTAACGACCTCCAAAACATCCTAGCGTTACCAGCCTTGCTCAGGTCTTACAAACTGAGGGCCATGGCTTCCTTGACTGGGTCAATCCATTTTATGCTGGGTACTCCTCTTTTCCTGCTGCCTTCAACTTTTCCTAGCATGACTGTCTCTTCCATTGACTCTTATCTTCTCATAATGTGACCAAAGTACAATAGCCTCATTTTAGTCATTTTAGCCTCTAGGGAGAGTTCAAGCTTGATTTGATCTAGAACCGACTTATTTGTCTTTTTGGTAGTCCATGGTATCTGTAAAACTCTCCTCCAACACCACATATCAAATGAATTAAACTTCTTTCTGTCAGCTTTCTTCATTGTTAAACTTTCACACTCATACATAGTAATGGAGAATGCTAGGGCATCAACACATCCTTACACTTAAGGATCTTTTCTACCTCCTTCATGGCTGCCCTTCCCAGTCTCAATCTCCTGATTTCTTGATTGTAGTCTCCCTTTTTTCTTGATGGCTGATCCAAGGGATAGAAAATCTTTAATAATTTCAGTGTCTTCATTGTCAGCCTTAATGTTGCGGAATTTCTCAGTAGTCATTACTTTTGGGTTCTTGATGTTTAGCTGTAATCCTGCTTTGGCACTTTCCCATGTCATTTCAACTCTTCACTTTTTTTGCCAGTAATATGGTGTCATCTGCATATCTCAAATTGTTAATTTTCCTTCCACCAATTTTCACTCCACCTTCATCTAAATCTAATCCAGCTTTCCTTATGAAGTGGTCTACATATAGATTGAAAAGACAGGGGGATAAAATGCATCCTTGTTTGATGCATTTGCCAACTGGAAATCATTCTTTTCCTCCGTATTCTGTCCTAATTGTAACCTCTTGTCTAGAGTACAGGTTGCACATCAAAACAATCATATGTTGTGGAACACCCACTTCTTTTAAAACTGACCATGGCTTTGCATGCTCCATACAATCAATAGCTTTGTTGTAATCTATGAAACACAAGCTGATTGTTTTCTGAAATTATCTCGTATGCACTAGTAACCAGTGTCAATTTGCAATATGATCTCTAGTCTTCCTTTTTAGAATCCAGCTTGAACATTTAGCATTTCTTGTTCCATATATAGTAACAATTTTTGTCAGATTTTGAGTATCACATTACTCGTGTGAGAAATTAATGTGATAATCCGATAGTTGCTGCAGTCTTTGACATCTCCTTTTTCAGAATTGGAAAGTAAATTGACTGTTTCCAATCTGTGGACCATTGTTTTGTTTTCCATATTTGGTGGCATATTTTTGTTAAGATTTTGATGGACTCCATTTTTGTGACTTGGAATTGCTCTTTTGATTTTCTGTCTGCTCCTGGTGATTTGTTTCTCCCAATTGCTCTCAGTGCAGCTTCCACTTTCTTCTTGGAAGGGATCTGTTATCTTTTTATCTCTTCTGTATAGTTCTTCAGTTCACCAATTGCCTTTTCTCACACTGCCACCAGTTTTCAATATGAAGTCATGGGTGAACTAATACTCAACTGTTCGTAGTGTTGAGTGACTGACCCCCAAAGCGCTGGCTTGTAGCATGCAAGGGCCACTTAGCTTAACTTGCTCCGGGGCCTTTTTTTATTTTCTGGTCTGCTCTTGGTGGTATCCATAATTCATTTTACTTAATAGCACATCTATAGATGTGTCCTAAATTCAGAAGGGAAACATGCCATATTGTGGAGAGGGATGAGTTTTTCTTGAGGATTGAGGTTTAAATTCAATGTGTAGAGGCAATTCTACACAAATGTGTACGTTTATTTGTGCTTAGCAACTAATGCAACCTGCATCCACAATTCAGATTATTATTTCTGTGTTTGTTCCCTTTATGAACTGGGACATCGTAAGTGTGCAACAATCCAGATTGTTTTCTCCTAAAGTGCATATGTTAAGTGCTCGGATGGAGCACGGTGCCAAGTATATCTGATCTTTCTGATCAAAGTTATTTTTTTAAGCCAGCTCTTCAGTCCGTCATCCATTGGAGATTAATGTAAGGGGGGGAGGGAATTCTCAAAACTTAATCATCCCCAAGTGTAAAGCACTGTATAGTTGGGAAACTGGGTCATCAGAGGTCAAGAGGATTCATGGGGAAAAGTGCCTTTCATGAGGAATTGCAAATGTTTACTTTCAAATAAGTCCTTAGAAAGTCAATATCTTGAAAGAAGCCATATGCTTCAATTCTGAGACCAATTAGTCAGCCTCATCCACAATATATTCCATGGACTTTGGCCTCTTTCCTTTGTTAAAGGCAAAGAGTCAAGCACTAATGCTCTACCCATGAACTCTAATAGAGTGGAAATAACCCTCAAATAATTTCAGCCTTTTGCCACTGGGCATCTTTGAAAAGCCTGCTGCAAAGAACCTCTATGGCGAAGAACACCCCCCCCCAAAAAAAAAGTGATTATACTGGATAGTTAAAATAAGATGCCGCTCTGTTTGCATAGTATATTAACAGACAAAACTCATTAAGAAGTCTGTGGGAATTTATTTTGAAAGCACAGTTTAGTAGACATTCTATTATTTTGTTTGTTTCTAATTCCTTCTCTTAGTGGTGAACACTTCAAATGACTGGACTGAATCAACTTAAGCTACCGAGGCACAAACAAGCTAAATTCTAACTCTATATCCTTAGTAAGCAGGTCAGAGGTGCATGCATCTGTTACCCCAAAAGACAAGTAAATTTGTGTAGAAAAGAGTAGTTAGATAGCCCTGTGCGTGTAAAGTGCCATCAAGTTGCAGACAACTTATGGCAACCCAGTAGGGTATTCAAGGCCAGAGACTAAGGTGGTTTGTCATTGCCTTCCTCTGCATAGTAACTCTGGTATTCCTTGGTGGTCTCCTAGCCCATCCAAGTACTAGCCAGGACCAACCCTGCTTAGCTTCTGACATCTGACAAGATCAAGCTAGCCTGGGCCATCCAGGTCAGGGATAGATAGCCCTAGCCCCCCTATTTATTTTTGTATATTATCTCTCTTAAAAAAGGTAAAGGTCCCCTGTGCAAGCCCCGGGTCATTCCTGACCCATGGGGTGACGTCACAGACTTTGTTTGCGGGATGGTTTGCCAGTGCCTTCCCCAGTCATCTTCCATTTACCCCCAGCAAGCTGGGTACTCATTTGACCGACCTCAGAAGGATGGAAGGCTGAGTCAACCTTGAGCCGGCTACCTGAAACCGACTTCCATCAGGATCGAACTCAGGTCGTGAGCAGAGCTTTTGACTGCAGTACTGCAGCTTAACAATCTGCGCCACGGGGCTCTGTATTATCTCTCTATATCCAGATAAGAAATGGGATGTAGCAGTTCTCTACCTGTAGCCAATAGATAAGATCATGTTTTAGGATGCAGCTGGAATGTTACTATATGTCTTTTTCTCTTATTGAGAATAAACCACCACAAATCAGTGGTGAAGAACCATGGTTTATAGAACGGATTTGATTTATGCGTGTTTTTTTCACATTTGCAAGGCAGTGTCATGAGCCTATTCAATTTAAAAACATCCCTTTGAAGCAGGATAATTTGGGAGACGGTCACTTGCCCAAGGCCACCCAGTGATATCTGAGCAGAGATTGAAGCCAAAACCAACAAGGCAGTGGGAGACCCATGGTGGAATTACCAACGCCAACCTTTTGCACGCCTTTTTTCCTTCCAAGGCCAATAATAACACAGCATTTTCAGCCTCTACCAGAGCAGTTCTTAAAGGGATGTGTGGTTTTTGATCAATTTATAAAGCTTCATTTTCTGCATACCTGGGAAGTTCCCCAAGTATGTAGAGATCCCTATCTTGTCTGTGGGTGATCCTGACGGGCCAGACAGTACACTATTAAAGTAAGACATTAACCAAGGATTCATTTGTACTCCAATGCTGTCATCCTTCCCCATACACAATATGGGCATAAAGTACCGTACACTCTTGAGTGAAACCCCCAAAGGATTTCAATACTCACATAAAAAAGAGCAGATTTATTGCTCAGAAATACTCACAGTATTCTATGCATAAGGAAGAAATACCACAGATTGGCAGAGTGGATAGACAGATGACTTCCGTAATGTTGAAGACGAAGAAGAGGCGTTAGTTTTTATATGCCGACTTTCTCTGCCACTTAAGGAAGAATCAAACTGCCTTACAATCTCCTTCCCTTCCCCTCCCCACAATAGACACCCTGTGAGGTAGGTGAGGCTGAGAGAGTGTGACTAGTCCAAGGTCACCCAGCTGGCTTCGTGTGTAGGAGTGGGGAAACAAATCCAGTTCACCAGATTAGTTTCCACCACTTATGTGGAGGAGTGGGGAATCAAACCCGGTTCTCCAGATCAGACTCCACTACTCCAAACCACTGCTCTTAACCACTACACCATGCTGAAGGTGTTGCACATGGAGAAATGGGGACTGTGGAGATGCCCAACTATGTAGATGTTAATGTTGATGTAGATGTGATTTCTGATATGATCTAGATATATCAAAATGTTGCACAGTTGACACACACTGTACACTGATAGCTAGATCAAGCCCCTGAGTTGCAACCTTGGACATAGCTACCTGGCTGAAGCCCAAACATTTCCTTCAGTAAAACTGAATACATCAACTACTAACTGCTTCCCGCTAGTTTTTAATTCTAGCCATCAGAGTGACCCATGGGAACCCTCCCATGGCACAGAAATCATAACAGGATGGACATGGCCCCATACTCAATGCAAACTACTACTTAAGATAGGGGTGGGGAACCTTTTATCTGCCAAGGGCCATTTGGATATTCATAACATCATTCACGGGCCATACAAAATTATCAACTTAAAAATTAGCCAACCAAGCCCCAAGCAGGCAGCTGCCCCAGATGACCCCTCCCCCCGTGTGCAGGCAAGCAGGCAGGCATCCAACCGGTGGCGCACTCGGCCACCTGGTAGCACAGGATGGTCTGTTGCACAAGCTGGGCATAGCAGTCCAGCCACATGCCGGAGTTGCTCCTGCTCCGCATGGTCGGGTCCGGATTCTACAGCCGGCTCCTGCTACCTCTGCCTGCAAGGGTGAAACGAGGACACACTGGCTAAGAACTGCTCCCCCCGTGTGCATTCTGGCCTTGCCCCCTTTAACCCCTCCATTGTGGCCACTTCCGCCCCCAGCCCTCTTGTAGTACAGAGGGAATATGTTTCTCCACGGCCGGGGTAGGAAAGGCTTAACACAGTTTCTTGAGCGGTTCTAGCAGCTCCATAGCTAATGACTCTTCTGCAAGGGGGGGGGGAAAGGTTCCTTTTCTCAGCAAAACAAACTCACATCCACCTTGAATAGAGGCTATTCCTGTCCGCGGGAGGGGGCGGATCGCCAGTCTTAGATCCTTCTGAGCTAGAGATGTGCCAGGACCCACGAAGGGCCAGACCAAATGATTTTGCTGGCCTTAAATGGCCCCTGGGCCTGCCGTTCCCCACCACTGACTTAAGATGAACCAGATCCTTCTGATGGAGTCACAGCACAATGACATTGTGTTGGTGTTTCAGGCACTTTATGATACAACAAATGTTGAAAGGGGGTGCAAATTCTAGTTAAACTTTTCCTTGCAGAATTGTTGAAGTAAACACCTAATCCAGGCAATGCTTTGCTTCTTTAACATGCCCGAAGGCAGAAATTTGTCTGCTATTATGGACGCAACTTAGAAATCAATACACCTTTGAATGAATGGGAGCTGACTCAAGGGCTTCTTAGAGTCTCACTGGCAGGCTGCGAATGTAAATAAGTCTCTATTGCACAAAAGTGAAATAATCATCCTGCAAATAAGCACTATGGCAGCAGGTGGAAGAGTAAAGTCAGGCCATTGATAGGTTGCCCATAAACAAAGGGCTAGTTCAAAGCCCGTCTCAAGAACCTACTTATCTTGGGCTGTCCACAAGTTTTAAGTGCATGTTTGCTCTTCAAAAAAAATGACATTTCTTTTTTCTTTAGACCAAAGTATGCCAGAGTATTGAGAAGAGTTTGCTTGTTCTTCCTGTCCAAATCAACATACAATTTTCCAAATGCACAAGGTACAATCAAAAGTATGCCAACATCCTTCACCAAGCTAGGGTACTCAACCTCCAGGTGGGACCTAGAGATCTTCAGGAATTACAACTGATCTCCAGCTGACAGAGATCTATTCCCCTAGAGAAAATTGCTGCTTTGGAAGGTGGTATTTTATCTTGCTGAGGTCATTCCCCTCCCCAAACCTTAAACTCCTCCCCAAAACTCTCCAGGAATTTCCCAGCTCAGAGTTGGCAGCCCTGTCTATGGCACACAATGATTTAGCTTGCTGAAATGGAATTGTCTACGAAAATAGAACAATGAAGGAGAGGAAACATTCTTCGCACACACCCTTTCATCCAAAAGAGAACAAAGCATTTGCAGGCTCTGCCTGTTGACCTGCTGGACATGGCTTAAACCTCCCTCGAGAAAGCCTCTTAACATAAACAGAAACCTAGCTCCAAGGATATATGAGTTACCTCTTCATAGGTGCAGAAAGCAGGAATTTACCATACAGCTACCCTTTTGCAACTACAGGAATACCTTGCTCACGCGCTGTCTCTTTCTGTCTGGAACGACAGGAGAATTGGGGATGACACCAAAGTAAAGCAAGGCTAAAGAATCCTCAAACTGCACCATGGCCCCATTAATATCAGGAACCACAAATCCTGGAAGAGGCAAAACTCAAGAAATGTGAGAAGAGTTGGCTTCCCTTCCATGGTAATGTTAGTCCTCCCAGGAGATCATGAGAATGGGAGACAATGCAGGGCAGAATCAGCAGGCAGAAGTGATATGTGCTTAAACCCTCTCCTACCTTTGTTTCTCCTCTGCCATACCCCCCCACCCAGGCTATTTTCCCCTAGGCAGGTTTACTTTCAGTTTTGGAGCCCAGTGGAAGCTAAAAACAAATGTGGGGGATTTATGGGGGGAAATCATCAGGCTGGGAAAGAGCACCTTCACCTTCTGATTCTCCCCCACTAAGGGCCCCACTTAGCATTATAAACACGATGTTTCCTTTGTTTCATAGAATCATAGAGTTGGAAGGGACCACCAGGGTCATCTAGTCCAACCCCCTGCACAATGCAGGAAATTCTGAACTACCTCCCCCCCACGCACCCCCCAAGTGACCCAAACTTCATGCCCAGAAGATGGCCAAGGTGCCCTCTCTCTCATGATCTGCCTAAGGTTATAGAATAAGCATTGCTGACAGATGGCCGTCTAGCCTCTTCTTAAAAACCTCCAGGGAAGGAGAGCTTACCACCTCCCGAGGAAGCCTGTTCCACTGAGGAACCGTTCTAACTATTAGAAAATTCTTCCTAATGTCTAGATGGAAACTTTTGATTCATGTTCAGTGTTTGGTCTACTAAGCCCCCAAGATCCTTTTCACACACACTACTTCTCAGACAAGTCTTCCCCATCCTATAATTATGCATTTGATTTTTCCTACCTAAATGCAGAACTTTACATTTTTCTTTGTTGAAGTGCATTTTATTAGTTTTAGCCCAATTCTCTAGCCTGTCAAGATCATCCTGTATCCTGGCTCTGTCTTCTGCCGTATTTGCTATCCCTCCCAATTTTGTATCATTTGCAAATTTAATAAGCATACCCTCTATTCCTTCATCCAAATCATTTGTAAAGATATTGAACAACACAGGGCCAAGGACTGTCCCTGAGGCACTCCACTAGTCACATTTCTCCAAGCGGATGAGGAACCATTAGCAAGCACTCTTTGGGTGCGATCTGTCAACCAGTTACAGATCCACCTAACAGAAATAGGATCAAAACCACAGGTTTTTTAATCTTTTCTTATATGTTTCCCCAATGTCCATTTCCCCTGATTCCGAAGACTTTTTCAAATGAGGTTCAGCATCTTCCATCCCTCTAAAGGAAGGAAGGAAGGTTTCTCTTTAAACCCCATAAAGCTAGCTGATAATTCAGCCTTCTCAGAATGGATATGAACGTGCTAAGACTCATTTTCTAGCCTACCCTCTCTGGGGACTATCGCCATTAACAGCCCACAGCAAGTGACTGGTAAGCCTCTGTCAGCAGCACAGAATTGGCTCATGAAGGAAAACATCTGTGCTGTTGTCACCACTCCCTTGGTGCATCCTCTTGAGACCTGGCTTCTGACAGTTTTTCTAAGCCAGGTGTCTCTTGCTTGAGAGCTCAAGCACCATCTCATTACCTCTTGAAAAATCTTTGTGAAAAATCATTTCATTATGAAAGGGTCCTAGTGAAAATATATACAGGAGAGAGAGAGAAACTAGGACATACATATTATAAAATTACCATAAGAGGATAAAAATTAAGCAACTGCCACTAATATAAGCTATAGTTATTACTTGCTTGTCATGCTTCCTTCACTGCCAAATAGGGGTGTGCACCAAATTTGCTTTTGGTATTTTTCGGGTTTATTAAAACTGGAAATTTTCCACACACAAAATTAAAAATCCAGAAAACCCAGATTTTTCAAAAATTTCGGGTTAATAAACCTGAACCTGAAAAACACTGCTTAAAAAACCTGGATTGCTTTCAGATCCGCCCCCCTGGCCTCCGGGGTCTGGAGAAGGCAGGGGGGCAGATTTGAAAGCAATTGGTAGAGTGGGGCTTGAATGGGATGGTAGCTGTCTCCTGCCTGAAGATCGTAGCTGTCTTCTGCCTGAACCGGAATTTCAATCATTTCCGCCCCCCTTGGCCTTCTCCAGATCCTGGAGAAGGGCGGGGGGGGGGGGGGAGATTTGAATGCAATTCAACCCACACCACTTCTCCGGACTCCAGAGAAGCAGCGCAGGGTGAAATTCAGTTTCCCACCCTGCCCTAGTCAAGCTTCATAAGGGGCTTGGCTGGGACAGGGGTGAGAGTGAAGATAGCAACTGCCTCCCAGCGGAAGGCAGCTATGGTCTTCAGTTTCTTTCCCTATCAGGCTCCACATGGGACTTGGCTGGGGAGGGAGTAAAGATCCCGCTGCCTCCGGGCCGGGAGACAGCTGCAATCTTCAGTTTAGCATCCTGCCGGTTCCGGAAAGCCTGGACTTTGGAGCAGGTGGCGACGCTAGACAAAAGAGGCACAGTTTAGTGTCACCGCCCACTCCCAAGTCCCAGACGTCCGGAACCTGCAGTGAGACCAGACAGGGTTGCCAGGTCCCTCTTTGCCACTGGCAGGAGATTTGTGGGGTGGAGCCTGAGGAGGGCGGGGTTTGGGGAGGGGAGGGACTTCAATGCCATAGAGTTCAATTGCCAAAGTGGCCACTTTTCTCCAGGTGATCTGATCTCCATTGGCTGGAGATCAGTTGTATTAGCAGGACATCTCCTGCTACTACCTGGCAGTTGGCAACGCCAGAGCAGCCGGCCAGCAGCAGGTAAATGAGTGAGTGAGGGTGTGTTTTTTTAATGGCGGTGGGGCCAAAGTGGCCCAAATAATGCCAGATAAATTTGGCATTATTTGGAGATCTGCTGTTTGGCTCCCATTTATTGCTGTTTTTTTTTTGTGTGCCAGCAACACCCCCACTGAAAAATACCAGAAAGGTATGGGGGGGGGGGAGCATTGGCTCAGCATATTG
Source organism: Euleptes europaea (assembly GCF_029931775.1). Classification (NCBI taxonomy): domain Eukaryota; kingdom Metazoa; phylum Chordata; class Lepidosauria; order Squamata; family Sphaerodactylidae; genus Euleptes; species Euleptes europaea. The sequence goes on along the minus strand of NC_079318.1, from coordinate 21,585,204 downwards.
ATATGCACACCCCTACTTCCAGACTTTGCTCTCTGTTTCACATTATACCATAAGAACATAGGAAAAGCTTTCCTGGGTCAGGCTAAGGGTCCAGCATCCTGTTTTACACAGTGGCCAACCAAATGCCACAGAAGTTACATAATCAGGGTATAAAAACCAAAGCAATTGCCCCACCGCATCTAATAATGAAAAGGATACTGTCTCTGAACATGGAGGTGCCATTTACCCATTATGACTAAGACCCACTGATGGAACTAATTTCCATAAACATGTCTTACCCCATTTTAAAGCCTTCTAAATTAGTGGCTATAAACGCCAGTACAATCCTAAACAGCATCACACCCTTGTAAGCCCATCGACATCAATTGACTTAATCTTGT